>NW_006430723.1:2205890-2214521 GCF_000325575.1 Pteropus alecto | reverse complement strand
ATGTAGGTTTCAATTTTTGACATATAGAATAGGATTATTTTTAAACTCAGGATATGCTGTACGGGAAAGCATTTGCTATAATAAAAGGGTGCTAGCCCAGATTTCTGGACCAGGAGACATAGAAAGGAGAAAAGGAAATGGCAGAGAATTATGATCAACTACAAACCCTCATAGGGTTTATCCTCAAGAGAGTACATAGGGTTATGATAGGGGCATTGAAATAAGTGTGGGGAAATTGGATACAGTGATCCACTCCTCTGGGTGTAGCTCGGAATAGCTTTAAGCCTTCAGAGGAAGCACTGGGTGCAGTTTGTTGCCCCATCCCATGGCATGGGTGAAGGGAGGGGCCCTACATAGACTGCCTGAGATAATTCTTTGGTTCTCCATGGCTTTTAAGTGGACTGCCATGGATCTAGAAGTTCCCGTAAGCCCCAGTACAGGGACACAAATGTTCTGAGAGTGTGATGGGAGTCAGGTAAAGCTGCTTCTGTGATAAGAGGCAAATGACTGATAACCATGAGCTTCACTCAGTAGCTGGTGTCCAAGTAATACCAGCAAAGGCTGGATGGTAACAGTGGACCTCAGGCAGACCACAAAGGAGGAACAAGGACAGACCTGCCTCTGCTGTGAAGGTGGCAGCCTAAGGGCTCCTGAGGCTCCCTGTCCCAGCCAACTGAGCTCAGGTAAGTCCTTCTTCCACTCTCCTCCTTGAAATCCACGTGCTTCACTGGTAAGAAGCAGGGAGAGGAGGAAGAAATCTGAAAGGTTGAACATTTACCTGAAAGAGATTGGAGTTCTTTAAAAAGACAAAATCAGAAGAACCAAAATAAGATCATTTAACGAATTTGTTTTCCTTCTTACCCAACAGAGTCGAAATCTCTTTTAGAGTAGGATTCGTTCAATTATTTTTTAAAAAGCATTTTTAAAAATCGCAGGAGTGACAGTGTGCAACTCACCCTATGGATAAAGGGACCAGAAACAGGGGTCCTTAGTTCTACTCCCCCAAAAAAGCAAAGCAAGCTGCAGAACCTGGTCAAGGGAGCACCAAGTACCTCCAGTCTTTAGTGTCTCTTTGTTATCTATAAAACGAGGTGTGATGAAGAGGTGGGATAAGGGAATCTGTAAAGAACCAGCTACTTCTGACACTCTAAGATTCTTGAGAACACTCAAGTTTGTGAAATACCATTTTCATGAAGACCTGTTGTGAGGGAGCTGATTCTTGTTTGTATAGCAAGAGTTGACACTCCTTTTGATTCACAAATAAGTTAAACCTCAAATCTCAACTTTATTATTATGCTACCTAATGGAATTAACTATATGTCTACCCATATTAAGAGATTTGTTTACTATCCTTCACCCATTAAAGAAATTAAGCAACATTTGATCTAAATAATAGCCTCTAGTCTACTCACTGTGGGAAATATAGCAAATCTTGTTTTCTGGGTAGAACAGCATGAAATTCTGTTTAAATAATATGGGATTATCTATAAGCTAGACAAATGACATAAGTGAATTGTTTTAATATATCTCCTAGGAAATTCTTCCTCTATAATGAATATCACTTTGGATCAAGAAATGTGATTTCACCTCATGTTAATTACCAAATTCTTTCTCAATTAAAAAAAAAACGTTGGTGACTGCTCACCACATTATCTAAATGAGCTTAAATGAGGAGAAACAAGAATGGTGAGAGCAAAAGATAGAGAGGACAGAGAAAGAGAATAAGAATGTAAACTCATTCTAGAAGGAGTCTTTGTCACATGCGAAATATACTGGAATAGAGATACACAGAAACATATTCAGAGACAAAAAGAAAAAAATTCTATAAAGAAAGATAAAATGAGAGCACACACCTTTCACAAACATGACACTAACCATCTGCTTTGCTTTAGAGTATGTCAGCATGCCTTTAGGACTTTTCTCTCTCAAAATCAAATGAGCACCAGCATTGGAAAACAGAAAAACTTATAAGTAGTTGAGAAAGGAGGGCACCCAGTCGACATCATCTGTTGCCAAAGAATCAATTGAAGAGTAATTGGATATAAAGCCAAATAGATAGAAAAGCTGTGATATTATTGATTAAATTTGATTGTAATTTAATGTAGGTTATCAAGGAGATAGCATTTTAGTTTTACAATATATTATGTTGTGGTATCAATCTAGTGTGAAAGATTAAAACAACTGTGTGCATGTGTGTGTGTGTGATGGGGAGATTACGTGGGCATGCAGAACTTTGGCAGCTGGACTCTCTAATCAAGTGCAAAATTAGTCACCTAAATTTTACTCCTGGCTAATTCCAATAAAAAATAAATTGCATCCGCTCTCCCCAGAAACACAAGCTCTCTCCGAATAACATATTTCTCAGCATTTCCATTTAGCATTCATCTTATATATTTCTTTTGAGGAATTCAAGATATAATTAGCAATGCCTGAAAACTTACATGATTATCAAAAGATCTTGCACTTTTGTTTTCAGTGCCTTTTAAGCCAGGCTTTTTTTTTTTCTTAAATTAACTACAGTGTTATTGTTGTATATACTTGTTACAAAAATAATCAATGTGTCCTCATGCGCTCAAACTGCCATAACAAAACTATAGACTGGATAGCTTAAACAAGAAAATGTATTTTCTCACAGTTCTGGAGACTGGAAAGTTCAGCATTGAGGTCCCTCAGGGTTCAATTTCTGGTGAGAGCTCTCTGCTGCCTTGCAGATGTCCACCTTCGCATTCTGTCCTCACATGCTGGAAAAAAGAGAACAAGCTCCTGGGTGTCTCTTATTATCAGGTCACTAATCCTATCAGTGTAGGGCTCTAACCTCTTGGCCTTATTTAACCTTAACTTCTTTAGAGGCCTCATCTCCAAATATAGTCACACTGGGCATTCGGGCTTCAACATATGAATTTGGGGGGACACAAACAGTCAGTCCATAACATATGTCCTCAAAAGAAAATTTAGAAAGTCCCAGTAGGCAAAAAGATAAAAAGTTTAGCCATAATCTTAGCAGCCAGCAATGCTTACTATCAACATTCTGATGTATTTACTTTCAGGTTTCTTTTTAACCTACACATTATAAAAACATTTTTGTTGGTATTATATTGAAGGTAATGTTTTCCAAATACTTATTTTATATAATATTATCAATAAAATTTAACAAGGGAAATAGTAGAGACATGGCCTAAGACACAGATGCCAATGGAAGGAAATCAGTAGCCATTAGGAAGATTTGAGCACATCATGTACGTTTTCAAGCTGAAATAATGAGGTTTCTTAGAAAATCCATCAGTAACTGAAATTGCCTTCCCTGATCACTCTGTCAGTCTGCTCAAGAGCAAACTGCCCTCCTTGATGGCTTTCAGTCACTCATTTTACCCAACGGGAGAAAAAGTTTTGTCTCACAGGTCATCTGTGATTCTAATTTTCAACAAAACTGCAAGACCATAAATTTAAGACCCAAAACCATAAAACTTCTAGAAAAAAATATAGGCAGTAAACTCTCTGATATTACTAACAGGAATTTCTTTTCAGATATATCTCTTCGGGCAAGGGAAACAAAAGAAAAAATAAACAAATGGGACTACATCAAACTAAAAAGTTTTTGTACAGCAAAGGAAACCATCAACAAAACAAAAAGACAACTGATGGTTTGGGAGAAGATTTTCACTAATGATACATTTGATAAGGGGTTAATATCCAAAATATATAAAGAACTTATACAACTCAACAACAACAACAACAAAACAATCTAATTAAAAAATGGACAGAAGACATGAACAGATACTTCTCCAAAGAAGAAATACAGATGGCTAATGGACATATGAAAAGATGCTCAAGGTCGCTAATCATCAGAGAAATGCAAATTAAAACCACAATGAGATATCATCTCACTCCTATCAGAATGGCTATCATCAACAAATCAAAGAACAAGTGTTGGTGAGGATGCAGAAAAAAGGGAACCCTAATACATTATTGGTGGGATTACAAATTGGTACAGCCGCTATGGAAAACAGTCTAGAGGTTTCTCAAAAAATTAAAAATGGATATACCTTTTGACCCAGCAATTGCACTTCTGGGTTTTTATCCAAATAAAACCAAAACAATAATTTGTAAAAATCTATGCGCCCCAATATTCATGGCAGCACAATTTACAATAGCCAAGATATGGAAGCAATCTAAATGTCCATCAGCAGACAAGTGGATAAAGAAATTATGGTTTACATATACAATGGAATATTAGCCATTAAAAAAATGAAATGCTACCATTTGCAACGACATGGATGGATCTAGAGGTTATTATGCTGAGTGAAATAAGTCAGATAGAGAAAGATAAATACCATATGATTTCATCGATATGGGCAGACTAAGGAACAAAAAGAACAAAATAATCAAAAATAGACTCACAAATATAGTGGACAATTTGGTGACGGACCGAGGGGAGGGAGATTGGGGGGTTGGGAGAAGGGCGTAAAGGGTTAAAGGACTACATATTAGTAGCTGATAGTTGGTCACGGGGATGGGGAGCACAGCAGAGAGAAAGCAGTTAGCATTAATATGGAGGGTCAGGGGAGGGAGGGAGCAATCGGGGGGATAGTTTTATGAACTATATAGCTCTCTAATCAATGTATTGTATACTTGAAACTAGTTTAAATTTAAAAAAAAATTTAGTATATCAAAAAAAAGTGCAAGACCAATTTAATGGGAAAAAAGGATAACTATATTAGTCAGGGTTCATCCGGAGAAGCAGAACCAGGACAAGGAATTGTCTTCTATAAAAGCAACCCTGAAGTCCATGGGTAGATAGGAAGAAAAGATCACATGCCATCCAGTACCCCATGAGCATGAGTGGGAACCCTACTAGGATGGACTGAAACCAGTGTTCATTCTTATTGCCTGTGACCTTAGTGATGAGAGTATCCTGCAAAAGCCAGAGCCCTTCATTATGGAGCTGAATTGAATACACACACCTAGCCCAAAAGTCAGAGAAGCTTAAAAAAGAACCAAGACAAGGGACAGAGATTATAGGCCCAACTGCTGCTTCACATCAGTAAGGTAAATCAGCAGATCAGCAATGCAAGATGATTGTGAGAGTCTCAGAATATAGAACGATTCTACAGTTTTTATTTTCCCTCTGCATTCTGGAGTCCCTGAATCTCCTGTGAAGGGCTTTAGAATCCCTCTTTAAAAGGCTTCCAGTGGATTAAGTTGAGCCCATCCACGATATTCTTTCTTTTTATTTACTCACAATCAACTGATTAGGACTTTTAATTACATCTGTAAAATTTTTTCACAGCCACAGCTGGATTAGTCTTTCATTGAATAAGTAGGTGCATATATGCTCATACTTTATACGAATATTGACTCAAACTGGGTCATAGATCTAAAAGTAAAACTGGAAGCTATAAAGCTTTTAGAAAAAAACATAGGAGAAAATCTTTGTGACCTCAGGTCACAGATGAAAACAAGCTACAGACTGAAAGAATATATTTCTAAATCACATATCTTACAAAGGACTTGTCTAAATATTTGAACAATTCTCAAGATCCAACAATATAAAAACAAACAAACAAAAACTCAATTTGTATATTGGCAAAATAATTGAGCAGACACTTCACCAAGGATAATTTAAGGATAAACACATGAAAAGGTGTTCATCATCATTAGCTATTGGAGAAATACAAATTAAAACCATGATAAAACACCAGAATAAAACATCTACTAGAATGGCTAAATTTTAAAAATTCTGACAAGGCCAAGTGCCAATAAGAAAACATAGCAACTGGACTCTCATACAGTATAGCTGGGAAAGAAAATGGCACAATCACTCTGGAAAACAGTATGGGAGTTTTTCATAAAGTAAGATGTACTCAACTTATAACCGACCAATCTCAATGTGGGCATTTACTCTAGAGTAACGAAAATTTATTGTATGCATTTTCTAGGACGGCCAAAATATAAAAAATAAAAAATAAATAAAAATAAACTAGACTGGGTGGCTTAAACAGCAGAAATTTCTTTTCTCACAGTTCTAGAAGCTGGAAGTATGAGATCAAGGTGTCAGTAGGGTTGGTTTCTTTCAGAAACCTCTCTTCTTGACTTATAGATGACTATTTCTTCCTGTGTCTTAACATGGTCCTCCCTCTATAACCTGTCTAAATCTTCTATTGAAAGGACACCATTTATATGAGATTGGGGCCCACCCTAAAGATCTCATCTTAACTTAAATGCTCTTTAAGGACCCTATCTCCAAATACAGTCGCATTCTGTGGTATTGGGGATTAAGACTTCAATATACAAATTTGAGGAGGGGCATAATTTAGCTCATAAAACTTCATTTTTGCTCCCCCAAATTCATTTCCTCACGTGCAAAATGTATTCACCCTATCCTAAGAACCCTAAGAGTCTTAATCCATTTTAGCATCAACTTTTAGTCAAAGATCTAAACTGAAGTGTGAGTGAGAATTGAGGTATAATTCATTCTGAGGCAAAATTCCTCTCCAGCTATAAACATGTGAAGCCAGAAAACAAATTATCTGCCTCTAATACACCACGATGATTCAAGTATATGATAGATATTCTTATTCTCCAAATGAGAAATCAGAGAAAAGAAAGGGATCACAGATCTCAAGTGAGTCTAAAACCTAGAAGGGCAAATCTCATTAGATTTCAAGGCTTGAGAATAATTCTCTTCAGTCCAATGCTCTGTCTTCCAGGCCCACTGGCATGGCCCTGACTTCTGGGAGCACTAGCATGACAGCCCTGCCCCCTCAATCCTGAACAGTGGCTAGAGAGATAGGCTTCATTCTCTAAAACCTAAGAGGTGACCCTGCCCTCTGGAACCAAGGAAGAGACAGCCTCACCCCCTGGGCCCGTGCCCAGTGCACGCATGGTGGCAGTACCCACCTCACTGACCTCTAAACCACCTCTGGGGACATTCTTCTCTTTTCTTGAAGGATAATTCAAGTTCATAGCTAAATAATTCTCTTGGCCTGTCCTGTAGAATCCCAGAAATCCAATAGCCTTCCTTCATTTCTTCCTGTCTCTATCCCTTTCAGTCTAAACTGGCTGCATTTCTGCTGGCATGAAATTCTCAAAACCATTGTTAGTCTTCAATTACATTCAAAGGGATCCAAGCTATCAGAAAAAAAGGGTCCTCCACAGATCATTCCTAGATAACCAAATCTCTATTCCTGGCTTCTGCTCAGATGGTTGATTGAATCCATGAGTCACATGTGTAATCTCTTTAACATATGGTTGTCTACCACACCCTTGATGTTTGCCCTTAGAACATGCTTTCCTATGTTTTTGCAATATGGATAAGCTGATTATTTTCTAAATCTTAAAGTTCTGATTCCTTTTTGTTTAACAATTTCTTCTTCAATTTATCTCTGCTCTGGCATTTCACTATAAACAGCAAGGAGAAACTAGGTCATGTCTTCAACAATGCTTAGAAATCTCCTCAGCTAAATATCCAAGTTCATGATTTGCAAGATCTACTTTTTGCAAAACACAAGAACACAGTTCAGCCAAGTTCTTTGTCACTTTGTAATAAGAATCACCTTTTCTCCAGTTTCCAATAACACAAACCCTGTACATAAATTTTGTAGCAACTCTATTCATAATTGCTCAAAGCTGGACACAATCCAAATGTCCTTTAACAGGTGAATGCATAAACAAACTTTGATACCTTCATCATGGAATTCTACTCAGCAATAAAAAGAAATGGACTATTAATACACATGACAACTATGATGAATCTCAAAAGTACTAAGATAAGTTAAATAAGGCAATTTTAAAGATTACACATGGTATAATTCCATTTATATGACATTCTCAGAAAAGACAGAAATATAGTGGTTTCTATGGGTTAGGGTGGTCAAGGACGTGACTATAAAAAGACACCTCTGAAAGAATTTATCGAGCTGTAAAACCATTCTGCATTCTGATCATGGTGGTGGTTACATGAATCTATACATATATCAAAATTCATAGAACTATACACTACAAGAAAAGAAGTCAATTTTACTGCGTGATGATAATTTTTAAAACACAATAAAAATGTCAAAATTTGCCAGAATTTAATCTTTCTTGGCCCACATTTCTAACCCCACCCTAAAGAAAGTGTGAATTACACCATAAAATTCCCTTAAACTTTCACCATAAGTAATCATTACAGGAAAAGAAAAAAAACAACCTACGAGACTTAGATTGATTCAACCTCTGACAGACATTATTTTGCTCAATTCTGACCTTTTGTGATTCTAACAAAAATTAAAATCACAGTCACATGTCCAAGAGGTGTAAGCTGCCTTCCAAGTATTCCCAGACATACTTCTGCCTGATACCAAATAAGGAGGGAAGATGTATTGAATGAGATATAAAAGTCTTCCTTAAAGGGACCATTTCAAGTACTTTTAACCACAAATCCTGCTCTTAAACTACAGGTCATACAACTGTGGAGTTTTGTTTCTTGATGTAAACACTGCTACAACCTGGGTGTCTATTCTCTCTGGAGATCAAATTCCATGACTCACTAAAAATAGAAGAAATAGAGAGCTGCCACAAGAGTGGGTTGCAGACAGTTTCACCCAGTGACTTTTAAATTGAAATGCATGCTAAAGGCAAAGGATTTTGTCT
>NW_006430723.1:2192753-2205873 GCF_000325575.1 Pteropus alecto | reverse complement strand
CTCTTTCCTTTCTGTTGGTTCAAGTAGAGGAAAATGATTTCCTTCCCCTAGTTTTCTCTACTGGTCTTTGATCGTCTTTGTTCCCATTAGGACTCTGAACTCCCTAATTCACTTTTCCCAGGGTAGTTGCCAACTTTTACAGCTGCTAGATTTGTCATCCAGCCCATGATTTCTCCAGTAAAAATCTTATAGTCATACTTAGAGGTCCAAACAGCACTGAACTTCACCCCAAAACTAATCAACACATCCCCTTACACATTTAGCAAAGGAGTGTTATTAACCTTGACACATCTTAATTGGACCTTAGCCCCCTACAATTAACTGCTGGTATTGATATCTCCAAGAGCCTCAAAGGAACTTAAGAAAAATCAGGGTTAAGAATAATTAAAGTTCAGTTATTCTATCAAGGAGCTATTTAGAAACCAGTACATGACCTATTTAATTTCATCAGAGGTGTTGTCCTCCGCAATGAGACTAATTAAGCCCAGAGAGTAATTGACACTGACGTGTAACATAAACAACATATTAACGTCCCTTCGATGTGTACCCCCAGGAATATTCTTCTTTGTAATCAGATGACCCTATTAACTGAGAAAGCTTAGCATATACAATTGAACTACTACTATTACTCACCCACTATCTACCTCTGTTACTCATTTTTAAGAGCTCAACCTATTAATTCAATAGAAGGGGTCTGAGATTTTGAATTTCCCCAGATTATAAAAGAATGTCTACCATGAATAAGAATTTATGTATAAAAATGTGTGAGCTGAAGTATTTCCCTGATTACCATCCAGATAGTGAATGAAATGGCTCAAACTTTAGAATGCAGACCAGCATAAACTCATTGATCTAAGTCCTGTATAATAGAGGTATACTTGACTACTTGTTGGCCAGTCAATGCAGAGTCTGTGCAATTAATAATATATGTTGTTGTGCCTGGGTGAATACTTCAAGGAAAAGAATTCAATCAACTAAAAGAAAAAATCACCTCGTTATCTAAAATTGGCCAAACTAACCCATGGAAATTGATCTCTGGTTAGTTCTAATCCAACTAGAATACTGGATATAAAGTGGGTTCCAACATTTCTATTTTTGCCTCTATACTTCTTGCTTCTCTACTTTCTGACACCCAGGTGCTTAAATGTTACTAGTTATTATCCCTAACAATATCCCCCTGATAATGATACTTTGAAAAGGAACTAAAGTTCTTACCGTCAACTCAGTATCACTCTAAGCAAAGATTAACTAAAAAGGAAGACAGAAAAATCATAACACGGGGTGTGGTATAGATCTGGATGAATTAATGGAGATGATGGCATCAATGTAAGGACATCTGCAGCCAACAGATGCAAAAACACTATGCTCCACATCTGAATCATAAGTTTTCTTAGAAAAGTCACAAATAATTGCAATTATCTTTTCTGATAATCCTGTCAGTTTGCTCAAGGACAAACAGCCCTCTTTGATGGCTTTCAGTTGTTCAACTTTCCAAAGGCAGGGGAACATATTCTGTTCCAGAGATATAGACAAATTTGCCTTTTAAAATCTGTCCATGAAAAATCTATATTTGATATTTTTTCCGAACATATGAGTAAACTTATGGCACTGCAGCTAAGTATATTATGGTCGGCTTATCATGAAGTGGAGATATATATGTGTATATATGTATATATACATACATATATATGTATATGTAGTCTCTTGTACATATAAAACAAATTTTTGTCAACCATAGCTTAATGTAATATCAATATACCTTCATTATTGTAAAGCAACATTGTAGGAGATTTTTTTATACTTTATATTTTACATGATTATTTCTTTTGAGAAATCTTTACATTATTTCTTTTGAGAAATCTTCATTATTGTAAAGCAACATTGCAGGAGATTTTTTTATACTTTATATTTGCCATGATTATTTCTTTTGAGAAATCTTTAGAAATAGATATACCTGATAAATAAATATTCAAAATGTTAAGAATTTAAAAGAAATTAGCAATTTGTTTTCCAGAACAATTCTACCAAATTCACTTTCCTGCCAACAATATGTGAAACCCTATTTCACTACAACCTTGCTAGAGACAAAGATTGCTCATTTTAATCTTTGTTGCTTGAAAATAAGAACAATGCTTATTTTTTCAATTTAATTTGTACTTTATTGATTATTTTTTAGCTTGCAATCCTTTATATAGGTTTTGTATGCCATTGGTCTTTTGATTTCTCATCAGCTAACTTGCCCGGTCATATACTTTGCAAATTTTCCTTCTTTTTATTATTGATTATAGTAGCTTTGCATATATAAAGGATTGTAAGTATATTAATTTAATGCAGTATAATTTTACAAAAATATATATGCTTTACATATGTAATCTCACTCAGAATCACAATGGAAATTTCTACAGAACTTGACGACCTGATTATTAAATTAAACTGGAAGAATATACTTCCCCCACTAAATATATATTATACAGAAGCATTTCAATCTGGAAAAATTGACTATCCCTAAGGGAAAAAGAAAAAAGGCATTCTATTTCACATGATACAAGAACAACAAAGAGTCAATCCGGTATGGTCTTAATATCTAAAACTAAAATCAAAACTAAACTATAAACATGATCAGTGAAAAGATAAATTTTTAAATAGACTTTTTATTCCAGAATAATTTTAACCTCACAGTGACGTTGCAAACGTAATACAGAGGAATCCTGTGAACTGTATACCCCTCATTCAATTTCTCTTATTAACATCTTCTATTAACATGGTACATTTGTCAAAACTAATTACCAAAATGTTGATTCATTACTATTAACTAATTATCAAACTTTATTCAGATTTTACAAGTTTTTCCACTACTGCCTTTTTTCTTACATATGATAGGAAATCTTACAAAATTAGAAAAATTTCTAAGGAAGACATGAAACTCAGACTCCATAAAAGAAAAGATGGATAAATATTGTTACATAAAAATTAAAATGTTTCTACATGAAAAACCCTGTGTACATAATAAAAAGCCAATTAAAATGTGAATGTATATTTATTAATATTTCCATTTATTCCCAAAATATTGAGAGCTTATTCAGCCTTGAAAACAGAGCAGTGAATGAAATAGACAAAATTTTATGTATCTTTGACACTGCCTTCTAATGAGAAGGAGGGGACAAACAAACTAATAAAGAGTACAGTATTTAGTCTATTAGGAGGGTTAAGTGTTACAGACAAAAGTAAAGCAAGGAGGTAATGGGAGTTTGAGGTGGGAGTGGTGGGGCCAGGGGGAGTATATCACTTTAAACAGAGTGGCTCAGCTAACCTTCAGTAAGAAAGTATAGCATTTAAGAAAATGGTTAGGAGGTGAGAAGGAAGAAAACTTGCACATATCTGTGGGACAGTGGGCCAGACAGAGACAAGAGCCAAAACGAAGTACTAGTACTGTTCCCCTGTAGCTGGAAGGGAGAACAGGGAGAGTCATCCATCCCAGGTGAGATCTAAGAGATAACAGAGGCTAGATTCAGAAAGGCCTCAAAGGCCAGTGTTAGGATTTTTTTGCTTGGTTTCTGTTTTGTTTTACCTTGTTTTTAATGAGTATATAGTAAACCAAAATGTAATATTCCTAATATATAAAGTACATACAAATAATAACAATGATATTATCAGCAACTTTGAGGACAAATACAAATTAAAACTAAGAAGCTGAATTCTCCCCATTGGAAATTAGGGAAGAGATTGTCCTCCACTCTTTTTTTCTTAGAGTATTTACTTTAAAATACTTGTAATTGTAAGGTATCTTTGCATCTCTTTGAAATGAATATAAATCCTTTTGAAAACTAGATAGGACTTTTGTTAGCTTTATGATCCAAGACTGTTTTCCTCAAGGACCTGGGAGCCATCTCTTTGAAATGTAATCCAAGGAAAAAGCACTCCAATCCCTAAATTTCCTTAGGAGGCTAACCTCCTAAATTTGATGGGCATCTTGCTCCAAGTTTGTCTCCAGGATAAAGCCAATTAACTAACACTGATAATCACCACAATTACCAGGTGAATCTAGAATAAACAGTGTGTGACAAATGGTGCTGACCAGTCCTCTTATTTGAGGACTAGGTATCATTTACCTTGAGAACATGTATAGAATGGGTTGTGTATGCTTAGCTATACAAGGGGGTGAGGTTTCTTTTTGTCTCTGTAGTCTCTCAGTGGATTGCCTGTGACATGCATCACATATTGGTTTAATGCTTCTTCAGTAAAACTGTTTTCTTTCTCTGTTACCTTTATGGAGAGGTTTTCTGGGTGCGGAGAAGATTTTATTTGTAATTATATTTCCCCAACACAACTCAATATGTTAGGCATTGCCCTGAGTGTTTAACGTGTTTAACATCCTCAAATAATCAATAAGAAATTTAAATCAATAAGAAGAATCAAATAACCCAGTAGGAAATTATGAAAGGATATTCACATGCAACTAACACAAGAAAAAAATATAAATGACAAATATAAAAAGATACACAGGCTTTCTGGTGATAAGAAATAAAAATGAAAATAAATTAGAAAGTTTTCTCTATCAGATTGACAAAAAGTTAAAAAAAAAAAGTAAAGTCTATGGTTTGACAAGACCATGGAAAGAGACATACTCACATACTACTAAAGGGACTAAAATAGGAAAAGGTTGAGGATGTGTTGGCAGACACTATCAAAATGAAATCAGAAATGTACACACATATACATATATATATGGGTATAATTTTTAATGTGCTTTTCTCTTTGCCTTTCCAAAATACAAGATTTTTGCCTTTTCCTTCCCTAAGCATTTATCTCCCTAGGAGAACAATCATGTTTGTTTAAAAAGAAATACTAAGGAAATGTAAAGCTTGTCAAAACAGAAATATATAATTGACAATAGTTTGGCAAGTCGGACTATTGTCTTCTAAGTATTTCTCAGATTCCTTCATCTCCCTCTTTAGTATAATGATAACCATAATTGAAGAACTTTGTTCATAAATTTCTTTTCTAATCCAGGAGATCTACCTGACGTCTAGCAAGGCTCAACAGGAGTCAGAGAGGGGGAAGATGTTACACAAGGAAAATGAAAAGAAACTTGCCCCCTCCGTCCAGGAACATTTTGGGAGGAGAAAGAAAGGAAGAGAGAGAAAAAGGTGTAGGTTAAAATGACCAGATGAGTGGCCTGCTTGCCATTTCTGGGCTCTAGCTCAGAGGGGTGGAGGTATATTATGTGATTTGAGGGTAATAATGAAGTCTAAAGGGGAGCTATTGCCCCATGCCTGTTGAAAAATCCAGAAAGAATCTCCCTATTTCCCAACCCTCCTGGAGTATCACCCATACAATCTGATGCTACAGCATTATCCAACAGGAGGCTTAGACTTCTCAACCCACTCTCAAGTCAAGGGGGTATGGACACTAATAATTACCAGACTTGCCATGGGGGCCACCATAGCGAGATGAAATGGGCTTGCCACAGCAGCTGAGGGGAAATCTACTCAGTAGGCTAATAGAGGTGCAGTATTCACTCAGGGAGCTGCAGGCAATGACATCTGAAGTAGGACTGAGTCAGCCAGTGACCCCGTTGGGCCCCAACTAAGCCAAGAGAGAAAAATCTTGAGTTATACCAGCTCTAATACAACCAGTCATAAATATCAGCAGGGTAAGGGGCTTTAATGAGGACCAGTTAGAACACTCTTCTCAGACTCTTCCAGTCTTGAGTTCAGTTTTGCAATCTTTTATGTGCACACTCTTAAACCAGAAATTCCACTTCTAGAGTGCCTATTCTACAAAAATTCTTGCACATGTGCATAAGACATTTCACTATAGAATTATTCGTAGTAACCAAATATAGGACAAAATGTAACGCCCAATAGAGGAAAGTAGAATTAAATACATCATGCAACCACCAAAACTGTAGAGTAGTATTTGAAAGTTACAAATAATATGTAACTTTTTATATGTTAGCATGGAAGAATGGCTATAAATATTGTTTATTGTAAAAATCAGGTTGCATAACAATATGTATTAGATTATCAGATACATGTCAAATGTTATATGTTTAGATTGTACATTTTATCCATATTAACTGGCTTCATGCATTGCTTCAGGCATACTTTTTTCTTCCTCTCACATGATCTTTATGTCAGGATAAAGCTAATATGTTATAACAAAAAGCCCCCAAGTTGGCTTAAGAAAGAAGTTTATTGCTGACTTACATAAACAGTTTATATGTGAATGGTTCAGGTCAGCAGAACAGTCATGCTCCTCATTTAATGGGGAACCTAAGTTTCTTCCAAGGCATTTCTCCCCGTGTACTTGGGCATGGTTGCCACCCTCATGGTTAAAGCTAGGTCACTTCTATATCAAAAAGGGCACATCTTATGTCTTAAGTTCCAGACTTGGGAATGGAATCCATCACTTCTGCTCTTTTTCTTTTATAAAAAGATAGTCACGTGGCCACACATGGCCACAAGAGCAAAGTAGAGTCAATCATGGAGACCACCACCACACACTCAGCCTCAACACCATTTCTGTGGCAGGAGAGCTGAATAAATTTTAATGGACAATGAACAGTCTTCACCATACTACTCACACCTCCTAGCATTTTTAGGAATACTCTAGAATAATTTAAAGATATTACTTACTATTCTATTCTGTTTCTATTTTTCGATAATCCTACAGTCATAATAAGAATAATTATTTATCTTTCCCTGTGTATTATATGAGCTTTCCCACTGCCATTTATATTTTTCTTCTTCTTTGTCATTCATAAGTTTTTCATTTTCTTGCATTTCTCAATTAGTTACAAATATTTTATTGATTTATATTTTCAGGAACAGCACATTGGTAATTTGCTTTCTGATTCTTTCCATCCCTCAGAATGCCTTTTTATTGCTCTTGAACATGGATAATCTTTTGGTTGTACATACAATACTTAGGACATAATGTTTTTTGCTGCAAAACTCTGACAGTACTGTTTCATTGTCTTCTGAAACTGAATGTTTCCAAGGAAAGTTTGATTGGCAGCCACCAGAATTGTCTGTCTCTATACAGAAATCTCAACAAGATATTCTACTATGAATCATTTTAACTAATTTTTTTCCAATTACATAACTGTTCTGAAGAATCACATCTCTCTTGAGCCTTGGGAAATTTTGAAATTTTTTCTTCATTTTATCTCCAGCATTGACTCCCTTTCTCCCTCTGAAACTCTCATATTTGATTTCCTGAATAAGTTTATCATGACTCTCTTTTAATTTATGCTAAACATCTCTATGTCATTGTTAACATCTTCTCTGTATTCTAGTGTTCACATTTACCTTTCTTCTATAGCGTGCAATTACTGTATCTGTTCAGTATTATACGTTGGGGAGGAGAAAATTTGTATTTTGATAAAATTCAAAAGCATAGAAAAGATCCATTGTGATATTTTTATATTATAAAGCATGAGGCTGTTTTTTAATCATTCTTTACCTTGAAGCATTCCCTTTTCACAGATGCAATGCCCTTTTAAGTCTTTTCGAAACTACAAAATAAAGTTTATAAAGTTATCTCTAGTTCCGTGTATTAAGTTTGCTTCATAGTGAGATTTTTGCTCTGATTCTTTAAATCCCTTTCTGATGAAGGACTGAGATTTTTTTTGTATGCCTATTGATTTTTCTCTACTTTTTCATTCCTAAAATGTGAGTAACTGTTGGTGGTTGGGTAGGAGGAAAGAATAGTCTATTGTCCTGAATTAGGAAAGAGGACTTTCTAAAAAAGATTGTCTTGTTCTCTTTGTAAATTCCTTTAGATGTGATCCATATAAGGGAAAGAGGCAGCCTACAGCTTATTGTGTCTGTTCTCACAGATCAGACTTGGATTGTCTCTATGAAGGTAGAAGGTGGGAATGGGCAGAGATGGCCTCAGGTCAGGATCTCTATCCCTGTGGTAAAGAATTTCTTTTCAGTTTGTCCTTGAGTCTCTAAATGAGCAAGAGCACTGCCTTCTCTTTTCTAACAGACATGCATTCTCTTATTAGAAGCAAGATATGAGCATATTTAGTTCACTCTTATCATACTTAGGTTACTCTTATTAGGGATCATCAGGAAAATACCGAAAGGAGCCTCAAGTTCCCCTTGGCACCATCTATGGGATGATTTTTCCACTTCATACACACAAAAAATTTTTTTTAATTATTTTATGTAAGATGTTTTTATGTTTCATGTAAAAAACATTGTTCCTGGGCATGATAAATTTCTGTAAGAGAACTGCACGAGTGTCCTAAAAGGAATAAATTACATATGAAGATCCCATGTACGCTATACCTTTGATTAAGAAGTTTGCAGATGTTGATGACGTTTTTAGGGATCATAAGGGAGCTGAAGTTTGTTGAAATCAAACGGGATCCAACCAGGCAGGTTTAACAGATCTTTACCTGAAAAGAGGCCTTTTTGGTATTAAATACTGGAAGACTATGAACAGATTGCAACATCAGCCAAAAATCTCTGTTCTCAGTGCCCTGAGCAAAGGGGTTAATGGTCAGAGCAGTGCTTCCAACGAGCTGGAAGAAAAGCCCAGCCTAGCTCACTGAGACTGAGACATAAGACCTGGACACCCCTTTACTGTCATTATTCCCATCTCCTTTCTAGCACAGTGTGAGCACGCAGTACTGGGATAAAGCACCTTCAGACAACTAAAGACTTCCACCTTTAAGTTAAGGGCTGAAAGCAGAGGAAATGGTCTAATATTCTGTAGGCATTGCAATTAGTAAGAGATATCAGTGCATGTGAAAACCATTAGATAGGATCTGACTTTGAAATTTCACTCTCAATTCTGTGAAAGGTACTAGGGTGTAGCCCTATAGTCTAGCCCTTAGATGGAAATATTCCCACTGCTGGAAGCTCTCTAAAGCTCATCTCTTCTTCATTAAATGTTAGCTGTGAATGTATGCAGATGCCTCCCGTTATTTATTGACACTTGCACATCCTTACAGTTTCCAGAAGAACTGAGATTTACTAGCCACTGTAACTTCTCAAGAGCTGGCTCCTTCTTTACCCCACACAGCATTCAGTGCAGCACTCTACTCAAGACTGTATCCACTTGCTTCCTAAGCCAGTGACAGCTTCTTCACAGTCAGTCATTCACAGTTTGGTCGGAGTCCACTGTTGTCACTTGCAGTGTATCTTACCAAGATTCCTCTGGCACACAGAGGGCATTCTTCCTTGTTTTGAAATTCATACAGATCTTTTCCTGTTTTTATACTTTTTTGGCCATGTCAGTGTAATTTGGGAAGGAAACAGGAATTGAAATTACGGAATCAGTTTTTCTTCTTGAAGCAGGCTTCGAACCATTTATTTTAAACTCTTGTCTTATGAGTCCTGACAGCCCATTTACAGAGTGTTAGATGAAGGTGTTTGGCAGTCAGTGCTGTGGTAAGGCCACTGGGCCTGATTTACAGAAGAGACTATGAAGCTGAGATGAAGAGAAAATAAAAGCTGGTATTTTACAGGACTGGGAATTAGAAAGCCCTGAGTTCTTGTCTTTGGCATTGATTCAGGCCATAATTCAAAGCCAGTGTACTCATCTCTGCATCTCAGCTTTACCACCTATAAAGTAAACAGAGGAAGGCACAATCCAGTCCCTAATACCCCTGCATGCGAACAGCTGTGGACAGGGAGAGGAGAGGGCAGCCTGTAAATTAACATGGACACTTATACCAGCAAAGGCAATACCAGCATGCAGAATAATAGACAAAATCAGGAGTACACAGGAGGTTGTTTGCCACCTGACATAAAGGTGAATTGAAAAAGAAGTGAAAATTTTAAAATATTTGCTCATTCTCAAAGTTTTGACATGATTAATGTTTCAGTCTGATGAACACAATATATTTTTATTTGTATATTATTTTTCTATCTTCCTTTCTTTTTATAAAGATATTTAAAAACATCCAATTGTATAGAAATGCATCAGTGTAATTAATCACATACGTCAAAACACAAATGAACATTGAAGGGGAAGAATAATTCTGGAATTAGAAATCTGACTCTTTTTCTGGTTTGGGAGCAAAACACCAAACACACATGTATACAGGATCAGTCCCTATTGCACTAAGATCTGGGTGAGTTATAAGCAGCTACAACTGGAAATTGAACCCACATTTCTTCGCTGCATAGCATATTAGACTCTAATCACTCAACGTCACACTGTTATTTACTATTTTCCTGCCATCCACATTCATGTATATTTATGTGAAGTCCAAAAATATCCAGCAGCTTGTACTTCAGATGATTACCTATGTCTTAATCAGAAATACTAATCAGAAAACACGTAACGGACTCAAACCCAATTGTGTAAGACAAACAACATCCAGAATACAGGAAAAAAAAAATCCTGCTTAAATCAAATGCTCTTCAAAGTTCTTCAAAATGTTCTTTTACTTTTTACAGTAATAAGAAGAGAAAATACATGACATTTGCTCCTTGTTTCTGGAAGTTCAAAAGCAACGAAGTATGAAAAATGGATCTTTTACAAGATCTTTTAACCAGAGAAGAGCAGATATCAGCACGGTGCTAATTCAGACACATGTTTTCTCCATGTATTCAGTCACAGGGAGTAAAAGTTAAATACAGAGATCCTCACATGCTTTCTTCTGTACTTGAATCTAAGATTCAAAATAATATCAGAATCCAGAAAAAGGATTCTAAAGTATTTTGCTACTGCTGATAATAGCCTTGATTACCTAAGGATTTTCCTAATACATCTACTTCACAAAGAAAAACATTTGAAGATCTTTGGAAACATGGTGGAGTGAGAGATGTCCCCAGATCTCTCCCTTTGAAATAACAGTAAGCTGAACATATAAAACTCAACAAAAAATACCCAAACTGCACACCAGCAAGTCTGAACGTAGGATCTACGCATAAGATCTACCACAGGTCAGAACCCTGGGTGTCGGGCAATAGACTGGGAGAAATAAAGAAGCTGCCTTTCACAGCTGCCAGAGCTCCCTGCAGGAGGAGGAAGAGGAGAGAAGGAGCGGCGAGTTCCTGCGGCAAGTTCCCCAAACAGCCCTGCCTGGGAAAGTTGTGAGCTCCCCGTGGCCAGCTGGCTGCAGGGCCCAGTCATCAGAGAAGAAAGCATAGAAACAGGACAGGACCACAGTTGATTTTTGCTGGCCACAGTTGCAAAATTAAGACTGAGCGGCAGGCCCCAACTCACAACCCAGTGGGCCCCTCCCCACATACTCTCGGAGACCCATCATCGCGGAGCCCCAGGGGAATCTGAGCAAATGCTGCAGAGACTGTTGCTGACATTGACAGGGACTGAAACTGTGTAATTAAATATCTACAAGAAAATTTAGAAAGCATTATTAAGACTTTACACAAAGCAGGGATCCAAGAGGTTTAGACGCCATCTACTGGAAACCAAAAGTAAAGCTTCTTCTTTGCAACAGGCTAAAGAGAGACCTTTATATAATAAATCTTTCTGGAAAGGCAGCGGAATACACTTTCGTTAATGTTTAGGCAGAGAAATAGTCCATTAAACATCATGAACAACCAAGATAACAAGGCATCTCAAAAAGAAAGAGAAAAATATTCAGAAAATAAGCTTACAGACATAAAAATATGTGACTTAAACGACAATTCACAATGGTATGTCTGAAAAAACTCAATGAGATCCAAAACAAATCATATCAATAATTTCAGAAGTTGAAAAACAACTAGATGACCAGAGCAAGGAGATTGAAACTCTCAAAAAGAACCAAATAGAACTTCTGGAGATGAAGAACACACTGCAAGAGTTGAAAAATCAAATAGAAAGCTTGGGAAATAGAGTCAACCGAATGGAGGAAAGGATCCGTGATATCAAAGACAGAAATCTAGAAATAAATCAGAAGGAAATAGGAACTGTAGAATTAAAATAATGAAAGAGAAATACAAGAACTGGCTGATACTATCAGGAGAAGAAACGTAAGAATAATGGGCATTATCAAAGTCAGGGGAAAAGAACAGGGATTAGAAAGCATTTTCAGACAAATAGTTGATGAGAATTTCTGAAATCTAAGGAATGAGCTGGAGCTAAGAATTCAAGAAGTCAATAGAACACCCAATTATCTTCAACCCAAAAAGGCCTTCACCAAGACACATTGTATTAAAATTATCAAAAATCGACAACAAAGAGAATTCTCAAGGCAGCCAGGGAGAAAAAGATGGTAATTTATAAAGGTAAACCCATTAGATTATCCTCGGACTTCTCAGTCCAAACCTTACAAGCCAGAAAGAAATGGAATCAAATATTTAAACTATTAAGTGAAAGGAACTACCAGCCTAGAATAATTTATCCATCTAAGCTCTCCTTTAGATATGAAGGAGAAATTAAGACTTTTCCAGACATACAAAAAGTGAGGGAATTCTCCACTATGAGATCTGCACTACAGGAAATACTGAAAGGGGTCAGTTCACCTGACACAAAATGACAAATAATAATAATAATAATAATTAGAAGTAAAGTGACTATCAGGCAAATAGAAGCAGAGGAGGTCAACCTGTACTAAGAACACGGTATTATAAGCTTAACTAATAAGAAGAGAATTGTTATAATAAGATAGTAATGAACATTCAACATACATAGGAACGAATTGAGATAACAATGACTGAAAAGCGGAGGATTCAAAGATCCAAATTCATACAGGGGAATGGAGATAATACACACACAGAAGAAAATGGATGGCTGTGTGTAAGTATGTATATATATATAACTATCCTTTACATATTCATAATGGTAACCACATGCCAAAGATTCAGAACCGAAGTATATAACATAAAACAAGAAGGACCAGAGGGAAAACCCACAAAATCCAACCAAAATAAAGAAAACAGAAACACAAAGACAAAGAAGCAATGGAAATATCGAGCTACCTGAAAGCAAAAGATAAAATGGCTATAAGAAGATCTCATATTTCAATAATCACCCTATATGGATTGAACTCACCAATAAAAAGACGCAGAGATGCACAATGGATTAAAAAACAAAACCCAACCATATGCTACCTCCAAGGGACACATCTCAGCTCCAAAGACAAACAAACTCAAAGAGAAAGGGTGGAAAATGATATTTCAAGAAAATGGCATTCAGAGAAAAGCAG
>NW_006430723.1:2168552-2189329 GCF_000325575.1 Pteropus alecto | reverse complement strand
AATACTGCCATTTGCGACAACATGGATGGACCTCAAGATAATCATGCTAAGCAAAATAAGCCAGACAGAAAAAGTTGAAAACCACATGATATCACTTATATGTGGGATATAAACCTAAAAGCAACAAATGAGCAGGACAAACAAACATGGACTCATGGACATAGACTATAGACTAGTGGCTACCAGAGGACTATAGACTAACAGTTACTAGTGGGGTAGGGAGGAGGGGGGAGATAGAAGGGGTTAAGGGGGTCAAATATAGGGTTTATGGGGAAGGTAAAGTGGGTAAAGGGGATCAAATATATGGTAGCTGAAGAAAACTGGACTTTGGATGGTAAATACACAATAGAATATACAGATGTTTAATTAAAATGTACACCTGAAAATTATGTAATTGTATTAACCAATGTTACCCCAATAAACTTAATTTAAAAAAAAAACATTTATAAAGAAAAATTACGGAGTTTTACATATTGCTAAAGTTTAATCAACTGGATCTTTCAACCTTCAAAGCAATTCTGTATGTCCATTTAATGTTTGTCTTTCTTAAATTGAGCAATTTTTCCTCCAACAAACTGGTGCTTAGAAAATCCTTTTATATGATGCATAATCACCTCTTTAAAGTAAAGTTTTTTCCAGGTGTTGACAAATAGTCACATTTGGTTTTCTTCCTTATAGCAACAGAAGTGCAAACATGTGTATCAGAGTGTCAGCATCAAGCCACCTACTCGTTTCACAAGGTTCTCCTACTTCATCCATCTATACTCCTACTGCTCTCATCAGACTCTAATTTCGAATTATGGTGGTCCCCTCTTATCCACAGTTTCAATTTCTGCAACTTTAGTTACTCACAGTTAACCACAGTCCAAAAATGTCAAATAGAAAATTCTAGAAACAAACAATCTATAAGTTGTAAATTGCACAATCTGCATATCGTGATGAAATCTCACACTTATTCCATCTTACCTGGGACATGAATCATCCCTTTGCCCAGCATACCCACACTGTATACACTATCTGCCTATTAGTCACTTAGTAGCTGTCTCAGTTATCAGATTGACTGTCAGGGTATGAAGTAACCCATATTTTACTTAATAACATCTCACTCATCTCACTTCATCTGATCATGTAGGAATTTCATCTTTTCTCATTATCACTAGAAGGGTGAGTACAATACAATAAGATATTTTGAGAGAGAAGAGAGACCACATTCACATAACTTCGATTATGGATTAACTGTTCCATTTTATTAGTAGTTATTGCTAATCTTTAACTGTGCCTAATTTATAAATTAAACTTTATCAGAGGTATGCATGTACAGAAAAAAGACATACTATACATAAGTTTTAGTACTATCTGTAGTTTCAGGAACCCATTGGAGGTTTTGGAATGTATCCCATGTGGATAAGGGTGGAATACTGTATCTTTTTTTATCTGAATTTCAGTTAAAAGAAGGTTTTTAAAAATTTATATTATATGAATTCAAGTGGTTACTGTTTACACATGAAACGCTACAGCAAATCCTCAAATGGTCTTATTATTCAGAGTATATGATTGTTTAGTTATCAATCCAGCTGAAGATAAAGGTTTTTAGAAGGTGGAGCAGTGTTCTTTCAGGATGCTATTTAAATAACACTGATTTATATTTATCAGGAGTTAGGCTATGGATTATCACATTTTAAGAGGAAATCATTTCATGGTCAACCTGGTTCTTTGAGGCTAAATCTGATTGTTTACCTCTTAGCCAATCCAGTTGGTTTCCATGCAATTGCTCACTGATAGAATTGAAAATCTGAACTTGACTGTTTTATAATAAATATTGGTCATGGCAAGGAAACAGAACCATAAAGTGTAGTAATTTACAGAGAACAGGTTAAATTGAAATTGGGGTGAATTCAGTTTCATCAATACCAACAAGTCATGGTGTGACATTGAAAAAATGAGGAGAGTAGTTAAATCTCTCTATGGTTCAATCTATCATCTTAAAAAATAGTTTTAATAATTTTGTTTCTCTCATTGGTCAGGAGCTATGTGAAATCATTATGGTAAAGTCAACCATTTCTAAGGTGATTTATAAAAAAAAATCTTTCTAACATTTGTGAGAAAACAAAAATGTGCCTCATTCCTTAAACACTTTCACTAGTTATGAGAGTCTATTAATATCTTCAATTAGTACTCTCCAATAGCTATAAATTATTATGAATAAAAAATTATACACATAATTCAAATAATTTTGGAAGATAAATATACAAAGGCATTATTTAAAATGACATATTCAGTTCCCTTTCAACATGGCATCTAGTCAAGAGAGAAATGCTGAAGAAATAGAACATAACATATGTTTGCTAGGGTGGAAACAGAGTGTGTAGAAAGATTTAGAATATAAGACCCCAGACAACATGAAGAAACTGAGCAACTGGACTCTGCTGTTTTATGGGGGGGGAAAGTGAGAAACAGAATAAATTAATGAAAAGGACATTGACAAGAAATGTGTCCTATTTTATAGCTTTGTCTTGGACGAATTCACTATGGGAGCCAAATGGTTTTATTTATCTGTTTGTTTGTTAGGTTGGTTGATTGGTTGGTTGGTTCTCCACAGCCCAGATCTCCATACTAAATATTTGGAGTATCTGATCTAAAACTCAAGAATCTGTGAATTATAGAGTTCCGGTCAAGATGGTAAATTAGGTAAACCTGTGCTCGCCTCCTCCCATGACCACATCAAAATTACAACTAAATTATAGACAACCAATCTGGAGACCATCTGAAGACTAAATGAACAGAAGTCCTATAACTAAAGATATAAAGAAAAAGCCACAATGAGACTGGTAGGAGGGACAAAGACATGAAATGGGTTAGCCCCACACCCACAAGTGGTGGTAAAGAATCAGGAGGTCTCAGCTGCAGAGGTCCTCCCTAAGGAGTGACAAGTCCCAGCCTCACACTGGACTCCTCAGGCTGGAGCACCAGTGTCAGAAAGAGGAGTCCCCACAACATCTAGCTATGAAAATCAGCAGAGACTCTGTCTAACCAGATGAGATATAAGGCTGCTAGAAACCTAGACACTCCTAAAGAGCTCACTCACAAACTCACTCACTTTTAGACATTCACCCTGGGCTCCGGTAGAGGGACAGCAGCTCAGGAGGTGCCAGAGACATACAGGGAGAAATTGAGTTGTGTGGCTTCAGGATGAAGGCTGAAGGGGCAGCCGCCATTTTCCGTGTTGAGTCCTCCTCCCATCTGACAACTGGCAGGCGGGCACCATCTTTCCTGTATTAAGCCCTGTGTCACATAACCAAATCTGAATCTCCGTTGTCCTGGTGAAATCTACTACCTCCACCCAGGTGACTCCCTGGGATGCTGCCTCACTCAACCTAGGAACCACCAGAAGCAGTTTTGCTGGCAGGCAGCTGACCTTGTAACACATGCAGTCTTTCTTAGAACTCCCAAAGGTCCTCAGGCCCCAGGTGAGTGGCAGCCAGCCTTGATGTGTACTGTGCCTTTTGCTTAGTGGTCCCAGGCTCATCATTGGTGCCAAATCTGAATCTGCATTAACCTGATGAATATCACTCACCCTACCCTGGTAACTCTCTGAGATCTTGCTTCACCTAACTCATGTATGGCACAAGGCTCTTTCAGAAGCTGAGCCTTACAGGCAGCCGGCATGTGTCAGCAGGCCTCAGGATGCTGTGTGCCTTTTTCTGAGCAGCCCCAGGGGTGGTACTAATGGAAATTGGCTTTGGTTCTCAGTGCAGCCTCTCCTACATGTCTCCAGGACCAGCATAGAAAGCTACCAACTGTAGAGTCCTTTGTAGCTCCTACCAGGTATCCTCAGGCCAGTCACAGTTAGCGGCTGACCTTGGCCTGCACTGGAGCCCCTCCCAGGAGGCCCCAGAACCAACAAACCTGGTAGACAACTTCAGACCAAGAAAGAGCACCTCCCAATTAATTCCAAAAGTGGCACGCAATCCCATTTACAAATGCATAAAAAAAAAAAAAAATACCAGGAATAAATTTAACCAAGGAGATAAAAAACTGTACTCAGAAAATTGTAAGTCATTGAGAAAAGAAACTGAAGAAGATACAAATAAATGAAATCATATACCTTGCTCATGGATAGGAAGAATTAACATCATTAAAATGTCCATACTACCCAAAGCAATCTACAGATTCAGTGCAATCCCTTTAAAAATGCTAATGGCATTTTTCACAGAACTATAAAAAATAATCCTAAAATTTATATGGTACCACAAAAGACCCCAAATAGCCACAGCAATCTTGAGAAAGAACAGAGTTGGAAGTATCATACTATTTGATATCAAACTATACTACAAGGCTACAGTAATCAAAACAGCATGGTACAGGCATAAAAACAGACACATAGCTCAATAAAACAGATATAGAGCTCAGAAATAAACTCACACCTATATGTCAATTAATCTATGAGAAAAGAGATGAGAATATATAATAGATAAAGACAGTTTATTCAATAAATGGTGTTCAAAAAACTGGACAGATACACATAGAAAAGAGAAACTAGAATACCTTCTTACACCAAATACAAGAATAAACTCAAAATGTATTAAAAACTTAAATATAAAAAAAAATCTTAAACCATAAAACTCGTAGAAGAAAACATAGGCAGTGATCTCTCTGACATTGCATATATGTATATATGTATATATATGTATATATTGCTAGATCTCCTCGGGCAAGAGAAACAAAATAAATAAATAAACAAATGAGACTATATCAAACTAAAAAGTTTTGCACAACAAAGGACACTATCAACAAAACAAAAAGACAACTTATTGAATGGGAGAAGATATTCACCAATGATACATCTGATAAGGGGTTAATATCTAAAATTCATAAAGGACTCATAAAACTTAAAACCAAGAAAGAAAAAAAAACAATCCAATCGCAAAATAGGCAGCAGGCCTGAATAGACATTTCTCCAAAGAAGACATATAGATGGCCAATAAACATATGTAAAGATGCTCATGATCACTAATCGTCAGAGAAATGCAAATTAAAACTACAAGATATCACCTTACACCTCTCAGAATGGCTATTATTAATAAATCAACAAACAACAACTGTTGGCCAGGATGGAGAGAAAAGGAACCCCTCATACACTATTGGTAGGATTACAAATTGGTGCAGCCACCATGGAAAATAGTATGGAGCTTCCTCAAAACATTAAAAATAGAATTACCTGATGACCCATTAATTCCACTTCTGAATATTTATCTGAAGAAATCAAAACACTCATTCAAAAAGATATATGCACCCATATGTTCATTGCAGCATTATTTACAATAGCCAAGATATGGAAGCAACCTAAGTGTCCATGAATAAACAATTGGATAAAGTAGTGCATATATGTAATGGAATATTACTTAGCCATAAAAAAAAGAATGAAATCTTACTATTTGCAACATCATGGATATATCTAGAGGGTATTATGCTAAGGGAAATGAGTCAGACAGAGAAAGACAAATACCATATGATTTCACTATTACGTGGAATCTAAAGAAAGAAAAACAAACAAAACCGAAAGAGACTGAAAAAAATGGCATAGATGATAGAGGCTCTGTTCATCCCTCTGGCGACCAAATCAAAGTTGTGATGGAAACAAGGAGCAAGCAGCAAGGAAAAATCGCCTGGGATCTAGAGGAACAAGCCATACAACCAGGGAGAATTCCAAGAAATCACCCTGCAACAGCAAAAGGTAGGACAGGGCGAGGACATGGGGCTGCCCTGTCTCCAGCGGCTGAGTGAGACAGAGGCTGCGGCAGACGCCTCTTAAAGAGGCCATGTCTGCGAGTGGATTTTTACTGTGACAGACCTGCTCGCTCTGAGCATCAGTGCCCATTCAGCTGTGTGCAGGGGACACCAAGGACTTACAGGGAGATATTGTCGGAGTGGGGGCCAAGGTGAGACTCGGTCGGTACAGAAGTGCCAGTGGTATCCATTGTTCCCTATTGAGTTTTACCCACTCGCAGTGTGTGGACACAACACTGCATTAGCCCTGATATCATTAAACTGGATAACAGAGGACGCTCTGCCCAGAGGATTCCCTGAAACCCCACCTTCCCCATCTCATGGCCCCACCCAAGCCACATCCAGGTATATTCTCAGCAAGTCAGGTGCTCCTTGCTGAGCAATGCCTAGACTCACACTGGAGGCAGCTGGCCTCAGTTTCTGGTGTGGCCTTTTGAGGTAACTATAAGCATAGCATCTGTGGATTGCTTGCTGAATCTTAACAGGTGGCCCTGGAGGGGTAGAAGCTACAAAGCCATACTAATAAGACTGGGAGACTTAGCAGCTTTGCTTAGTACATAGAAACAGACACATAAAGGCAGCCAAAATGGGAAGACAAAGAAGCAGAAACCATATGAGAGAACAGAACAGAGACCCAGGAATAATGGAGTCAAGTGATCTAATAGATGCAGAGTTCAAAACACTAGTTATAAAGATGTCCAATGAACTTTTGAGAAGTGTAGATAAATTCAGCAAAGAGATAAAAACCATAAAAATGAAAAAAGAAATTATAAAAAGGAACCAATATGAAATGAAGAACACATTATCTGAGATGAGAAGTATATTAAATGGAATAAACAAAGGAATAAACAAAGTGAATAAAGAACAGGATCAAATACCCTATCTAGAGGATGAAGAAAGCCAAGGACACGCAATCAGAATGGCAAGAGATAAGATGCCAAGACTATAAAAATAATTTAAGGAGCATATGGAATAATATTAAGGCTCCAAATATTCATCTGATCAGTGTAACTGAAGAAAATCAAGATGTTGAACAGCTGTTTGAAGAAATAATGATGGAAAACTTTCCTAACCTGGTGAAGGAAATGGACAAAAAATGCCGGGAAGCTCAGAGAATTCCAAACATCAGGGATCCAAAGAGGCCCACACCAAGACACATCATATTTAAAATGCCAAAGGTTAAATACAAAGAGAGAATCTTAAAAGCAGCAAGAGAAAAGCAGTTAGTTACTTACAAGGAAGCACCCATAAGACTGGAAGATGATTTCTCAAAAGAAACTATGCAGGACAGAAGGGCTTGGCAAAAAATATTCTACAGGATGAAGACCCAGGATCTACAACCAACAATAATTTATCCACTAAAGCTATCATTTAGAGTTGAAGAACAGATAAAGAACTTCCCAGACAAAAATTAGCTAAAGGAATTTATCACCACCAAGCCAGAATTACAGGAAATGTTGGAGGGACTCCTTTAAGAAGAAAAAATACAAAACACTCACTTCAGACTAAAAGACACACATACACTAAAAGGAAAAGGTTGGAAAAAGATTTTGCTTTGATGGACCTAGAAGGTATTTAAGTCAGACAGAAAAAGATGAACACTATATGGTTTCACTTATATGCGGAATCTAAGGAATAAAAAGAACAAACTAATCAAAAACAGACACAAATATAGTGGACGATTTGGTGACAGACAGAGGGGAGGGTGGTTTGGGAGACTGGGAGAATGGGGTAAAGAGTTAAAGAAGTACAAATTAGTAGCCGATGGATGGTCAGGGGGATGGAGAGCACAGCATAGGGAATGCAGTTAGCATTAATAGGTTGGCTAGGTGGAAGGTCACGGGAGAGTGTAATTGCATTGTTTTACAAACTATATTGATGTCTAACTAATGTACTGTATACTTAAAACTAATTAAAATAAATAAATGTAAAAAAAAAAAAACCTGAAACCAACTCACAGATAGAACAAACTGATGATTGCCATACGGAAGGCAAGTTCGGGGCTGGGTAAAAAAGGTGAAGGGAGTAAGAACTCAAATAGGTAGATAAAAACAGTCTTAGGGATATAAAGTACAGCATAGAGAATATAGTCAATAATATTGTCATAACTATGTATAGTGCCAGGTGGTACTCAACTTATCAAGAGGATCACTTCATAATTTATATAAATACCTACTCACCACTTATATAATGTCGTACACTTGAAACTAATTTAAAATAACATTAAATGTCAACCATAATTGAAAAATAAATAGGGCAATTATTTTTTGTAATAATAAAAAAATAAAATAAAAGCTCATAAATTTGAGTAGTTATAACTATAAAAAAATACCTTCAATGTGATCTAAAAAGAGGGAAAATCTCTGTTTTAAGAGCAGCTTACTTCAGTCTATTTACTTGCCTCTGGTGTACCCAGCCCTTGCCTCTGGTGTACCCAGGACTAATAGTGATTTGGGAAACATGAGGTGATTAGAGGTAAACCGGGGAAAACACTATGATAATATTAAAAATAAACAACACATTTCAAGAACATTTCAGGTTATGAAAATGAAAGACCTTATGAACAAATAATCGTGCAAATGTCATCTTTAGGATGGCAATCAGTGTCATAATCTCACAGACATGCAAAGATATAGGTAAAAAGTTGGTGAAAAAAGTCCTGCAATGACTACTACAAATAATTTGAAAGTAAATTTAGGCATTCAAATTGCATTTTCAGATACCTTCAAAGCAGCTAACAAAATCAACCCAATCTTATTGGTACATTACAGAGACTGACTCCTCACAGTGGTTGGAGAGGGCCTGAAAATACAATCTCCAAGGTGCTGCAAAGGGTATATTTTTCATGTTAGTATCATCTGCCAAAAAGTAATCAGAGAAACACAAAGCCTAAATAAATGCTACAGCAAAGGTTGCTACTAAATCTAGTGATTTCTGCAGATAATAGGAGTTTCTTGAAATTTTATAAGGAATATTAGGACTTAAACAATTTTTCCTTAGAGTCTACCTAGTTACACCATTAAAATTTTATTTGTTGAGAAGATTGACTTAATGAAGATACTCCTATTTGATATTATATCCAGCTGCTTTGTGAAATTGGTAAGAAATAAGAATTAAATAATCTATATAGATACAGAAAATTGAATATTAATGAACCATAACCATTTCTCACTTTTATGAATTCTTGAAGCTGCTACTAGCAAGAAACCTAACTTATAGTACTTTAAATAAATAAGGGTTTCATTTTAACAGGTAACAAGAAGCCTAAAAGTAGATGATTACAACATATTAGCTGCTCAAACGTGTCATCAAGGACCCAAGTTCTTTCTGTCCTTCTGCTCTTCTATTCTTGCTATGTTGGTTTTTATTCTACACTTGTCTCTCTATGACTACAAGATGTCTGCTTAGCTTTGGTCATCACATCTGCATTTGAAGCAGAAAAGAGGCGAGAGATAGGAGGGAGGCAACACCTGCATTTATCTTCTTGTCACTGTAGCCCTGCTTGGGCTACTATAACCAAATATGATAGACTCAGTGGCTTGAACAAAATGTATTACTCACAGTATGGAGGCTGGGAAGATGGTGGCAGATTCAGTGTAGATAGCCCCTTCTTGTAGACAGCCACCTTCTTGCTGTGTGCTCACATGGACTTCCATTGTTACACGCTCATGGAGAGACAAAGATAGAGGGAGAAAGAGAAAGAGAGGTGTCTCTCTCTTCCTCTTCTCATAAGAGCACTAATCCTGCCATGAGGGCCCCACCTTCATGACCTAATCTAAACCTAATTATCTCCCAAAGGCCCTACATCCAAATACTATCACACTAGGGCCTCGATGTATAAATTTTAAGGGGACACAATCAGCCCATAACTGTCAGGGAGACAAAAGCTTACCTAGGAACACCCAGCATAAATCTATTTCTCATTTGTAAGAACTGTTCACACAACCCCTTAGTATAAGAGCAAGGAAGGTGAATGTTTAGTGAAGCACATTGTTACCTTAAACAATATTAGAGCTACCCCAGCAAGGAAGTAAGAAAAAGAAAATGGATACCTTACAGGTAACTACCAGTGTCTGCAATACTTGCCTAATCCAGTAGAATTTATAAAAGTTTTAGGATTTCCTTGTGCTCTTATGAAAAGGATCCTATTATTAAAACTTTGCAATATTTCAAGAAAATAGCAGAGAGAAAATAAACTAGGAATAACTTAGAAATCACTCAATAACACAGTTTTTTCCTCCATATAAAAAAGTTTACCATTCTCTTGAACTTCTAAATTTCACCATGCATACTATAAACTATACACACACACACACACACACACGTGTGTGGGTGTATGTGTGTCTTGGTTGGGAATTATTAAGCCATTTTAAGGACTTCAACTATGTGTTTATATATTGAATTTATAAAGGTTGTACCATGAGACAGAGGGTAGCATCTGGTAATATGCTGTGTCTAGAGGAAACAATAAAATATTTCTTATTTATACTGAGGATAACAGTGATGAAATAAAATCCCTCCTTGCATCAGTTCTTCTAACTGGTACTTAAATTCTCTGTTGCAGAGAATTCTTTTTGCAAAGAGAATTCCAGGGTTATTTTTTATAATGCTAGGGTTGAGGGACAGAACTAACACTAGCCTTCATGGCAATTCTATTGGGTTTTTATTTCATGTAGATGCTATATTTCAGTGGTTGGAACTAGGCAGGTTTGTATCTCCATTAATGTAATAAGTCTGCTTTATCACAGTGTTCTACTTCATTTTTATTTTTATTTTTATATGCCTTGAAAGAAATAAAAATAAATTTCAAAAGTGAGGTAAACAAATCAGATCCTATCATGGTTCCTAAAGCAAATTTGAGTACATCATTGTGGCACTGAATGTCTCATTGAAATGTATTTGAATTCACCTGTAGTTCAAGATCTTTGTGGAGTAACAGACACATAAACCACCCAAGCCAGTAGCCCTAGTTACGGTCACCTCTACAGCCCTTCAAATATACAGCCTCTTTCTTCTATGCATAACTGTCTAGGGTACAAAACACTTTCATGAAGAAACACACCACCCCAATATCCCTGAGAAAGTTCTCATTTCAAATCAAGTTTATAATATTTTCATAAATGTTATTCAATACTATTCAGTAGCATTTAATAAAATCTTACATTGTGTTTATTATTTTTTCAAGCAGGTCACGTATTCTACTCTGACATAAAATCAGAGTAGAAGCAAAAAAAATCAAGACCAAATTCCCCCAAAGCTAAAACTCCTCTTACCTCCCTCACAAGTTCTATAGAATTTGTATTTTTCTGTATTTCTCAGAGATTGAGTAATGTCATTTCTTCAACTCCTAACCTTTGTACGTAGATTAGATGGACAAAAAGAGTAGAAAGAGAGACAAGTTTAGCAAGCCTGTATGCATTCTCTAGATGTAGAGATGTATGTGTGTGTGCATGTGCGCATAGATGTGTGAGTGTGACTGTGAGAGAGATAGAGAGAGAGAGAGAGAGAGAGAGAGAAAATTAGGTTATGGGTATTTTTTCTAAGATATACCTAAGATAAAAGTGACAAGGTCTCGATTTTCTACAGCCTATTTATCCAGAGATCTTGATTTTACAGAATATAGTTAAGAAAATAAGGAAGAAGCAAAAATGTCCATGACCAGCTAAATAATTGCCTCATAGTCCGTACTCCTCAGATCCTTACTCTGATCCTAAAATCACAGATTTTTGACATAGTTCTAGCAGGCTCGGTTGTGTAGTTTCATAGTCATCACGATGTTAGACTTTGAGAATTGGAAATGGGTTGGAGTTGCTAGCTTGAGAGAGGCAGTCACAGAGAGAGGAGTAAGAAGTGACAGCTGAAAGCTTGCTGATGATCACGAAGATGGAAAACTGATCAAAAATAGACACAACAGCTTAAAAAACACTACAGATGGGGCTGTAGGACAAATATCCTTCATACTTCAAAAGTCCCTGAGGGGCTATGACTCATATGACAACACTGGGTTATCAAGAACAGCTTGAAAAGTATTTAATATCCTTTGTTAAAAGAGTTGATGACAATACCTATAAATAGGACCATGCAAAATAACAAAAATTAAGAAGAGTTGTATCAGACGATGAAGACAGGCTCAGGCCTGGGTAAAAGTTTGGTCCTCTCTTCCCCTGCAGTCTTAGACAAGCTACTTAACCTCTCAGAGCTCTACTGTCTACTCTCTAAAATTTTTAATTTGCATATGAAGACTTAGTTCTTATAGTCACTGAAGGGTTAAATAAATCAAGGTTTATTATATATCTAATACCATGCCCGGCAAAGTAATACTTAATGATGTGGATTTTCTTCATTTCCCTTAAAAGGGTTAATTTTAGTTATCTGGAAAATTCATTCCTATGAGATAAATTATTCCACTAAAATGTCACATGATCGAAGTTTTCTTGGTGTTAGGAAAAAGATTAATATAAGATTACCAATTGAGGCCAAAGTCCAAAATGAGAAAGTGATTTGGCCCATTTCATCATGCTTGCCTAACTCCGCTGAAAGTGGAGTGAATGTGAAAGACTATACAAGCAATAACTTCTGCTTTATACATCAAAAATCTCTGTCCCTGTGGTTTCTCTTGATATTTTTATTTGCTGAGCCTTGCATCTGTAGTGCTATAATTATGGGGGCTCACTAATGAAAATGGTTGCTATCATCTATGCTTACTATTATATTATGGGAAGAGGACAGTGAGGAGAAGAGGCAATTTGAAGACAAAGCTGGCCAAGGTCTGACGCTTTTTTAGAAATTTTGGATTGTCTTGAAGGCTCTAGGCAATTGAGGATCAGAAGTTCACCCAAAGGGTAGACGGAGACATAACAGAGTAGAAGTAAAAACATAAAAGTCTCAACAGAATGCTGTGGGAGTCTGTTGTACAAAGATCCTCTGTCATATTCCTGTGTGAAAAAAACATTTCTGTTAATTCCTTTTAGTGGCAACTTGTTATTTCAGATGTGCGTTTGTCCTCATTCATTTACGTTTATATTTCTTTGAAGCTCTCATGATTTGCTTAAACATTTGATTAATGCCAAAAGAAAAAAAAATGCCTTGCCAATTTAGGAAAGTCCTTTTATTCCCCATTCCCCCAAAGTTACAACTGTACCAATCAGAGCACATCTAAATCTCTCTTTATATATTCTCATTAATTTCAAAACATAGTGGCTACCTCATTACTATGTGGGTGTGGATATGGAGTGTGTGTGTGTGTGTGTGTGTGTGTGTGTGTGTGTGTGTGTGTGAGATTGAGAAAGAGAATAAATCAGAGACAGAAAGGCTACTTCAACCCGTCAATTACCAGCATGACTATTTTATAGTCCAATGTGGTTTGTAAAAGACTTCGGAATTAAACTAAGCCATCCACTTAAAAGAGAGACATTTTTTTCCTCAATTTAATTTCTTTGTAAACATGGGATTCATTCATTGTTTTATTAATGTTGAGCAGGCTCACATTAGAATACCTAGATTATGGGTATTCTTTCTACCCTGACCAAATGTCAATATTTACAAATGTTTTATAAATTTTGTAAAAAAAAAAAAAAGTTTTATTGGAACACAGCTGCACTCATTTGTTTATAAACTGTCCGTGGCTGCTTTCACACTATTATGGCAAAATGAGTAGTTGCAACACAAACTGTGTGGCTCACAAAGCTGAAAATATTGTTATCAGGACCTCAAGAGGAAAAAGTCTTGCTCTTGACAGGAGATTTGTCAAATTCAGTCCAGGTGATCCATTAGAATGTGAAATAGAATGTTTGCAGGTCTATTTTAATTTATATTTTTCCTCCAAATGAATAAAAAATTATACTTTACAATTATTTGATGCGTGGAATGACCAGGATACCTCATGCCTTTCCAAGGATTAGATGATTATATCTAGGTAATGTGGATGAGATGTCCTAAGGAAAGAGATGGGATGATCAGGTCAGCATCCTCTCTCACATGTTCACTTCCAGCCCATGGTGACATTGTATGTTTTATGTGTGACTAATTAAGTGGGTTTAAAATCATATTATCTAACCAAATCAACCATCACAAAATGGACAGGTCACTTTAAAAGATACTGCAAAGAAACCAAATAGGATTCTAAACTTACAAGCTGAAGTGACTAACAAGGAAATAAGAGTTGATACCTCCTTCTTCAAGTACAATACTAACAAAAACAATGACAATCTAAAACAGATTTAACAAAAGGTCAGCTCAGATCAGCCAACAGTCTTAAGAAGACTGAAATACAAATGTCCATCCTCCATCATTTCTGATAAAAGTCACCCCATATGTACATCGTGCCATGAATAATTAGAAAGTTATAGTCTGAAACTATTGTGCTTATGAAAATATTTTTAAAATATAATTTGTTTACTCTTTCAATCTTTTATACTTCTGTTTTGGGGTACATTTTATAATATGTAGTACAGTGCATGCTAATGTTCATACAGAATGTATAAATACACATAAAAGGATGAAGGCTTATTTTTTTTTTTTTTTTTACCGATAGGGTACATGAACTAAAAGTTTTTGTACCACCACTTTAGAAGATAAAGGGTATTAAAACTTAACTGAGGCATATTAAAAATTTTAAGAGTTTATCTGAGCAAAAATCAATTCCAATCAGGCAGCCCGTAAACCAGAAGTTATTAGGAGCACCCTACTGACCACAGCGAGGGGAAAGACTTTTATGGAGACGGCATGGAAGCCAAGCAAGGAAACTATTTGATTGGCTATAGCTTAAGAAATTGCTTCATTTGGGAAAGACTGGTTTATAATTAGTTGTCCTTAGGTTTTAATTTCTTAGCCTTGAGGCATTTACAGGTTTATGTTTCGATAGGCTGTGAAGGCATTAGAACTACCTCGGTCTAACGGCCTCCTTGTCTAAATTTAACAAAAGGTAGAGAGAGAGTTGGCTTCTGTCCAGATCTCTGTCTGCAGTTAATTTTTCAAAAGCATGGAGAATCAGGGAAAGTTTATTTAGCAGAAGATCTACTAAAATCAAGAACACAGAAGCACATGCATTGCTTTCCTTATTAAAACAAAATAATTGGAGGCTTTCAACTTCTTTTTTAACCAAAGGAAAAAGTATTGTTTTATTGTTCACAGATTTGATCACTTATTATCTTTGAAAGAGAACTAGATTTTGAAGACCAATTATACTACAGAAAGCCAGAAATCTATGACTGTTAAACAAAGACTGATTTTAAGGAATTCTAAAGCATAATAACACTTAGTTAAGGCTGATCTCAAAAAGAAAACTGAAAACACGGATATAAAAGAAACTACACTTGGAAAATTAAATATCTCCTTAGCATCAGGTCAGTATCAATTGGCATATAATTTGATAAGCAATTTTTTTTTCCTGCACAAACCCTAGGTATTCTTAAGTAATAGATTTTACCAAGAGAATGAGAACCAGAGAACATGCACATATGTTAAGCACCTACATGTACCTCTAGTTATGCAAAGTTTGCTCAATTCATGCTCATCATACTTTACATTTTGAAGATTTAAAAATTGAGACTGAGAGAATCTAAGCAACTTGGCCACTGTCACTCAGTTTATAAATGGCAGGACTGAGATGTTTAACTCATCTGTCTAATACCAAAGATGGGCCCTTTCTATAGAAGCGTGCTATATCCCAGAAGCAAAACAATGCTATGCTGAAGGCTTTTCTCCAGCAATTATGAAAAATGATAATGCCTCAAAACTGATTCAGTGGCCCTAGTTATAATTTTGCCATGCACTAAAATTTTATGTTGAGAACCATTTGTTCCAATTTTCTCCACTAAAACAATGCTATATATTGTGATTGGGTTCTCTCTCCCATACAAATCTATTTACCTAATTGTATATTTGAATAATTGCAAGTGCTTATCATTTTCCAGTCCTGGATCTAGAGTCTTTATATGCATCAGGTCATTTAATTCTCATAGCAACTTTTATGTACATACCATATTTGTTATTTTTTTAACTATTTTGTCTTAATTTGCAATAAATTGGAAGAGACCAATGTTTTCATTTAATATTTTAAATTCTCACTGAATCCCCAATCTTCTACCATGAAACTGGTTTAGTATAGAAGAGATCTCCTCAAAATCACAAAAAGTCCAAAAAGTTTCTAGATTTGACCAAGAATCTATGCATCAGAGACTTAACTTTCCCACAAAAGGTATAACAGGTGAAGAACTTCTTTCTGTGGTGCATAGTGAAAATCTCACTGATGAATTCAACAAAAATGCCAGGCTCAAGTACATGTGTAATTGACAACCTTCTTTTATTTTCTTTCTGAAAATTTGATTCTTTGATATTTCCAGCAGGTATTTTTAATTTCCTCTGATCTGTGTAAAATTTCCCAGTACCTCTAAAGAAAGCACGATGAGGCAGAACAATAAATAGATTTTTTTCTAAATGTCTTAGGTTTTCTCTACTTTCATCTTTAATGACAATCTCATCATTTGGACAACTAATGCTTTACAATTTACAATTTGCAATTATAATCATGCTTTTAAAAACTGACAGAGTGAGATTAAGTAAATCAGTGCACTTTACAGATGGAACAAATTGAGTAATTTTTTTGGCAATTTAATTTTCCCCCCTTTTAAACAGCAAGCCTTAATTCAACACATTCAGTATACCTGGCCTAAGGATACATATGTAGCTCTAGTGGAAACTCTATGAACTGATAATTAAACGCCCAAACCCTTTTACAAATTGTTCACTTAATATCTTTCGCTTAACAGAAATTCAAATTTAAATAAATAGATCAAATAGGAGAAAATGATATGAGCACTCTAAACAAGATGAAAATACTTTATACTATATAGACTTTTGTTTTCTGAAGACTCAACCTTTAAAGACTTAGAATCCATTTCTCTGTCAGAGTCAGATGAAAGATCAAGATACATTATGAAACACACCTAGAGCACCCAGCTCAAGTGACCAGAGAAACTGTGCCACTGGGCCCCAAAGGACATCTACTGCATAAGACCACTCTACCAAGACCAGGTGCCATACCAGCTCTACCTAACACACAGAAACAAACACAGGAAAACAGCAAAAATGAAGAGATGAAGAAACACGTCCCAAGTAAAAGAACAGAACAAAATTCCAGAAAAAGAACTAAACAAAATAAAGATAAGCAATCTACCACATGCAGAGTTCAAAATACTGATTATAGAGATACTCAACAATCTTAGTAAGAACTTCAACATAAAAATGGAGAAAGAAAACATGAAAAAGAAAAAAGTCAGAGATGGAGACTACAATAACTAAATTGAGGAATACACTATAGGAAATCAAGAGTAGAATAGATGAAGCAGAGAATAGAATCAGTGATTTGGAAGAGAAGGTAGGAGAAAAAATACTCAATCAAACCAGCAAACAGAAAAAAATGAATCCAAAAAATAAAGATAGTTTAAAGCAGGGGTCCCCAACCCTTTTGGCACCAGGGACTGGTGCTCTTATGAGAATCTAATGCCTGATGACCTGAGATGGAGCTGAGGTGGTAATGCTATCACTGGGGATGCAGCTGCAAATACAGATGAAGCTTCACTGGCCTGCCTCTCACCTCCTGTTGTGTGGCCCGGTTCCTAACAGACCATGGACCAGTACTGGTCTGAGGTCCAGGAGTGAGAGACCTCTGGTTTAAGGGATCTCTGGGACAACATCAAGCGTACCAACATTTGCATCATAGAGGTACCAGAAGGAGAAGAGAGAGAGCATGGAATTGAAAACCTATTTCAAAAAATGATGGAAAATTTCCCTAACCTGGTGAAGGAAATAGACATACAAGTCCAGGAAACAGAGAAACAAGATGAACCAACAGAGGCCCTCACCAAGACACATCATAATTAAAATGCCAAAGGTTAAATACAAAGAGAAAATCTTAAAAGCAGCAAGAGAAAAACATCTAGTTAACTACAAGGGAGCTCCCGTAAGACTATCACCTGATTTCTCAACAGAAACCTTGCAGGCCAGAAGGGATTGGCATGAAATATTCAAAGTGAGGAAAAGGATCTACAACCACTATTACCCTACCCAGCAAAGCTATTGTTTAAAATCAAAGGACAGATAAAGAGCTTCCCAGATGAAGAAAAGCTAGAGGAGTTCATCTCCACCAAACCAGCATTACAAAAAATGTTAAAGGGACTTTTTTAAGAAGAAAAAAAAAGATCAAAAATATAAAAAGTAAAATGGCAATAACTACATATCTATCAACAATTATTTTAAATGTAAAACAAATTAAATGCTCCAATCAAAAGACATAGGGTGGCTGAATAGATAAGAAAACAAGACCCCTACAAATGCTGCCTACAAGAGACTCATTTCAGATCAAAAGACACATATAGACTGAAAGTAAAGAGATGGAAAAAGATATTTTATAAAACTGGAAATGAAAAAAATAAAGCTGACATAGCAATAGTTATACCAGACAAAATAGTCTTAAAATGAAGGTTATAACAAGAGACAAAGAAGGACCCAACAATTCCATTTCTAAGTTTATCCAAAGAAATTCAAACCACTAATTTGAAAAGACATATACATCTATATGTTCATTGCAGCATTATTTATGATAGCCAATATATGGAAGCAACCTAAGTGCCCATCAATAGGTAAGTAAAGAAGAAGTGGTACATATATATGGAATATTAATCGGCCATAAAAAAGAATGAAACTTGCCATCTGCAGCAACATGGATGGATCTAGTGGATATTATGCTAAGTGAAATAAGTCAGAGAAAAATAAATACCAAATGATTTCACTTATCTGTGGAATCTAAAAATAAAAAATAAAGGAACAAAAAAATAAGAACAAACATATAGATACAGATAACATTTTGATAGTTGCTAGACAGAAGGAGGATTAGGAGCATGGATGAAAAAGGAGAAGGGATTAAGAAATACAAATTGGTAGTTGTAAAACAGTCATGGGGATGTAAAGCATAGCATAAGGAATATGGTCAATAATACTGTAATACCTATGTATGGTGTCGGATGGGTACTAGATTTATGAGTGTTATATAAATGTAAGTTATATAAATGTCTAATCCCTATGTTGTACACCTGAAACTAATATAATACTGTATGTCAACTATAGTTGAAAATTAAAAATATTAAAAGGAAAAAAAGATATGATATGAAATTCCATTTTACTCAGTCCAGTGAAAAATCAGCACACTTCAGATTTGTGTCAACTTTTTGCTATTTGCAGTTTATCACTAGGTTCTTCTGATTCACTATTTAATTTTGTTAATTAAATTCACTCATGTACTAACTTTCTCTTTCTCTGCAATTTCTTGTTCAATACCTTAAATATAATGTTAATGAATTTATAATTCTTTTTGTCCTGAGACCACAGAGAAAAATTTTCAAATTTCTGATGAGAATAACAAGAAACTCATCACTTCTCTTTACTTCAACTTAAAAAATGAGGTTTAGAAAGAAAAGCCCCAGAAAATGATATAATTAGATATACTTTCCCTTTAATGATGAACCATTTATATTTCTTATTCTGGACATTTTTACTTCACACATAAAATAAAGTAGTAAGAAAAAAACTTTTGGAGTGTTTTTAAAGAAGCTCCATCTCTATGTTTCGCAGAATTCCTTGATGATTTATCTTCAAAAATCATAGAGCATCTTGTCATTATTTTTTAAATTCAGCAGAAAATGGCTCATATGCTTGCATATGGATAAGCACACACAACCAACAAATACACACAATAAGCTCACTATGTATTCTCTACTGTTAAACGCCATGCTATCTACACATATACACAGATATATTAAGCCAAAATCAAATGCATATGTGGGTGGAAAACTACTTGCAGTTTCCTACTCCTCTTGAGTCATAATTAGTTGACTGAATAATTGCTAAAGTTCCTAAAATTTTAGTTGACTCAAACTTTATTGTATGTAAGAATAACCTAGTATGCTTGTTAAAACAAATAGATTTCTAGGTCCCACTGGGAAAATTCGAATTTATTTCATCTCTTCTGGGATGCCTCAATACTGAAACCTGTGGTCTATGGACCATAATTTGATAAACATCCTCCTCGACAGTCCCCACTCCATTTCTAAAGGCCATTTACAGCTTATGGAGGAAAATTGGCTCTTGTAAATGTTTTCCTATGGAAAAAGTACCTGAAAAGGCCTATTCATCCCTCAAGACCAGCCTAAGTACCACCTCTTTAGTGAAGTTTCCCTGATGGTCCAAGGTATATTCTATTCATGCTCTGGCAGTAGCAGAGATAGTGTTCATGGCACTTTATCAGTCGTCAATGAGGCACTTCTTAGGTGGATCCAGAACCAACTGCCAGAGTCTCCAGTAGGGCAATAGCAGGCACAAGAGTATGTGCTTCCATTCAAGGATGATAGCAGCTTCTGATTTCTGAAGGTTACCACTTCTTTTTTCTCTCTTCTTATTCTCATTCATTGTCATTTTATTCTTCCAGTCCTTCCAACACCTGTATATCCAATGCCTTATTAGAAATATCAAGAGTGGTTCTAACAGTTTTCTTGGACAATTGACCAAAATCTGACCTCAACAATGACCTTAAGTCAATGTTTTTGAAATACTATATCTTCCTTGCCATAATCTACAGAAAAGATTCCATACTCATGTCAACCAACAGAGTCAGCAGGGTACTTCCTTCTCTAGGGCAGTGAACAATCTATTAGTAACCTAGAATTTTACATTAATGAGGGGGAGCCCCAGCATCCTGAAAAGCTCTGTGGCAACTGTCATTGCTATATGAGGAATGACAGTGGAAGATGCTGTCATTATACCAGACTCCTCCTGATTTCAATGGGGCCAAGGGGGATTTATTAACTGCTATAAATAAGGTAACTATAATTACTCCAATGAGCAGCAAGGACAGAATGGCAATCAGAATGCTTTGTCACACAGGGACCTTTGTGGATGGCTAATTGATCATTGTAGTTCTAGGAATTAAATAAATA
>NW_006430723.1:2148073-2168290 GCF_000325575.1 Pteropus alecto | reverse complement strand
GATTTGTAGCTATTTATCATGATGACTGTTCACTGGAGGAGAAATAACCTGATCATCTGAAATTAGACACATGCTCTCAGTTGATATTGCTCTCTGGATACCCAAAACATTTCAATTGCCTGCCTGACCTAATAGGTGTTTATGGAGGTCCAGAGATAAAAAGACGTGGGCTTCGCCTGTCTTACTGTGGGCCCATTGGGTCTGTAGCCTATCTTATGTTTATTTTCTTAGTTCTTAATTATGTGATTACAACAGTCATATTGAAAGATGACAAAAATCTTCCACTGGCTTCCTGATCAATGGAATGATGTCTGTAATAAAAAGGACCAATGGTAAGCCCTGCATTTTCCTATACCTATCAGTACAATAAACCAAAAGCAATTCTGCATCCATGGGGGAACTGCAGACATAAGTGGCACCATCAAAGATTTGAAAGACTGTGTTTTGTGGTTGCTATTATCTCTTTATTTGACTCCCCTATTTGACCTGTGCAGAAGATAGATGATTGTTGGAGAATGACATAAGTGTAATAAAGTGGTGATTTGAATTTTAGCTGCTAAAACATACATGGCCTGTTTTCTGGAGCGAATCAACACGGTAATACTTTATTATCTATATCAGTGCCAAAAGCCACTAAAAGTAGTTTGGTTTACATGACAGAAACATTACACGTTCCCTAACTTACTTCTAGGTCATGTTAAATTTGCAGCTTTCTATCATAATCTAGCACTCAGAGACCTTAATCATTTTGACATCCCACAGACTACTACACAAACCAGCTATGGTCTGTTAAGTCTTTCACATATTACATCTCTCTGATACTGACTTTCTTGCTTCCCTTTCTTCATTTAAGACCCTTGTGATTACATAAGCCTTAACTGGATGATCCAGGATAATTCCTTATTTTAAGATCAACTAATTAGAAACCTTTATTCCATCTATTACTTAATTTCCTTTTGCCATGGAAGGTAACATATCCACAGGTTCTGGGGATTAGGATATGAACATCTTTGGGAGGCAATTATTCTGCCTGCTCTTATGACCTGGCCGATTCAACAATGCTTGAAGATTCTGTGGGAAATTGGGAATGCTTTATGAAGACCCTGGAAGTCCCCAGTTAGAGAATCAGAGCAGAAATTCCTAGGATTTTGGAGTAAAGCTATGTTCTCTTAGGCATAGACCTGCCTTTTGAAAGAATATCTCCTAGCTTGCTAGTGAGCCCTGTTACAGACAAATGTCTGATCAAAGGATATTACATGGTAAGCAATCTAACCTACACATAATGAATTGAGTGCTATCTTATCAAAATCATGAAGTTGGCCATGCACAGCAATATTCCAACATCAAACAGAAATAAAACAGAAATCGAGCGAGTACCAGAGCATGAAACCTTTTGCTGTATTCTTGCTTCCCTCTCAACCCACAAATTCTGCCTTATAGATTTTTCCATATTACCAGTTGGCTAAGAAAGAAAAATCTTGGATCTGGTTTGTAGATGGGGTGACATGACATGCTGGCACATGTTGGAAGTGGGCTGCTATTGCATGACAGTCCTTAAAAGACAGTGGGAAGGGCAAATCACACTAGTGGGTAGAACTTAAAGAAGTCTATCTGCTTATCCACTATACAGGGACAGAGAAAAAGCCCAGTGTTCAGATTGTCACTGATTTATAGTGAATGTCTCTGGTTTAAGCAGGTGGTCAGAGATTTGGAAGATATTAGATAACCTGACTGGTGATAAAGAGGTCTCAGGAAGAGACATGTAAATGCATGGCTCAGAATAAACAAGAATGAAAAGACATCTGGGTCTCACGATAATATCCACTAAAGGGTATCCACTGCAGAGCAGAAGAGGCTCTCAATAATCAAAAGAACAAGATCACACATTTGTAGATGACAACCAGCCCTTTTTCCAGTCACCACAGTGCCTGTTCAGATATAAAGTAAACATCATAATAAGCAAAGAGGGCCCAACAACATGGACTTCCCGTCACTAAGACTATTCGAATTATTACCACTGGTGAATATTCTACTTACTAATGGTAGAGGACAACGTGGATCCCTCAGTACAGGATCAGCCAGACACTTGGTTGCAGATTGATGACAATGGATCCTTTTCACCAGGGCTCATTCATGATAGATGGTATGGTGTAATGAGTTGAATAGTGCCCCCCCAAAAAAATTCATATCTACCCAAATAAAGTGACTTTATTTGGAAATAGAGTCTTTGTAGTTATAATTAGTTAAAGATCTCTAAATGAAATTATCCCGGATTTAGGTCAGGCCTTAAATTAAAAGACTAGTATCCTTATAAAAGGAGGGAGATACAGGGAGAAAATGGAAATGTGAAAATAGTGTTACTGGAGTTTGAAGACTGGAGTTACACTACCACAAGCTAAGGAATTCCTGGGGCCACCAGAATCTGAAAGAGGCAAGAAAAGATTCTTTCCCAGAGCCTTTGGAAGAGGCATGGCCCTGATGACATCCTATTTCAGACTTCTAACCTCCAGAACTGTGAGAGTAATTTCTGTTATTTTAAGCACCGCCCCCGCCCCACCTCGCCATGTATGATTTTGTTACAGCAGCCCTAGGAAATTAATACAGTAATCTATTCACTATCATGTAATCCCATACAATGTTGCTTCTCATCAAGGGACACTTTTTACATCAAAATAGTGCAACAATGGACTCACAGCCAGAGATCCACTCTCATTACCATGGTATAACTACATCCAGAGCAGTCGGTGCAAAATGATAGTAGAGTGGCTTACAGATGGCTTTTATATTATCCACAAGGAAGAAGTGCTGTCCTTCAAGGTATGGCATATGCTTTAAATTGATAACTAATATATGATGCTGTTCTTGCCATGACCAGAAAATATGGATTGCAGAACCAAGTGGTGGAATCGGTAGTGGCTCCTCTATAAACCCTATTAACCCACTCACAGAATTTTTGCCATAACCCCATAATAATGGTCTCTGCTATTTTACAGGCCTTTATTCCCAGAAGAGAATTGTTCTACTGAGGGACACAACAATAGTTCAATTCAGCTGAAAGTTGAGACTGCCACCCAGATATTTCAGGCTTCTCATGTCGCAAAATCAAATAGCAAAAAGGGTAGTTAATTATCAAAAGGAAATTGTATGGCCACCACACAGTAGAAATAAGGAAGACTGTGTTTGAAAACTTTGAGATTTCCTAACGCTTCTCTTATTACTTCCATTCCAATAATAAAGGCTAAAAGAAGACAATAGCAACTCAAGAAAAAGTATTACTGATTCAGACACTTCAGGAATGTGATGTTAGAACTTTGAAAGGAAAAGAGGCTGGCTCAAAGCAAAGAAAAAAGTGAAATGTTAGTGGAAAAAGAAATTTATAAATATCAACACAGCCTTGCAACAAGCTACAGAAATAAGGACAATACACCTATAATATTTTTCTTCCTTGTTTTTTAGGTAGATATATTTGCGTATTGACCCATTTGACTCCCCCTTTCCTCCCTTATTTCTTTATTCAAAGAGGGCTTGTGATAGCTAACTTTATACTTTCGTTTGTAAAATATGGAATATTCAAGAGGAATTGTTCAATGAATTAGCATTACTGTTTTTAAAAGTAATGTGTTCGTTATATGAAATAGGTAGAAAATTTTATGGAAATTAAATATGACTAGAAGGATGCTGAATATTCAAAAGGGTGGGCAATGTCAGTCATTTGTGTCTTTGTTCTCAGTCCTTATCCCCACCCTTCTTTGCTCTGCTGGGTATGATAGAAAGCTTAGAAGCTAAAAACTACAGTTTGTTGTCTACCTTATCAACTAGACTCCAATTAACTTCTGCCAGTGAGAGGCAACATGAGATAATGAAAGGAGAAAGATGGGAGAAGTGAATCTGTCTCCAGTTATTAGCAACATCTTTGGCAACAAGAGCAGCATCTACAGCACAGCAATGACAGACAGCATCGATGGAAGGTCTAGCCCTGACTGAGAAAAGCAGGGTTCCTAGAGACCTTCTGCAAATTTGGAACCAAGAGCTACAGAGTCTCTAACACTAAAGCAATATGTGTAGACCAATGGATTCCAGCCAGAAACATTAACTGCTTTAACCTCTGGGTATCATTTTGATTTGTGTTTTCTGATCCAGTTCCTTTTTTCCTTCCAATTACCACAACTCCTGTGTATAAATTCTCTATATTAAAGTCCCTGATTAAACTAATACACCACTGCAGCTTCTGGAAACCTGTCAGCCCTCTTGAGTGTAACATTGAACATTTAAAGTTACACATCCAACTTTTCACAGGCAACCTTATCTTGGGTTTCGATTTTCTAGATTTGTGGAAAATGCCAAAGAGGATTAGGCTATTTATCCCCCAGGCCTCTCCCTGTAAGAAAGTAACATTGTCTCTGTCAACTGTGCCCAGAAGCCCTTCTGGGTCTTCACTCTTTCTTTATTTCAAAAACTTATTTTCTTAAATTTACTTCATTTTTCATTAATCATCTTTCCTATATGAAAAAGTGGTAAGCATTAATTAATGAAAGACAAAAAAAGAAAAAGAAAAACCGTAATACGCGTGATCCTAAAGATTTCCATGACACAACCAGATAGCCATTTATGTCTCTGAATCCAGAGTAGGTCATAATGGATATAATTAAGGACACTGGAGTCAGACTGACCTCATTCTGAGCCCTGACCTTGAGTGAATTAACTTTTCTAAGCCCCAGTTACACTATCTGTGTAACAGGGTTAGTAAAAGTAACTACCTCATTAAGATGTTATAACTAAAGAAGATAATGAATATAAAACAATTAACACAGTGCCTGGCAGGTATCATTAAGTATTTTTCAGCATTACTTACAATGCCTGTATACCATTCTATTCCACTGTATAATAAATACTAAGGCCCCAATTATTGGATATTTAGCTCATTTATATATTTTTTCTTTACTAAATAAAGCACTTTTATGATAACCCTTAGTGCTACATTTCTGCATACAAAAATTGATTATTTCCTTAGAGTAAATATGTCTGTTTAATTAATTACTATTCCCTCCAGAAGGTTGTAACTCTTAAAGAGTTAGTATGTGTAAAGAACTTTATAGCTCAAACATACTAGATATTATGAGTTAGTCAGGAATTTTCTTCCATCTTTCAGTAGAACTAAAATTTTGAATAATTTTTAAGTACTGATAGATATTCTATTTTCTAAGCCTTTTGATGTCTAAAAATGACTTTCCAAGTGCAGGTCACCCTGATTCAGTAATGATTCTTTAGCTTACAAACTTCTCCATGCCCTCCATACTCTGTGGATGTAACTACATTGTTTTCAAGATTTTGAGTAGTATTTAATATATCTAATCCACCTAATTTTTAACTCTCTTTTTACTAATCTGCTTTTTTCTGGTAGGTTAACGCAAAAAGGTCACAAATAGACCATTTGCAAAAAAAAAAAAAAAAAACAGAAATACAAATAAAGTTCATAAAACAAATGAGAAAATGTTCATTCTCGCAAGTAAGCACAAAAAATGCAAATTAAAATAGCATATCATTCTTTTACCTAAAAAGTTAGCAAATATTAAAATAAAATTACACAATTTTGTGGTAAATATTTGAAGGCATTGACACTCTCATTTCCACTGGTGGGAATGCAAATTGGTACAGCTCTTCTCAAATACACTTTGGCAATTTTCTATATCCTTTCATCATGAAAAACTACTTTTAGTTATTAATAGTAAAGAAATAACTATAGCTCTGTAAAATATGTTGTAAGTATAATGATATTTACCACAGATTCATTACAATATAAAATTAAAAGAGAAGGGAAAAAAATGACGTAGATGATAGAGGCTTTGTTCATCCCTCTTGCAACCACATCAAAGGTGTGACGGAAACACAGAGAAAACAAGCAGAGTAGCCTAGGGATCTAGATGAACAAGTCCCACAACTAGGGAGAGAAATAAGAAATCACCCCACAATGGTAGAAGATAAGAAGAGGAGAAGACACAAGGCTGCCCGGTCCCAAGCCGCTGAGTGGGACAGAGGCTGCAGCTGCAGCAGCCAGCAGATTCAGATGCCTCTTAAAGGGGCCGTGTCCATGAGCAGACTTTCGGGGTGACAGACCTGCACTCTCTAAGCACCAGCTCCGAGTCAGACGCTTGGGTTGGGGGTTGGCAGTTAAAGACTTACAGGAGGACACTGAGTCTTCGGAGTGAGGGCCAGTGGCAAGGATCTCTCCGGGGCAGAAGTGCAAGCGGTATCCATTGATTTTCTAATGAGGCCTCCCCACTCCCAGTGCACGGACCCAGACGTCATCATACAGGATAACAGAGGTTGTTCCTCCCAGAGGATTCCCTGAAACTCCACCTCCCCCAGCTCACGGTCCCACCCAAGCCATATCCAGTTGTGTCCTTTGCAAGGCTGGTATGCCCTGCTAAGCAGAGCCAAGATTCACACTGGTGACAGCAGGCCTTGGCTTCTGACATGGCCTCTTGAGGCAACTATAAGCACAGCATCTATGGATTGCTTGCTGAATCTTAACAGGTGGCCCTGAAGGGGCATAGGGTGGGGCTAAACTTGGCCTGCAGCTGAACCCCTCTTGAGACTGTGCCACTGGACACCTACTACACAAAGCTACACTAATAAGACCAGGAGACTTAGAAGCTTTACTTAGTACATAGAAACAGACACAGAAAGGCAGCTAAAATGAGAGGACAAAGAAGCAGAAACCATATGAGAGAACAGAACAGAGACCCAGGAATAATGGAATCAAGCAATCTAACAGATGTAGAGTTCAAAACACTGGTTATAAAGATGCTCAATGAACTTAGGGGAAGTGTAGATGAATTCAGTGAGAACTTTAACAGAGATTAAAAAAAAACATAAAAATGGAAATGGAAATTATAAAAGGGAACCAGTTAGAAATGAAGGATACATTAGCTGAGATGAAGAGTGTTTTAGAGGAAATCCACAGAGTGGATAAAGAAGCAGATTGAACCACTGATGATATAGAGGATGGAGAAACCAAGGACACTCAATCAGAATAGCAAGAAAAAAGAAGCCAAGACTATAATAATAATTTAAGGAGCCTATGGTACACAATTAAATGTAAAAATATCTGTGTCACAGGGGTACCTGAAGGAAAACAAGACATTGAAGAATTATTTAAAAAAAATAATGATGGAAAACTTTCCTCAACCAGTGAAAGAAATATATATACAACCCCAAGAAGCTAAAAGAGTCCCAAAAAGGATGAACTCGAAGAGGCCCACACCAAGATACATTATAATTAACATGCCAAAGGTTAAAGACAAAGAGAGACTCTTAAAAGCAGCAAGAGAAAAGCAGTTAATTACCTAAGGGAGCTCCCATAAGACTGGCAGCTGATTTCTCAAAAGAAACTACACAGGACAGAAGGGCTTGGCACAAAATATTTAACGTGATAAAAACCCAGGACCTACAACCAAGAATATTTTATAAATATAATGATGTACGCCTGTAAATTATATAATTGTATTAACCAATGTTACTCCAATAAACTTAGTATCAAAAACATGAATAAAGAATGGTAATAACTACATTTCTATCAACAAGTACCTCATATGGAAAAGAATTAAGTGTTCTAACCAAAAGATAGAGTGGCTGAATGAATAAGAAAACAAGACCCCTACATATGCTGCCTATAAGAGACTCACTTCAGATTAAAAGACACACACACTAAAAGGAAAAGGATGGAAAAAGACATCGCCTTGATGGACCCAGAGGATATTGCACTGAATGAAATAAATCAGATAAAGACAAATATCACATGATTTCATGTACATGTGGAATCTAAAGAACAAAATAAACAACAACAACAGCGGAAATAAACCCATAGATAGAGAATATTTAAGGGCTACTAGATGGGAGAGGGATTGGGAGGGACAGTGAAAAAGGACAAAGGGATTAAGAAGTACAAATGGATGGTTACAAAATAGACATGGAGATATAAAGTGTAGCATAAGGAAAATAGTTAATAACATTGTAATAAACATGTAAGGGGAAAAGGGGTACTAGATTTAGTGGGGTGATCACTTTGTGAGTTATATAGATGTCCAATCACTATGCCGTACAACTGAAACAAATATATTATTGTAAGCCAACTATAATAAAAAAAAAAACTCATTGAATTATACAACGTAAATATGAGCAACTAATTTTCTGCTGAATTTCAATAAAGCTGGGAAAAAGTAATAAAATAATAAAAAATTAAAATTAAGGAACCACATAAATGTGTAACAAAAATAAATTTAATATATAAATGATAATAAATCTATTCATGAGATTGCTACAGAATGATTAAAATGTAGTAAAGTAGATATATTATTCTGGATAGATGTCTCTTTTACATTGTGAAATGAATAAAGCAGTTTCGGAAGAGAAAGTTTGGTATGATTTCCTCTTTTGAGGAAAGGGGAACATCTTCATTTGGTAGATTCTGAAAAAGTAATAATAGTTATCTTGGGTAGGAATGGGAGGTTTTCATCTGTTTGTTTTGTTTTGGATGTTCTTATTCTTCTAAAGTTAACTCACATTACTTATGTAATTAAAAAATAAAAACAGCTCTGATAGTGAATTAATACCACTTATAATTAGCATATAGTAAGATTCTTTCTCCTTTAATATAGCTTCGATTTATCTGTAAGACTTTATTTCCTAGGGAAAATATGTGCTTTTAAAACAAAACGGACTACCATAAATTATTTCAAACTTTGGAGCACTGTATATTTAACAATTCATACATTTGATATGCCATCTCTATAGAACTAAAATGTTTATAAATCTATGTTGACTGACATGACCAAATGAAGAAAGAGTCAAAGTAGCCCCATTCTGTTCTCATGACAAATATAGTTACGGTAGCAATCATGGACTTTATCTGATTTGCATTGGCTGCCCAATGTCTTCATATCACAAATTAAAAATGTTTCCTCAAGAAACAACCACAGAGTAGTTTTCATTATATTTTCATGAAGACAATTTATCCAAATCATTTTGAGCAGAAAAAGATATTAAAATAAAACAAGAACAGAAGAAAGATAAAAAAATGAAAAATTGCACCAAGCAATAGAGGGAAGCAAGGCTGAAGGATATTAAAGTAAAAAAGCGTGGGTCTTCACTTGATCTTTGCCAAAAAGTCAATATTTGATAAGTCTCTTGTATCTTATAACATGATCTAAATTATGTAAAGTATTGCTCTAGGTTAAAAGTCCAAATTAATTTATATTCTCACTCCTTATCAAACACTTTAAGAATCTGTATGCTAGTTTAGCCAGTTTTAATAATGCAAGAATTCAGTGATCTGCGCTGAGAGGGATTTTTTTTTTCAATCGAAGCCAACACTATTAATTTTTCAGCAGCCATTATTACGCTAATGAGCCATTTCTTACCATGTTTAGATGCTCCGGGTAAGGGATTCTTATAACTTATGATAACAATTTAAATACTAGGCTAGGTAAAACAGTAAATCAAAGTGAAATACAATTTCTCACACTTTTGCTTCCTTTCTTTGTCCTGTTTGTTTTCTTTAATACTGATGCAGTCTAGACCAAGTAAAGTCCACAACTGAGGAAATTATACAGACAGCTCAGTCCCCTAAATATACTATCAGATGCTGAATTTTCTGATTCCAATCCTTTCTCTCTATGGTGAAACCATGCACTAAAACATTGAATAAAAATGACTCCTCTTATGTTTGCTTTAAAGATTAAACATTTCAGTATAGCAAAGAAGAATTTCAAGCATGAGTTGTGAATTTCTGGAAAAACATGGTACTTCGATTATAGTAATTTAACGCCAATTCCTTGTAAGAAGCTTACTGAAATGGCAAGGTAGATGATCGATAGAGATAGATAGATGATAGATAGATAGATGAGAGGGAAGGGGGCAGGAAGAGAGAGAGACAGAGAGAGACAGAGAGAGAGAGAATAGATTATTTTTAATTGGAACATTCTTAAATCAACATTGTTGTACAGGAGATGATTCAATCTAAGATGAGGGCAACTCACACCATCCTTCATGATATAATATCCATGTTTCACAGCAAGAGAGAAAAGATCCTAGCAGCACACTATGACAAACGTCCTTCATTTGAAGAAACTTGGAAGTAAGGACAGGCTATGGGACAAATAAAGAGCAATACTCTTGAAGCTCATAAACACTCCTACAAAACATATCTAAATATAAAAGAAAAAATTAAAACCATAAAAAGAAAGAACATAAGAGCAGCTTTGAATATCTCCTCCTTGACACTAAATTTCAGAATATAATAGTGCAAATTTTTTAGAATGCATTACTGTGTCCCAAGATTCTATATCTAGCCTAGTCATTCTTTAAGCAATGTCCCCTCTCACCAATATTATTTATCTTTGTTCCAAAGGTTTCAGTCAATGTGAGAATATAAGGGATGTTGGCAGAACCTTAAAAATAACCATATGAGCTGAAACTGTGCAAGTGGTCTTCGCTCCATGACTTTTTAAAAATTTTTGTCAAGACATTAAAAACTCACTTACTGTTAGTTATAAATTTTTATGTGAATAAAAAATAATAAAACTAATACTTATTTGATACATTGTAATTTAAAACATTAGAAGTGCTGAGAATTAAAGTGTCTTATTTCTTTGGAAAAATCTTATCAAGTTTCAGCAGTACTTGCCTTCTCATGGTATAATATACTATACAGAGAGAACATCTCCTTTATGCTTTTGTAAATTATGTTCCTTTCTGAATTGGATCATCTTCCAACATTTTATTCTTTGCACTTACAATGTCATGAAAAATCTCTGAGTGTTTCTTGAATGGGAAGTTTTTTCTCTGTATCACCTCTTCTAGAATATCTTCATTCTTTCCATGACAACAACTTTCCTCATTTATGTTAGTAAGCTGGGCTTCGTTAACTTGGTCTGGATGCACATCTAGAATCTCTGGAGCAGCAGTAGCAATGGCTACATTTCATGATCAATTATTTCTTGTATAATTCCATTTATGTTCAATTCGAATTTTACTTCCACTGTTTTCACTGTTTGTTTCTTTGCTGCACTTTCATCTTTGTCGATGAAAGAGGGTCACTCGTTTTTCTCAATTATTCATTCTTGTAAAACGTCACATGGGTTTTTCACTGGTAGACAAGGACAAAGCACAACTATATGCTCTGCTGTCTGTGCATAAACTAACAGGTGCACCGTGTCCAATCACCAATAGACTGTGAAAGAAGTGATGTGATTGGCTAATGATCATGGTGTGCATCTGTTATAGATAGTGATTTGTGGGTTGAAGAGTTAGCAGATAATTTGTACTTTATCTGTTATAGATAGTGATTTGTGGGCTGAAGAGTTAGCAGATAATTTGTACTTTATTCAAGTTCACAGTTACTATCTCATGGTAACTGGAATGTAAGCATTTGGAGCCATTGGAAAGGAAGATCTGCTTAAATACTGGGATTTTTTTTTAGGTATTACTATTTGCCAATATTATGATTTGAAATCATAAGAGCGAATTAAAAATTTATAGAAACTATTAGAAATTTAACAACGTGCAAGATCACAAGATAATTTCACAAAAATTAATTAGTAGTCTTATATTGTGACAACCGCTTTTAAAATTTTAGAGTAAATGATCATTTTCACAATAGCAGTAAAATATAAAATGTATAGAATGACAGATATTATAAATCTGCTTACTTAACATCAATTTCTACCTGCTTCTAGCTTGCCTTCCTGTATTAGAGAGGCTAGAAGCCTTAAAACTACATGCTCCAGCCTCTGTTGCAGCTAAACTAACATGAAGCCTAGTTTCCACTCAGCAGAAGTACTGCACAAAACTTAGGGAAGAAAGTAAACAACAGGAGGCAGCAGCTGCAGGCCAGAAAACTAGATCTTTTGGCAAGCCTGGAGGCTGAGGAATTTTGTTCCTCCAGAGCAAACCCATCTGTGGCAAGGTTTCAGGCATCCAGAATTTATCAGAGGTGCTGATGACAGTGAAACATCGGTAGCATGCTTCTGCCAGAATAGCCCCATGGTGTAGTTAAGCAGTTTCCACCTGAGTGTTATTCCTGCATATCTGGCATCTCAGCCAGGTTCTCCAAATGTCCCAGAGGTTCTGTAAACTGCTTTCTTTTTTTTCTGCTAACACTTGCTGGAAGATTATGTTGTCTGTAAGAGCCTAACCAATACACTCTATAAACATATAGAATCCATCCTATACAACTTTACTGAAGTTTGTGAAAATGAAGACTAATAAATGGAAACTACATTAGATTTCTTTCACTGTGTAACAAAGTACCACAAAGTTAGCAGCTTAAAATGATACCTAATTACTAGCTCACAGTTCTATAGGTCAGAAGTTGAGTAGGACATGGCTGGGTTCTCAGCTCAGGATATTACAAAGCTAAAATCAAGGTGTTAGAAGGATGTATTTTCACCTGGATCTCAGAGTCCTCTTCCAGGCTCCTTTAGGCTGACGGCAGAATTTAGTTCTTTGCTGGCTGTCAGTCAAAGGGTCCTCTCAGTTCCAGAAGGCCACTTCCTGGTCCTTGCCACACAGCCCCCCTCCATCTTCAAAGCCAGCAATGGAGAATCACCCTCAAAGGGAATCTGCCCTCCGTTGAACTTTAAATCTCTCGTTTGGAAAGGGCCCAAGACCTTTAAAGGCCTACCTGGTGAGGGCCAGCCCACCTGGATAATCTCCCTTTTGATTAACTCAAAAGTCAACTAGTTAGTAACCTAATCATAGGAGTGATATCTCATAACATTCACAGGTCTCGCTCACATGCAAGGCCCTGCCTAACACAGAAACCATGTTCTGCAGGCCTTAGTAACCCTAAATTACTTCATAAGAATAATGCAAATTTTATCACAATGTTTTGGTGGATTTTTAAAACACACTAATTTTCAAATTAAAAATAAAAAGCAGGCAGAAACATGCAATCCATTTTGAAAAAGAAAAAATTTAATGTATCTTACAGATGTAAATTTATATTATTTGTACTTATTTGATATTTTTCATTTCAAAGTCATTATAACTGATAGTGCTGCACTGAAACAGGAATTAAGGAAACGGATAATTGGAACAACAGGAAAAACAATGGAAAGACTAGAAAGAGTGAGAATAGATCCAAATATTTATAAATGGTTACGTATGATAAAGGGTTTATGTCTAATCCATAAGAGAAGAATGGATTGCTCATTAAATGTTGTTGGTAAAGCGGATTAAATATTTGTGTAAAAATAAAATTGTATGCCTACTTTACACCACACACTAAAGTAAATTTCAGCTAGATTATAAATATAATTCAGAAAATCAAACTATAAAAATACAAGAGGGAAAATAGACAAATATCTCATTTCTGAATGAAGAGAAAAAATACAGAAAAGTACATGTTTGGTGACAAATACAAACCACCACTTAACAGGCAAACAACAAAAGCTTGCAAGTTTTATGAGACGCCTTAATAGTTCTTTAAAGATAATATGAAAAAGCAAAACACTCCAAAGGAAAAAATAAACAATAGACAAAAACAGATAATTTACTTAAAGAAAAACTGAAATTGGTAACAAACAAGCTTTTGAAAAATGTTTAGTAGAACTATTTAAAAACTAATGCAGTTAGTTAAATAACAACGAGCTACTTTTTTTTTCTTCTGCCTTGCAAAATGCAATGAATTTAAAACATGTTGGTAAAGACATTCAGAAACTAACCTCCTTATTCTCTGCCCATGAACATACAAGCCGCTGATGTTTGTGAAAAGAGATATGGTATTGCTAAAGGCTTTTAAAAAATGTGCATACTTCATGTCTTAGAAATTCTACTTATGATTTTTTGTAGCATGTTATTTTTATTTATGTAGTGTATACTATCTGCCAGGCTCTGTTCTAAAGGCTTTGCAAATATTGACCCATTCAATCCTCACAACAACCTGATGAGATCGGTACTATTATCTTTACCCCCATTTTATGAATAAGGTAAATAAGGCACAGCCAGGTTAAATAACTCACTCAATGTTGTCATAACCACTGGAGAAGAGCCAGGATTTGAAATCAGGCAACCTGCTCCACAGCCCAAGCTTCTAAATTCTGTGCTATAGAGCCTCTCATACAATCTTTGGAATTCAAAATGAATATTCTCAAAATTTGTCCCACAGAAATTATTCTATCAACACTCAAATTATCTTTTTAAGGTTCTCGTCCCAATATTCCCCTTCAGCTAGTACTAAATTTCTGCGCTCCCTCATAGGACAACTTCTTGAAAAAGTTGTCTATGTACATTGTCTCCTCTTCACCTTCCATTTCTTCCTCAGCTCACTCCAATCTGGCTTTCACACCCACTACTTTACCAAAAAGATCTTCAAACTCACCAGAGACCTCTGTTGCAAAATCCACTAGACACTTTAAGGTCTTATCTTATTTGATGTCTTAGCAACACAAAGTTGACCCCTCCATCTTCCTTGCTGTGCTTCCCTTTTGGCTTCCATGGCACTATGCTCTCCTCATTTCCTTTCTACTACCCTAGCGACTCCTTTATCATCTTGTTGCTGTACCTTCTCCTTTAGCCCACTTCTCTCAACAATCTCTCCTTTGATGATTTTAACCAGTTTCTTGCTTTAAATGTTATTTATGTGCATACCACTTCCAAAGTTATTTTCCATCCCAAATCCTCCCTCCGAGTTCCAAACTTACTCGTCCAACTATATGTTTGGTGTCTGTAATGATCAATTTTATATGTCAACTTGACTGGGCTAAGGGATGCCCAGATAGTTGGTAAAACATTATTTCTGCATGTGTCTCTGAAGGTTTTTCTGGAATAGGATAACATTTGAATTGGTAAGCTGAGTAAAGGAAATGGCCCTCCCCAATGGGAGTGAGGGCCTGAATAGAATAAAATGACGGAAAAAAGGCAAATTCCCTCTGGACCCTTGAACTGAGACGCCCATCTTCTCCTGCCCTCAGACATTAGATCTCCTGATTCTCCTGAGGCTTCCAGACTCAGCTCAGAACTTACACCAACAGCCACCCATCTGCCTCTGGACTTGGACTGAATTTTACTACTGGTTTTTCTGGTTCTCCAGCTTGTAAAGAGCAGATCCATTACCACATGAGCTAATTCTTGTAATAAATCTCCTCTTTATATCTATATTTATAGATAGATAGTAGATAGATAGATAGATAGATAGATAGATAGATAGATAGATGATAGATAGAAAGATAGATGGATAGATAGATGGATAGATAGATAGATAGATAATCTTCTATTGGTTCTGTTTCTCTGTAGAACTCTGACTAATAACAGCATCTCTACCTGGATGTCTCACAAGCTTATCAAAGCTAACTTGTCAAAATGTAACTCCTGAATCTATCCCATGCCCAAACGCTGCCAACACTCTCCTTCCAAATCTTTTGCCTCCACTACTGACCTCATCACAGTAAATGGCATCAACATCTACCCCATTGTTCAAGACTTGAAATTAGTTGGGAATTCTCTGCTCATTCCCTCCTTCAGCCACAATGTCCTGATCATTTACTGCCTAAAAAAATTTTGTGATCATTCACTTGGCTTCATCTTCACTGCCAACCCCCAGCCCTAACCACCACCATATCTCTCCTGGACAACTGGGATAACTTGCTAACTAATTCCCATCTGTCATCCTTGGCCACCACAATATGGTCTCTACATAACAGCGAAAGTGGTCTGATAATGTCAGTCATCTGCTTAAAACATATCAGTAACTTTCCCCATTCAGGAGACAATACAAACTTTTTAAAACCATGCCCTGGAGGATCTAGTCCTTTCCTGCCACAACTATCTCATCTCAGTACCCACTCCCTCTCTTTCACAATCTTCCTCAGACATAATAAGCTGTTTTAGACTTTCACATCCTATTTCCTTCACAGGCTTCTCCCCCAACTCTTCTCATTCTCAACCTCTGAGTTATATTTCATTCCTCAGACTAGGCCTCCCTGACCACTCCAATCTAAATAAAGAAAAACCTGTAAATTATTGTTTGTCTTCATAGCATTCTTCCGTTTGTAATTGCCTATTGCAATAAAGAGACTGATATCTTTCTTCTTATTGTCATATAATTGACATGTAACATTGTATAAGTTTAAGATGTACAACATGTTGGTTTGAGACTATTGTATATTGCTATATAATTACTACCATTCTGTTAGCTAATACCTTTATATATATATATATATGGATATATATATACACATATATATCCATATATATATCCATTATATGTATATGTACTGCTTTGACTGATATTTCTTTTAATATCAATATTAAATCAATATCAATATCACATGTGACTCCAATTTCCTTCCAGTTCCACTTTTGTTCCTCATACTAAATGCTGAACTTTGCCTTTGCTCTAGGATCTAGCCTTATCCTCCCTCAGTGTGAGGCTGAATCGTACCAGCCTTGACAAAGCTTTGTGACCTCATTGACTATCTGAGAAAAATGGACAAATGAAAGGAGATGAAACCAAACAAAGTTAAGTCTAGTGTATTAGAGTCTTCTAGTCTTCTGGGGAAGGGTTGGGAGTGTCAGGGTAGGGAGGGGCAAGTCATAGGCTGAAATAGCCAAACGGGTATTTCAGCCTATGACTTTCAGCCTATGCCAGATCCTATATGAAAATAAACAAACAAGCAAACAAAAAAACAAACACATAAATACATACATACATACATAAAATCCTTTATATTACAGAGTATGAAGTATACATTTTGTTTTTATCAACACTAGTACATATTTGAAACATATTCTTAAACATCATTGCTCTTTTTACTACCACCTGCTTGAGCAATAATAGCAATTTGCAGCCAATGCTCACAGTGTTCATTTCGCAAAGTATCTTTGCTAAGTGTTCTAAATTTCCACTGTACAGGGCGGGCACAGTCTCAGTGAACCTTACTCCCAAACTGCACTATATGATAAGTCCCGAATAAGCACCATTTCTGCAGGGGATAATGCATGCTCTACCCCATTAACAGTAATAGTGTGAACAACGATAAGCCATTAATTTTGATGAGATCGGGTTCGTATCACCTCAAAGATTCAACGGAAGCCACAGGAGACATTGAAGTGTTCCCACTTTGGTTCCTGTAATGAATAAAAATGTGAAAGTAGTTACAGTCCACCTGACAGCCAGGCACCACAGGCCCAAGGAAAAGTTCACCCTGTCAGCCGCTGCAAGAGAAAAGTGCCAAGGAATTATTGCATTAGCTCAGTACGAGTCTAATAGGCAAAAGATGGGGGTAAAAGGCACTGAACACACCAGGCAGAAATTACCCTGGAGTCCTGAAAGGCTTTTTTTAGGGCGAGCAATTTTATTTCTTAAGAATTCAGCAATATGGAACAAATTATTTGCTCAAGATTCTGCAGTAATCCTGGGAAAATATATCAGGATCCCAGGGCTCACTTAACCACTTCGTGGACAGCTATTTTCAAAATGAAGTGGGAAGAGAAGGCTTAGATGTTCTCATAACTCATGCACACATTTCCAACAGGTGACTTTGTTTCCAACTTTCATTACTCATTAATATTCAATTTAGGTTCCATCTTCTTTAGATGTGTGTGACATTCATGAGCATCTAGTTTAATTTTGGGTGTCTGCACCAGCTTGCTTGAGTATGAGATAGAATTTCTGACCTGCCAAAAGATGAGATTCACTGTCCCCCCTCCTAAAGGAGTGGGGGGAGGGAGAAAGCAATGATTTTGCTTTTCTGACTTGCAAATATCTTATAAAGGGAAAACCATAATTCATAGCCCCATATGTACAAAACGTTTCCAACGGGTTTCATTTTGGAGATATAAGCAATGAATTTTCTGCTAAATACAGCAGATCCAGTCACTATACTTCTAAAACAAAATGCATTTAGATTCTGAATATGAAATGTAATCTCTGGGTGCAACTAATTCCAAATCAGCATTAAAAAAATAAACTATGTAAGAGTAACAATAGAAAATTATCTATAGTTACTAATTATTGTTCTATTTTAGATCCCATTTCTTTTCTTATAAGTTCTGCTCAGATAAATACTGTGAAAATTAGGTACAGAGATGGATCAATAAACATTATCGTTAATTTTTGCCTCCGACATTAGATATGCAGTTTCATCATTTTTCATGTAACTAGTGTACTAGGCTGAGTAACAACCCTAAAGATAACCAAATCTGAATTCCTAGTACCTGTGAATGTTACCTTACATGGCAAAAGTGGTTAAGGATCCTGAGATGTGGAGATTATCTTGGATCATCCAGGTGGGCTCTAAATGTAATCACAAGTGTCCTTATAAGAGACACTCAAAGAGAGATTTGATTAAATAGAAAAAGAAGAGAAAGTGATATAACAAGCAGAGAGAGACCTAAAGATGCTGCATGCTATACTCCTGGCTTTAAAGACGTAGAAAAAGGCCAGGAGTCAATACAAAGATACAACTCTAGAAACTGAGAAAGACAAAAAATAGGTTCTTCCCTTGAGCTCCCCAAGAAAGCAAGGCCTCCCCACATCTTGGATGATAATTTCAATCTGACCTCCAGAACTGTAAGAGAATAAACGGATGTTGTTTTAATTCACCAAGTTTGAGGTGATTTGTTGCCATAGGAAGCTAATATAACCACTTATCAATTTTTTTGTTATTATATTGCTGGTGAGATACTTGTTTTTGCTTGCCTGTTTTTATCTTTACCTTTAAAAGTGTTAATACAAAAGAACTTGGAATCATGAACATTTGGCTATATGATAATAAGGAGAAATCTCTTTCCACCTACTGGTCACATATTTTACAAGATTTTTTTTTAACTTTATCAAATTAAATGATGAAGTAAATTTAAGAAGATAAATAAAGATAGATGAGGAAAAAGAAAAAGGAGTGAGACAATGAAAAGGAATAAGGCAGAGGGGGAAATAAGGAAGAGAGAGAGAGACAGAGACATAGAGAGAGACAGAGAGAGAGATGGAATGATAGACACTAGACACTTGTGCTGTTCACTAGTATGTCCAATTCATCCTCTCTAGGGCAGTTCCCAGCCCCTTAGATTTAGATTTGAATAGTCTATTTGAATAATGTAGCAATGGATTGTGAGCAAAAGGGACACGCATCACTTCTACATTGGAGCCTTTAATTTCCAATGCAACACTCTTCAGTGCTCCCTTCACACTGCTGCAGTGACCAGGAGGTGGAAGCTCCAACAACCTGGGTAGATCTTTGAATAAAAACAGCAAGGCACAGAGCCCTCCCCTATCAAAAATCTGCAGTTTTTATTCAAAAAAATTAAAAATAGAATTACCCTATAACCCAGCAATTCCACTTCTGGGTATTTATCCAAAGAAAACCAAAACACTAGTTTGTTAAGGTCTATGCACCCCTATGTTCACAGCAGCACTATTCTCAATAGCCAAGATATGGAAACAACCTAAGTGCCATCAATAGATGACTGAGTAAAGAAGTTATAGTACACGTATACAATAGGATATTACTCGAATAGATGACTGAGTAAAGAAGTTATAGTACACGTACTATTGTATACGTGTACTATTATATACGTGGACTATTGTATACGTGTACTATACGTGTACTATTGTATACGTGTACTATTGTATACGTGTACTATTATATACGTGTACTATTTTATACGTGTACTATACGTGTCCTATTGTATACGTGTACTATTGTATACGTGTACTATTATTCAGCTATTAAAAAAATTAAATCTTACCATTTGCAATGACTTGGATGGACCTAGAGGGTATTATGCTAAGTAAGAAGCACAAATTAGTAGTTACAAAATAGTCATGGGGATTTAGAGCATAGCATAGGGTGTACAGACAATATTATTGTAATAGTTGTGTGTAGTTCCAGATGGGTGGTAGAGTAATTGAGGAGATCACTTCAGGTTTGTATAAATGTCTAACTTTTTTAAATTTAAAATAAATTTTTTTTAAAAATCTTTAGTTTATCTAAACAAAAAAGTAAATTTCTGTTGGTCAAAGTCACTGATATTGGTTATTGGCTACTATAGCATAATTTAGCCAATACTGTTACAGATGGATGGATGGATGGATGGATGGATGGATGGATGGATGGATGGATGGATGGATGGATATGGAATGATAGGTGGGTGGATACATACATATATGCATGTAGATGTAGATATATAAATACACAGACACACTAAGCTGCTCAATAA
>NW_006430723.1:2139729-2148046 GCF_000325575.1 Pteropus alecto | reverse complement strand
CTTCTGCCATAAAATAGAGAGAAGTAGTGAAAACTTTGCAGACAGAGTGCTTATCTTATTCATATTTATATTTCTAGTGCTTAGCATAATGTCTCATTGGACCTAACTCATTGGACATTAAGTGATTTAATAAATAATGTATTTTGGAAAGATGACATCATACCAAAAGTTTCTAACAGAAAAGCCCTCACCATGATCTCAAAAGGTTTGGTTCGGCCCAACCAAAATAAAACTCGAGTCACAATTAAACCCAAGTCAGCCCAGGCCAGATTGAAATTTTAAGTTCTTCTGCTTTCATTGGAACCAGAGATTTCCAGGGTCCCTTCTCAGAATCTCATGGATCTTTGGGAGGAAAAAAAAAAAGCCTCTGTATTTGTAAACCATTGTACTCAAAACCGATAAACCTGATGCCTGAGTTATGCACTAGTCTATTCCCAAGTGAAAGAATGGCTGATATTCTGCAGTTCTGCCTAACATGGTTAATCAGAGTGACAAATATTGTGAATCACAAACTCTTTCCAAAAAAGAAGAAAATTGATAGTGTATAAACATACATATGACTTGTTTAACCTGCCCTGCATTTTATTTTTACTGTTTTTAAGTTGTCTATGACATAATAGGAAGGTAATCATGACATTTGGGGAGACATCGTTTTTTTAAATTTGTGAAAGAAAAAGCATTGTAGTTCCTGGGATCCTGAAGGCGGTTTTGGATTTAGCACGTCACATACCAACTCCACGTGGAGAAAATAATACCCAGGTGACTGTATGAATGCTCACTGGATAAACAAAGAATGGGACCATGACAGGTAAAAAAACGTATTGTTACAATTCTCTTGGTCCTCTATAACAGAAACCAATTCTGTCTGGCTTAACAAAAAACAAATTAGCCAAAAATAAAATTTGGAAGAGTGAGGGTGGAGGGGGTAAGCCCAGAGGTGGAAGGTATTGTTGCACAGAACTCAAGAAAGAAAAAAGCAAAAGCCCTCAGAAAGACAGAAACCACCGTGGCTTTAAAACCTCAGCTAGAGAGAACAATAAACCTTCTCTTAAAAATGTCTCAGTTCAACATTCCACATTTCTAAGAGAAAAGACCTAATTGGTTCAGCTTGGGTGAGCCCAGCTATAGATCGAATATTCACTTTTGGCCATCAACAGGCAGTCTTACAGACCATCCACGATTAACATGGCATTCTCTTCTGTTAGGAGAAAAAGAGAAAATTTTCAATAAAGGTGGAGTCACTATGAGGTGGAATATCAACCAGTACATGAAATATCAACTTTAGGAGAGAAGGGAGAAGTGATGAACCAGAAAGTAGTGCTTTGGGCTACAAGATAACAGAAAACACTTAAATAATTATGGTTTGGAGATTTGGAGGGGGTTGATTTTTCTGTTTTGTTTCATTTTGGAGGAGTTTTTTTGCATAAGTCCAATCAACTGCTCAGTGTCAGAATTTCCAAAATTCTGTAGATTCCTCCCTAATAGTCAGAAGCTGGCTGCTGCATCACCAGTCATAACTTCTGTAATCCAGGTAAGAAGAAGTAGAAAAGGGAGGTGATGGTGCCTGGAACAAAAAAATATAACTGTCAACTGGATATCCACATGCAAAAATATGAAGTTGGTCCCTTACCTTATACCATATGCAAATACTAACCCAAAATGGATCAGACACTTAGATCTAGGAGCTAAAACTATAAAACTTAGAAGAAAACATTTAAGTATAAATTTTCGTGACCTTGGATAATTGTTTATTAGATATGACGCCTAAAGCACAAGCAACCAAAGGAAAAAGAAATAGATAAATTAGACTTCATGAAAGCTGAAAACTTGTGCTTCAAAGGGAAAAATTAAGATAGTGAAAAGACAATGCACAGAATGGGAGAAAATATTAGCAATCATATATCTGATAAGACTCTGGTACCTAGAATATATAAATATTATGACTCGACAATATAAAAACAAATAATCCAATTAAAAAACTGGCAAAAGATCTAAATAGATATTTACTCAAAAACATAAAAATGTCTAATAAGCACATGAAAGCAAGCTCAACATCCCATTCCTAATGAGAAATACAAATCAAAACTACAATGAGATACCACTTTACATCCACTAGGATTTCTATAATAAAAAAGACACACAATAACAAGTGTTGGCAAAGATGTAGAGAAATTAGAACTCTCATACCTTTCTGATTGAGATATAAAATGGTGCAGTAGCTTTGGAAAACTGTTTGGCAGTTCCTCAAAAAATTATACATAAGATTAACATATGCCTGAGCAATTCTACCCTAGGTCCAAAAGAATTAAAAATAAATGTTACACAAAATCTTGTACACAAAAGTTTATAGCATAATAGCAGAAAGTATACACAACCCAAATGTCCATCAACTAATGGCTGGATAAATAAGATTTAGTTTATCTTTACAATGTAATATTATTCAGCCATAAAATCATATTAAGTACTAATACATTCTACAATTGAATGAATCTTTTAAAATAGTATGCTAAGTGAAACAAGCCAGATGCAAAAGACCACATATTATATATTCCATTTCTATGAAATGTTCAGAATAGGCACATGCATAAAGACAGGGTCTGAGAGAAGAGAAATGGGGAGTGACTGATAATAAATCAGAAGATTCTTTTGGGGGTAATAAAAATGTTCTAAAATTCAATACTGTTGCTGGTTGCAAAACTCTGTAAATATATTAGAAGTCACTGAATTAAACTTTAAATGGGTGAAATGCATGGTATTTAAAGCCATTAGAGATCAAATGTACATTAAAAACAACAAGTTTTAGTGAGGCTGTGGAGAAAATGGAACTTTTGTACACTGTTGGTGGGATTGCAAATTGATGCGGCCACTATGAAAAACAGTTTGGAGGTTCCTAAAAAATTTAAAAATAAAATTACCTTATAACCCAGCAATTCCACTTCTGGATATTTATCAAAAAAAAAAAAAAAGCTAATTCAAAAAGCTATAGGCACCTTTATGTTCACTGCACTACTATTTACAATAGCCAAGATATGGAAGCAACCTAAGTGCCCATCAATAGATAATTGGATAAAAAAGAGGTGATACATATATATAATGGAATATTACTCAGCCATTAAAAAAATGAAATCTTATCACATGTAACAACATGGATGGACCTAGGTGGTATTTTGCTAAGTGAAATAAGTCAGACAGAGAAAGATAAATGCCACACAATGTCATTTATACATGGAATCTAAAAAACAAAACAAACAAAACAGAAACAGACTCATAGACACAGAACAAACTGGTGATTGCCAGATGGAAGTGGGGTAGGCAGGCTGGGTGAAAAAGTTGAAGAGATTAAGAAGTACAAATTAGTAGTTACAAAATAGTCATGGAGATGTGAAGTATAGCTTAGGGACTATAGTCAATAATATTGTAATAATTATGCACGGTGCCAGGTGAGTACTAGATTAATTGGGGGATCACTTTGTAAATTACATAAATGTTTAATCACTTTGCTGTACACCTGAAAAAAATATAAAATAATATTGACTATCAACTCCATTTGAAAAATTAAAATAAAAATAAATAAATAAATAAATAAAAACAAACAAACAAACAAACAAAGCAAGAAAAAAATAATAATAAGCTTCCCTAGGAATCCTAAAGCAGAATTTTTGATGAGTCTCATTGACATAACTGATTTTACAAGTAGATTTTCTGAGATTATGACTTCAGGGGCCTTGGAAAAGTTTCTATGTCAGCAACAATCACTGCCCAGGACAACTCAGCATTACTTATAACAAGAAAGACAAAAACTTGGGCTTTTAAGTGAATTAGACACTGTTTTTCATTGCAGCTCTGCAACTTTGGAGAAACTCACATCCTCTCATTAGTCCCCTGAAGACGTTGTCAGGACTCTGCCCATTTCCTCTCTGATCCCTTCCCATTTTTGCATAGACTGGCCTATGATGTTCTTCCTTCTCAGAGGCCTGCATGGCATCTCTTTGTCAGAGATGTTCTCAGGTTGACAGACCCCAACGTACCTGAGGATGTACACAACCTTTGGCCAGTGACTGACAGGTACAGGGGTATAAATGCCGCAGTCACCTTGTCTCTCATAAAGATATCTCTGAATTAAGACGCAGAACTTCTTAAGTCTGATTAAGACCCAGAGGATTTTAATTAAGAATTAAGTGCTTCCTGTGGTTTTTGAGTCAAAGTGCCTTTGCTTGGCTTCTTACCCTTTTCCATCCAAATTTCCCCATCCCACCTAGGAACATTTCCTAGTATCCCTTCCACAGGAATCCTCATCTCAAAGTCTGCTTCTGGGGAACCCAACCTAAGGGAGTCTCAGTTTCCTTTTCATGAAACAACAATTATAGGGATAATGAGAAAAAGGCTCTACGATAACAACAAGGCAGCCCCTTGATAAATAGAGATTCTCCTCTGACTTCTAGCATCGTTATCAGTAGAACATTCTTGTCTTTGGGTAACTTCCTGTAGACCATGAACAGAAAGTCTATGAGATAACTAAGGTAAAGTAGAATGAGAGTGAATATATGGGCAAAAAGGGAAAATAGGAAGTCTTGGATGCAACATAGCATAGAGGTTGAGAATGTGGACTCAGGAAACCTGACCTACGTTTGGATCTCGAGCTACCTGGGCATATTAGTTATTTCTCTAAGTCTCAATTTCCCCCCCTCTGTAAAATGGGGGTAATAACAGTACCTATCACATAAAATTAAATTAGATCATGAATAGACATCACCTGGCATAAGTAAAAAATAACTATTATTATTGTTGTGGTATCGGTAGTAGTATTTACTTTTGTTGTAGATATATGTAGCAGCAGTAGTAGAAGTAATCTGGGGACACTAAAAACAAACTTTACTGACTTCATAATTTTGCCACAAATTTAAGTTAGATCCAATTTGACAACTAGGCTAAATTCCAAACACCTTAAAGCAGATGTAGTTTTAAATTTTATTCCAAAGTATGAAATTCTGTGCCTCTTGTTGAGTGCTAGAAGTGTTTTGCCTGGTGGCAGAGGCACTAGGCTTCTGTTTGAGGCAGGTGACACCAGGCAGAGATTTTAATCAGCCCCCAAGGGGGTCTTCTTAACACTACCCAGGCTTCTGGTACTGGGAGAAGCACCCAGGCTGTCAAACTGACACTTTGCTGAGCAGGAAAGCTTCATAAAATAACATAGAGTCTACGTATATATACTTGTTTTTAATTTTAAAAGGGTGACAAAATGCATGGCAGTGGGACTCAGCCAGGCATAAATTATACAGCGTGGCATGTCAGTCAGTAAGCACAATGAGACAGAAGAAGTTTGAGGAACAGGTAAACACCTGTCAAGGGCCTCCTCACACACAGCTCAGACAGAGCACACTGAAAGGGCATGCTGTGGGGGGTGAGGAATACGAAAGCCATCCCAGGGAGTGGTATACACCTCCCCAACCTGAAGCAATTCCCCTGGGAAATCAAAAACAGGTTTCAGCTGTACCTGTGTAAAGACAGTGACTTAATCCAGTCGACTCAGGTTCAGTTCAACAAGTGTTCCCGCTTCAATCCTACACAGTCTATTTTCCAGCAGATCCCAACATAATCTGGCCTCTGGGTCCTTAGTTTACCCATTTCCTGCCCCTGTTGTCCTCACTCTCTTTATTTCAGTCCACTACTCTCTTCTGTCTTTCCCAAATTTACCAAGCCCACACCCCACTCTGTCCAGGACCTTTGCTTCTATTGTCTTTCTGCCAGGAATGCTTCATTTTCCTCTCCCCAGGAATTCCTGAGGTTCACTCCTTGTTGCATTCAAATCTCTGCTTAAGTGTTACCTCCTCAAAGTAGCCAGCTATCCAACATATGATGCATTTATTTGCGTGTGTATTTATAGCCTTTCTTACCTTGGATGTAAGTTCCATAAGGACAAGGAATTTGTTTTATCCACAGCTATATCTCCCGTGCCTGAGCCTGGCATATAGCAGGAACTCAGTATTGTTTAACGAATATACGATCCAATAAATAAATTCATCATGTGCATGTTACATACCAGACAACTGTATTCAACAACAGAATTCCCCAGATAAAGGACCTTAGAATTTCGGTCTCCACTGTCCACACTTTCACAGGTAGGTGGCTATTGAGCATCTGGAAAGGTGTCCGTTCAAACTGAGATGTGCAGTAAGTGAAACACACACTGGAGTTTGAAGATTTAGCATGAAAAAAGGATGTAAATACCCTCAATAATTTTGACATGATAATATTTTTGATATATTGGGTTAAATAAAACATGATTAAAATTAATTTTATCTGCTTTTCACTTTTTGAAATATGGCTGCTAAAAAATTTTAAATTACATATTTTATTTGCATTTAGGGCTTACATTGTATTCCTATCAAGCAGAGATAGTTCAAAGGGAGTGGCAGATAGTAAATGAATTATTTCCAAATAGTATGGATTATATGAGGGATCACCTGTATGATCTGAATGTTCAAAGCTTGCCAGAGGAACTGATGTAATAGTGTATCATAAAGCAATGCTTCTCAATTGAATGTGCACCAAATCACCTGGGGATATGGTAAACTTGCAAATTCTAACTTAATAGCTCTGAGGAGGGGCCTGAGATCCTGTGTTTCTTATAAGATCCCAAGATTTTGTGGACCACACCTTGAATAGAGAAGTTTCAAAGGTCTGTTTAGAGTCGGCCAGGTGAGGAATGATGGGAAAGAATTCCATTCATTAGAAGCCTCCAGCATCTCCTAGAGGCTTGTGGCAGGATCAGATTTCTTAGCCACTAATGCTTCATTTTAAAAATTCCCCACTGCCCAAAGTTGCTGCCCTGCCATGGATGCCTGGAGGAAGTGAATCAGAGAAAGTGGATTTGGGAATTCATATGATGTATAATTTACTAAAACATCATCAAACAGCTGCCCAGGGTGGGAATTACACATGTTGAGCCTGAAACCTGGATTGCTAAAGTCAGGGCCTCTGCTCAGTAAACCCTGCCCCCTTTCCTCCAGACCCACATTCTGGACTCTAGAGTTCTCTAAGAGGGAAAGTTATGGCACTTACAGGTCTAGTTAGCCAATGGTTATCTTGCAGTTGTGGTTATCTTGCAATTCACCTGCTTTCCCATCAGTTATGGGATTCTGAAGCTTGTAGTGAAGGAACACCTGAAGGCTTAGGAGATTTATATAGGCTTGTCCCTGCAAAGAGTATTTGGGGTCACAGGCAGGCACTTATGTTCAAATTATCACATATAATATATTTGGGACTCAGTGCATCACAGCAAGGCAAAGAAATATATTTGAGAGAAAGGCTATAGGTAGAAGATTGATGTGAGAGTGGGAGTATGTATACCAGGGGTGGGCTGCTGGTGGTACGATAAGCAGATAAGTGAAAGCAGAGAATGATGTGGAGAGTAGTGAAAAAAAGGTAATACCAAGGGATAAAACTCACATTGAGAAACATGGACTTTATTCAGCAAGTAAAGGGAAATTGATGTCATGAAATAACAAGGCAAGAATTGATTTGGTAGAGATCACCCCACAAACTGAATGAAAGGTAGCATTACTAGATGCAAGACCAGTAAGCAGGTTCTTACATCATTCGGGCAACAAATTGTATAGACTTGAACTTGGAGGACTTCAAAAAACCCTTAAGAAATTAAGTCAACAGGACTTGGAGATTGAAAGTGGGAAGGTGTGCAGAGAGAAAAATATGAGCTGATTCTCTGGGTTTGGGCACAGATAAAAAAAAGGTGACATTACTATGAAAAGAGGTCACACACACACACCCCAAAGTTAGTGTTCTTGGTCTTGGCCTTGGAGAGAAAGTCGAGTAGCAGTTCACTTTGGAACATGAGAATTTTCAAGTTCCCAGAGAATAACCAAGTGCATTGATGCAGCAAACTTAGATATGTGAATCTGAAGCCCAGGAGAAAAGTCATGCTGGAGACAGGTTTGAGAGTCATTCTGAACCAGGTGGACATTAAAATCATGAGAATAGATAATATTGCCCATGGATAGCGTACAGAAAGAGGAAGGCTGTGAGCCAAAGACAAATGCTAAGATGAAGAAGGAAGGGTGCCTGAGATGAAGTGAGGTACAAGCATAATCAAGGGAAAATACTGGCAAGGAATGAATAAGGATTTCGAGATCCAGTGGTAGCTAACATCATCGAATGTGGGACCCAACAAATAGGAATAGCAGACATCCATTAGATTAGACTACTAGGTTGTTGGTGACCTGTTCACTACCTGTTTCAAGAGAACATTGGGGTCAGAAGTCAAATTACAGAAAATTGAAGAATAATGAAAAATGAAGGA
>NW_006430723.1:2130846-2139648 GCF_000325575.1 Pteropus alecto | reverse complement strand
GGAGCATGAGAATGACTCAAGACATGGTTTATGAGAGGATTCGAAGCCTATTTCTGCTTATTTTGGGGTTGTTTTAGAATGAAAGCATATTTTGAACTTCAAAAGGAAAGAAATTTGAGTTTGAAAGAATTTTTAAATTCTGGGGTTAGAGTCTGGCATCTAGGAGAGAACTTTTGTTTCATAGATACAACACAAACATACACACACTATCATAACACATAGTGATAACATGCACACATACAAACACATAGCCTTAAAGTTATCACAATGATATATACACATACACATCGAAGTTATGTCATATAGTGATAACACACACACACAGACACAACCAAAATTAGTTTTAGACTATAATCTTAAAGTGCATGCATTTATCCCAATTTTAAAGTCTAATAAGATAGATTATTTGATTAGAGATCAAAGACCCAGGGTATAGTCCTGGCTCTTCTTCCAAACAGTCACATAATCTTTCAGTCACTTTGTCCATCTGAGATTCAACAACCTGACCTGAAAAATTAGAGGGCTGAACTGGATAGGAATGACATTCTAACTACCAACTCTGATGGCTGATACAGGCTGCTTGGCCTGCTGTCTTGAAAAGTTCTGAGGTCATGTTTAAGATAAGCACGCAAGACTAGTATAATCGACTAGCAATGTGGGCAGGAAAATAGTAGTGCTAAGTGTTTATCACTTCTAAACTCTGAAACTAGAACATTCCATGACTCGTTAAGTGCATCATCATTCTTGTCATATATTATGACTTTGGCCCAGTAAAATGCCATTTTTACCCCTTATTTAATCTAAACCTCTAATGTTTTTATTAAGGAAATGAATAGATCTGCTATCACTACCTCTATGGTTCTATTCAGAAACTAAGTCTATTTTTTCCTGTTTATCTTTCTAATGGGCTTCTATAACAGCCATACCATAGGGAAGTAAATCATTGGTTATAAAAACTGCCTTTACATATTTAGAACTGCATTGTTTACTAACTATATGAGGCCCCAGATAGAGTCTAGATATCTTGGACTATGACAGATCTTATTTTCAAGCCAGATCTGTTGGTCCTTTCTTGCTAAATTCAAATGTCATTTTTACAGCATTTCTAATCCCCGAGTGAGAGATCCAATGCCCTGTCCCTTACATCAAAGTTCATGGCCCAGATGCAATCGCAGAAGTGTATGATAACTAGTTCTTACAGCACAATGATGGAAGATTCCCTGCCTCTCAACTACCCTAGTCTCTCAGGGATATTTATTTTCTAATTGGCTACCATAAATATAGCTCTGCTTACATCTTCAAATGGGCTCAGACCCTGACATTAACATGTGACATTTCTATCTGGTGGCCCGTAGTTTCTGATAATACTGTCTATAGCACTATAGGGAAGCTCAAATGAAATATAAAGGAAAGCATTTTGTCAAGCCCTTGTCATCATATTCACAAACAGTCTTATAACTGTTTCTACTCTGTTCCCTAGCATAGAGTCTCTTAAAAGGGAAAGATGGGATATTTTATAACTGCATATTTTATAACTACATATATATTTTTTTTATTTTTTATTTTCGATGCTCTCTCTGAGTATGTAAAAATGGGAGGTAGAGAAATTTAACTCCTTTTATTCTCCAGGCTGAAGGTTTCTTCAGACCAACTAGGAGGAAAGTCACATGCTAAGAAAGGTAAAAGCCAAAGGTTTGTTAATTATATTTAACATATTACTCCTATAATACATTTTAATGCATTGGCAAAACGATCTAGTGGAAAGAGAGAAACCCACGATTAAAGAAAGTATAACTGCATGTGTTTTATAACTGCATATACTTGGTCAAAGAAGCAGAGAGGCAATTCTCTGGGCTTTCAGCAAAATACCCTCTAACTCAGAAGATATTAGTCCAGTGAACTTTGCCATTAATATCTCTCTTTTATTTATATAAATATTTATAAAATATGAGTACTTTTATTTGTAAGAAAGGTTTATTAAACACAAACCAGGGAGTCCCCTGCTCTCTGCCATGTGCCTGTCCCCTCGGGAGGTAAGTAGACAATCTTCGGCTGTCTCTGAACATTGCTTCCATCCCATTTGTTCTTTTATCTCCTGGAGAAGCTCCGCTGACCTGTGCGCTTCTCCTCCACTGCTCTCTTTGATGTCTCTCTTCTTCTCTCTAGTCATTTCCATCTCATTGCTTTTTTCAGCATTCAGAGACTCTCTCGAGTGAGTACTTCGTATTACTGATACAATTATCCACAGGTCTACTTTACTACTCCTAATATATAACCAGATTCTGCCAACTCATTTTTTATTTCAAAGCCATTATTCTTGTTTCTGTCTGACTTCTTTTTTGATTTTCGCCTTCCTGTAAGCAAACTTACTTTTGATATTTATTGTCTAATCTCATCTTTAATCTCATGTTTCATAGAAGCCAGGCTTAATTGAATTTTATTGAAAGTACAAGCAGATGCTGCTTTAAATTACTTTTGTTTCCTACGGTAAATCTTTTTTCAAGTATGTCCTTCTTTTGCCTCCTGTGAGTGCTGTTCCTCTTTCATATTTCAAAGTCTTTTCATAGGCCCCAAATTGATATGTGTGAAATTTTCCTCCAGTTTATCCATAGTCAAAAATGAGAATTGTACACAGGCCTGACATCCCAGAAATGGGTGTGATTAAGATCTAAAAACCAGATGCTATCTCAGTTTCAGGGAAAGCCCACACTTTCATAGGGGCAACCAAGACTAACTACATAATTTTCTGGACTCAGTTCAAAGTGTAAATACAGGGCCCCTTGTTCAAAAATTATCAAGAAGTTCGAGATGGTGACAATAGAACATTAATCCAAGCAGAGGGCCCTTCTGAATGAGGGCCACACACCCGTGAAGCCAGACTTGGAGGGCATGACTCCCACTGTCCAAAGCGGGGTACTGGACCACCAAGTAGCACTTATAAGAAAGCCCCTATAAACTGAATTTTCAAACCTTAGCCCCTTGCCCACTTAAAAGGCGTAAAGCATTGAATTACAGCAGCTGAAGAAAGAGTTGGAAGTTGGAAGATTTCCCTAGAGCTAAATATCAGTGTGCCATGAGAAACCCCTCCTCAATAAGTATGGGTTTACAGAGATCCCTTGAAAAGCTGTATGTACAGGGAGGAGATGTAAGTAGGCAGTGAGGGAACAGCCACAGCCTCATCCAGAGAAGTGCAGTATAGTGTTCTCATGGAGAAATGTCTGAGAACCTACGCAAGAACCCCTGGGGAAAAGAGTCTCAGCTTTGGATGTCTGCCAAGCCAGGAGAGCACCAGATCATGGGTGTATCAGCCAAATTTGTCCTTTCCTGCCCCTGCCTCCTGGTCTGGGTGTGGGGTCCAAGAAACGAGCGGAGCAGAGAGAAGAGGAAAGAAAAGCTTTATACTGAGGTTTTGACTATTACCCAGTACTGAAATGAGACCACTTTGTGACTCTGTACAATCAGAACCATTTCTATTATCTGAGAATAACTGGAGCAGCCAGATAGTTCACCAAAGGCCAAGAGGAAGAACCAATATCATGGACTTGCATAGAGTTGCTTTCTAACTAGAACCTCATCATGTTCTGCTTGTTTAAATGCACAGGGTTGTGGATCTCATCAAATTCTGCTTATTTTGCTTGAGAGAGATCTCTTGCTGATGTTTAGATTGAGCACCAGTTGCCTTTTTCATGACCCAGCAACACAGTTGGAGCAGAAGGAGAGGGCCTCTGACAACGTCCACCAGTTTGGTGTAGCTGCAGCTCCAGGTGCCAGGCCTCCAGAGAAATGTCTCCGTTGCCTCAGGACACCCTCCCTGGCCCCTACTACTGTCTTAGCTGGACTGACACACCTCCCTGCCCGCCTGCCCACCACAGGGGAATCCCCACTGACTTTCTTTTTTTAATTTTTATTTTATTTACTCATTGAAAAGCCTACAGTATTCCTAGTTGGTCTCCCATCCAAGTACTAACCAGGCCCGACCCTGCTTAGCTTCTGAGATCAGCCAAGATCGGCACGTTCAGGGTGGCATGGCTGTAGACTGACTTGAGCCCTTTCTGTATGGACAAATGTCTGCCACACTCTGCTCGTCAGCCTGCCCCTCCTTCCAGCCCCAAACCCTGCTGCTCTGAGCTACAGCCCCTCAGCAAGCTGCGATGAGGGCACTGGATCCCCATCCTGACCACACGACAGAATCACATAAAGAGCATTTCAAACACCAATGCCTGGGCCTCACCCTAGATCAACTGCAACCAAACAACCAGGGTGCGCAGCTCAGACATCTGGGCTTTTCATTATTCTCCAGGCAATTCTAATGTGCAGGGCAACTCACAGGCTATTTCATCGTTTTGCTCAATTCAGTCTCATCTTGCAGAAATGTCTCATAGCCCTTGGCATGTGGGTGACAATGTTTCCTATTTTTCAGGGCTGACACAGGTTTTTTTTTTCATATTATTATATTGAGATCAATTCAGATTTGTCTGTAATACAAGGAAGACTCTCCTAACTGTCAGTGTTAGGAAATAACTGTGTAACCTAAGGGAAATATAAAATCTTCTTCTGCAGAGCTTATAAAAACAAGCCAGAGCCGCCTCTTATTCTGCAGCTGTTTAGGTGGACAGTTGCTAGGCTCAGGTCCTTTCTCAGGCTGTAGATTTTTCTGGAATCCTAATCAATCATAGAAGTAGGGGGTTCTCCATCAATAGAAATTCTCTATGGGCAATCTTTTCTTAGTGAAAGGGCAGAAATGAAGATTTGTCCCTCTGTACGAAGAATAAACAAATCCAGACACATTTGTGATCCAAAGTCTTCATCTCTTCATAATTGCAATATTTTATTGATGTTTGAATTTGAAAAACACATTGTTTACTCTAAAGCTAAATTCAAGACTGCCAGAAAATGTAGAACTTCTCCCAGAGGAATAAAATTGATCTTGATGTCTATTCCATGCGAATTTAAATATTAAAATGCAATGATCACAAAATGCATTGGATTACATTTAGCCTCTAACTTGTCTCTGTCCATTACCCTGAGCATCAGCAATTATTGTCACTTTGTGCCTTAATAAGCTTTCACATTTGTCCATTCTTTAGGCAACTGAGCATGAATTTTCTCAAGGATTTTATTCACCTTCATTTACCTTCAGAGCTTGGAATGGAAATTGTACCATCTCAGATATCTGGCTTTCTCGTGCAGACCTTTTCTACCCCAAGTACAGCAAACAGATTGCTTTGTTCCCTTGCCATCCTGAGCACTATCCAGGTGCTGAACACAAGAGGCCGTGAATAAATGATGAAACCAAGTTTTAGCTTAGAGCTTGCTGTGTTCCATTTGCATAGCTATAATGTCAGATTCATTATTCATGAGCATATGCTACAATGGCCCTCCCCTTATAGCTCAATCCTCCACTGCCTCTGACTCTCAGATGTGCAAGATGAACCATCTCTCCTGCAGCTTGGAGCAATTTCTCCTTTCCAAGTGCACAGTGGAATGATGGCCTTATTTTTTATGCAAGTTTGGATCCTTGGATGCATAACATTTACAACCTAACATAAAATAAAACTGAAGGTTTTGATACTGAAAGTCATAAGCATATTGGGTCAACAGAAAACTAAAGAGCAGGTCACCCTTTAGAATTCTGGTGGAGATAAGGGTTGGTCTGCCCATAAATAGAAGTAAATTATAACAGTGTATTGTAGGAGGCATACAGGGAAGCCTTTCCTAATCAAATATCTCTCCCCTAGACAGTCTCTCATGCCTGGGATTCCACTATTAAAAGTTGTCAGGAAACATCATAGCTTAGAAGGAAAAGATCCTTGGAAAGAATGGCATTGTGGATACTGTGGTTTACTTTAGCAGATCATTATCCCCGCTGTTAATAAAACCAGTCCACTCTTATGATGCATTTCCTATGTGCCAGGCACTGTTCTGTGTCTTCCACATATTGTCATGTGATCCTTAAAAAGACCTAGGATATAGATGATATCATCATCATCATCATCATCATCATCATCATCACCATCTCCATTTTCCAGGTGAAGAAAGTGAAACATAGAAAGGCTGGGGAACTTGCCCAAGGTCACAATGCAAGAGTCAAGATTTGAGCCCACACAGACTGATTATAGAATCTAAACATATGTGCTGTACTATATGGCCTTCAGAGGGTGACACACATGTAAAGGGAATCTTTCTGTATGTCTGGAGATAACAGAGAGAGTGGAAAATACTCTGAAAATAAGAAATGTTAAGAGCATGCTGGATGGGGCAGGGGAAAAAGTATTCAGTTTACTGTTGTATATGATCTCTCTTCCAACTCTATTATCTGCCTCCTCATCTCCTGTCTCCCCTTAACTTCTATTCTCACCACTCTGGCCTCCCTGGTGCAGCTTGAATACCATGAGTGTTTCCATTACAAAGCCTTCACTCTCACTGTTCTCTCTTCCTGAAATGCTCAGAGATTCACATGGCTTTAACTCTTTCCTTCTTTTAACTCTTTCAATTGTCACCTCATCAGAGAAATCTTAACTGACCACAAAATACAAAACAATGCCACTCCATTTATCACTCCAATCCATCATCCTCTGTCCCCTTTCCTTCCTGCTTCATCTTCCTTCACAGTACTTATCACCATCTAATATATTAAATATTTCCTTGTTTGCTTACTTATTAACTGCCCCCTACTACCTGTCACTGCTACATGAACTACAGGAGAGAAAGAACATTTTGTTTATTTGGTTCACTGATGTAGTCCCTCCACCTAGAACTGTGCCTTCCACATTAGAAGCTCAATACAGAGTTACTAAATGAATGGATGAATAACTCTGAAGTACTTACTTCACAATTCTTTGAAAGACAACCTCCAACTGAAAGGTAAACCTTGAGATACATTATAGGTCTACCACGTTATATTTGGTTATATATGTCTAGGGCTATAATTTATCATGGCTCATTGACAAATAAAATCACTGATCTTAGCAGTGATAAGATTAGACCAGAAAAAATTTTAGATGGAAACCAATATAAATATGGTCACTGCACAAGTAAGATATTTTCTGGCAGAGATGCTGATATATTCTTCCTAGTGCAGAGTTTAAAAGCACTGGGCATGCAATCTACAGGCAATAAAAATAAAAAGATAGGTTGAGCATTGCAAAAATTATCAAAATCTGCCAGTTAGACATGGGTTCAAGTCTTGGCTCTGCTGCTCACTGTTATATGCCCTTTGGCAAATGAATTAACCCCACTGGGCTTCATTTTTCTCATCTATAAAATGGGAATGGGTATGGCAACATTGACCTTGCAGACCTACCGGGAAGATCAAGTCAGACAATACAGGTGAAAGTATTTAGCATGTAATCAGTTTCCTATTTTTCCTGAGTCTTAAGCAAAGGTGGCATAATCTAGTGCAAGGTTGAAAGCATAAAGTAATCAACAAGACCCTTTATTTAAAAAGGAAAAACAAAAACATAAAATTTACAAGATCTCTAACCAAGTGTAATGATCTTTATCTTTATTTCTGGCAGCTCCAATAGTTCCACTTTATTAATTTATTCAAGAAATCATTAACAAAATTAATTTATTTACCGGACTCTCACTAAGCACCAGGTAGCACCACTTAGTAATGGTGTCTTTTTAGCTCTCTTTTATGATTAGTATTTCACTGGTAGAGGATATCTTTACTGTTCTTTCCGGGAACATGAATGAGAAAGCATTAGCAGTACTTAAGATGTTCAGGGTTGAATAAGGAGACTGGAGATACTCTATGTTACTCCTGACATAAACAACTAAAAATACCTTGAGAAATATTTGGTGTTTCAGTATTAGAATAAATCTGTGAATGCAGCTGCAGCTTAGAGCAGAAATGAAATGTTTAGTTTGGGCCCTGAGTCATTTGATCTTTTAGTTTATATTTAATCACTGTCTAGTTCTCTCATGGGAACATTAACTTCCACATGTATGTGCTCGAGCCTAACAAGAAACGTTGCATGTAGCAAAGTCCCATTTTATAATTAATTCACTCTCTCCACCTCAGCAGATGCTCCATGTCTTTCTGTTTCTGCTGGGGAGCAGACCATCTCAGGACTGTTGTCTGACAGTCCTTCATTGGCAGAACTGCACAAACAAAGGACTCCTGTTCATTTCAAGAGCTGCTCTTGCCAACTCCAGGAAGGGATCACTGAAAATCACAGCAGAGGAAATCGGGGACATGACACTTGCATTACACAGCCCTTATTCACCTTCTACGTACTGCAGATAGTGTGTCACCTAGGATAGGCAAGTCCAGGCTGCATCTTACCTCTCTCTGACCAACTCTAAGTTTGGAAGACATTGAGAGTGGTCTATGAAGTCAAATCCTTGTCCCAAGGCTTATAACTAAGTGGTGACAGAGTTGGAACCAGAGCTCAATCTTTCAAATTCTTGTCAATTTCTCTTTTTTCACAAGATCCTTCCCTCTTTCACCCACATTCTTTGGTCCACATGTTGAGCTTTCGTGATTTTTATTCTGTCAAAGATAGCCCATAATTTTATAGGCCAGCTTTCTTTAAGTGATATCTCTTCCAAGTGGTATTATTGTGAATAACACATAACAAAATTGTTCCTAAGAAAATCTCTAAAGTAGGTAGGTAAAAATTATTCATTCTCATGACTATTATGGTTCCCACTTGTATGATGGGAAAAGTGAAACGCGGTCTTCAAGAGCTGGTGAAATGGTTTTTTTAAATAAACTAAGTGTAGAGTCAACAGATTACTGCAAAAGAGTGATCCTTTAGTTTTAGCCAAAACGCAATATTAATTATTACTTGTGAA
>NW_006430723.1:2105601-2130786 GCF_000325575.1 Pteropus alecto | reverse complement strand
GAGTCAGTTGCTTTGATGTAAATAAATGCCTGATGTTTCACAAAATCTTTTGAAAAACAACAGAAGGAAATAAAAGAAATAAGAATAACCCATGATGTCCGGTGGATTTTAACTTTATCGAATGAGCAATTTGTGGCTCTTTTCAGAAAATGTAAACACCGCATTTTCATTCCCATCAAGTTTATAACCTTTTTACTGTCCAAAAGAATGTGAACTCTCTCAGAGAGATGACTGTGATTTACAATTACAAAAAAAAATTTTCTTCTTTAGGGGAAATGAGTCTGAATTATCAATAAAGCTAAATATAAAATGGTTCTAACTATTACATTATTTCAAATTTATTACTGACAAATTGGAATTACCAATATCTTTCTTCATGGTTGGTTTAATGGATGAACAAGTCATTTATAATGAGCAGCACTCTTGGGCATTAAAAACAATTTTGTTTAAATTTTTTTTTAATTTATTTTCGTAGTAAACAGATCCCCTGACTACTACCCCTACTAATGTGAAGAGAAAACATGTTGACGCTTTGCATTTCCTCAGCAGTCCTTTGTTTCCAGCACCTATAGACTTATCTCCGAATCTTATTCTGGAGCTTAAGTCAACAAGATTGAGCAGTATATGAATTTAATTATAAATGTTTCAGTTCTCAGAAAATAAAATTCCTAAGAAATCACCAATAGTCTTAGCACCTATAGACCTATAGAACTGTTACCATTTGGGGGAGATTTGAACTTCGGTGTCACCCCAGCGGCTAGGGGTATAACGGTGCAGAAGTGTGGTTGGTATTTTCCCTCAGTTCTTCCTCACTGACACAGTGAAGAACCACAGGTCAGTGAGATTGAAAAAGATTTATTAAAAGTATATTTTAGAAAGACAAAGCACACTCCAAGGAGGAACATGATTTTAGCAAAGAGAGCTGTAACAACTTAGAAGTTGGAATACCCGAATTATATTTGGGCCGTGATGGGTGGTTCCAAAGGCATTCTTAGGTGATTGGCAAGTGAGGTCATTTTGATTGACACTTGGCTACTTTATAACTCTTTGCCTAGTGCACATGTGCTTACCCAGAATTTAGTCTATTATAATTAGATTCATGAACTTCCAGGCATAAACATAGCATTATAATGACAGTATGAGGCGGCTTAGATTGTGGGCAAATTAGGGTAGTACCTTCCATGCAGGCGTCTGTGGCCAGATTAAACCAGCTAAGATTATGGCCGTCCTATCTCTGGGGATGCAGGAGGGATTCTCTAACCACCAATGGGTGTTCTTTGGGCGTTCTCTAGGCTGGGCATCTATTCCTTTGTTACCCTGTAGCTCTTGTCTGACTAGCTACCTAACACTATGACTAGAATTTTGGTACTGATTTATACTCTTTCTTGCTGCTAGTTCTAAAGCAAGTCTCCAAATCTGTTTATTTAACATCAGACAGTTTTCTGATTTCTAAATTGGCTGTTCGCTATATTGTAGGATGCTTGGCAGTATCCTGGCCTCTAACTAGACCTCAGTAGCACCCTTTTAGTTTTGATAACCAAATGTCTCTAGATGTTGTCCAATGTCCACTGACGGGCAAAATCACCCCCAATTGAAAACCTTTGGTCTAGTATTTAGCCTGGGCATCAAGAAATTTTCAGACTCTCCAGGAAGATTCTAATGAGCAATTAAGGTTGAGCACTGCAGATCTAGATACTTTTTAAATGTAAAATGCATATGAATCACCTGGGGATTTGTTAAAACACAAATTCTGATTCAGTACGTCTGGGGTGGGCCCAAGATTCTGCTTTTCTAACATGCTCCTTGATGGAGGTTCTCAGTCCACTCATTGCATAGCAAAGAAGTGGTCTTTACAATTTGCCTGAGGGCTGTACTTACACTTAGTACCTTTACCTGGTTACCCCCAAGTAGCTTATCCCATAGCCTCCAGAGAAAAATGGTTATTGGTGATTGTTGAAGCAGGGTACCTACAGTCTCCACAGTAAGCAAAGATGCCTGAATACGTGGTCACAGAGAAATTACTTCGAGTGAATTATTCACTTCTTAGGGAATACTGGCTACAGACCACATACTGCATTTCGCCAGAGTAAAAGTTGCCAGCAGATTAGAAGAAAACTTCCCTACAGTTTGCAGCTTGCCGTTGCCAAGGAAGAAAGCCAAACAATGCCTTGAGTTGCCAGCCTTATTCAATAATACACTTCACATTGCCAGTCTGCAGAAAGGCTGTGTGTGCGACTGAGATTTCCCTCTGCTGCCCGAGCTCACCTGCAGCATTCCTTCGGCATTTGAAAGTCCACAGCTTTAACATATGTCACAGGGGTTAAACAAACGAGTCAAGAGAGCAGATTTTTAGTTTGAAGAGAGATTTCAGGAAGTCAATTCTAGTCCCCACAGGACAGAGGTCAAACTACAATCCAGTTAAGACAGACTAGCCTTCTGGAATTTACACAAAACTGTGGAAATATTACGTTTCCCTATGCTCACAATACAAGAGAAGAGGGTTTGTGCAACTCTGTTCTGCTTTGGCTTTTGTCTAAGAGAAATGCTCTCATTTCATTTCAGTGGTACTTATTTGCACTAAAATCATTTCAGAAGTATATCCTCTCTCACCTGTAAATTTTAGCCGGGAACTTGACAAATGCTAGTGGCTAAGGAATCTTCTGAGCATATTATTTAAATCATACTGGCTCCAAAGAAGAAAATGGCATCTCATTGTTTGGAGATCTACAGTGAAGCATAAAACTATCTATGGATTCTCAGGTTGGCTCAATGCATGATGTGTAATAAGACTGTACTTGTCACCTAAAAAGGGGGAGGGATGTGTATAATTTTGACTACTGACTGTCCAGAGAAACCATTCTAATTAATTTTAGAGAGTGCTTTAAGTATAGAAACTGTAAAGATTTCTCATCTTCTTTTCTTTATGTCCCTAAGGGACAATTCTAAACCAATTGAAGTACATGGAACACTGCTTCATTCCGAATAGAATTTACCTCTCTTTTTCTGGAAACCTTATACCCGGTCAGACTCATTAAGCGGCTCCCAGCTGCCTTTTCTCTTGACTCTATCCTAGCTCTTCTCAGATCATCCTCCAAGAACATTCGGCAATGTCTGGAGACATTATTGGTTGTCACAACTGGGGGTTTGCTACTAACATGTCACGGATAGGAGTCGGTGATGCTGCTAGATGCTCTGTAATACACAAGACAATCCCCCACAACAAAGGATTATCCAACCTAAAATGTCAGTTGTGCTATTGTTGAGAAACCCTGTCTTAGGTTTTTAGAAGTTCAAAGAAGATCCTCAGCTAAAGACTGCTAGAGACTACAGACCTCATCTTACCCCCTAAAATTCTGCTCTAGAAGACAGAAAAGGGGGAAGAGAAAGAAAAAGAACTCCTACAAGTAACTCCTTTACTTCTCTGTGAGGACAGAGCACTTCTCATTTCTTGTTTCTCTGTTACCCCAGAGGGGAATGGTGACTGAGACATAGTAGTTATTTAATAAATATTCATTTAAGGAATAAATCAATCTCACCCTTTAGTTCAAGGATGTCTTCATATAAGAAGGCTATAAAGCAAGCTTTCCTGTGGTCAGCAACCTTTTTTCGGGCTGTGTAGTACAGCACAGTGCTTCTCAGACTTGAATGTGCATATAAATTACCTGAGGCTCTTGTTAAAAATACACAGTTAAAAATGCAGATTATGATTCACTAACTCCAAGACGAAGCCTGAGAGTCTGCATTTCCCAAAAGCTTCCAGGTAAAGTTGACACATCTCTAGTCACACTAAGCAGCAAGAGCAGGCTCCCTCTAGACTTGGAGCCAGGACATTTTCCAGTTTTCTCAGCCTCCATGTCCAATTGTAGAAAACAGGGAGGAAACTAAAATTTCTGCTATGCCTACATGAAAAAAATTATTGTGATGACTAAATTAAAAAAAAATTATGTCCCGACATGATCTAGAAACTTCACAAGGGACTTCAAAAATCACATAAACTAAACTCTTCAATTTTTAAATGAGGCAACAGAGGCCCAAGGACCTTAACGTGCCCAAGGTCACACTGGTGATTGATTGGTTGTAGAGTCTGAACCAGATTCTCACCTTGATTCCAGATCTGGCCATCTCTCTCCTCTCTGTGTGCTGGCTGCACACACTGCCTGGTGCCCAGCACTGTAATTCTGGCTGTTGTTTACCGGTCTCTGCTTTTTTTCTTGATAGTGTTACATAATGCCTTGGCCAAAAATGAACCCCAACTGCTCCTCCTTCAAGTCCACCTGCCACTCCATACATATCCGATTGCCACATCCAGTGAGATTGGTAGGCTGAAATCAATCATAACATTCTGCTGTTCTATTTTCTGCATCACGATGTCCTGATAGTGGGTTTCACTCCCCTGATGTATGAGAGAAACACAAACCAAATTAACCACAGGCAAAAAGAACAGTTAGCCGGGTGCCAAACAACAGAGCAGACATCGAGCTGGGATTAAAACCCCACATTTAGATTCCCTGTGCTTGCTCCAAACCTCTCCAGAGAGAACACAGCTCTTCACTGTTTACATCAAACCCTCATTAGTCCAACAACCTGTTGTCTTAATACTAAAAACCTGCTGCTCATCAATAGCAATTTAGGTGAAGGGAAGTTATATTTAAAGAGAAACATTCTATCATTTATAGGTTCGCTTTAAGAATCCTACTCTCCAATTGTCTCAAAATAATCTCGGGTCTGCTTTTCTTCTCCTGCAAAGTAGATAATACCGTTTTGAGAACTCAAGTCGTATTCCTGTCCTGAGTCTTGTGCCTCCCAGTTGAAGCATTCCTCTGAGTCTCGTGGGTTTTAAGTGCCATCTAGTGGTCAATCTTCAAATGTTAAAAACAATGCAATAAAGTAACGAGCAGAGCTGAGTCTCTAGGTGATGGGATAATCTCTATACCTGAGAATCACCAGATCTGCCATAAGTGAATTGTCAATATTTGAAATTTTTAAATGTGTTTAAATAATCTGCATATAGGTTTAAGCATCCTTTTAAAAAACTCTCTTGTAACTTCTCAATCAAAAAAGCATTTGCAAGATCCTCGTAATTAGTTTTTCTAATTAGTCGTCTAATATATTGGTTGTCTAATATAACAGACAACTGGAGAATTCTGTATAAAAATTTTAATTTGAAAAACAATTTTTAAACCATAAAATTAGTTTAGCCCTTCGTACTATCTTTCATTAGTGTTTTCTATTTGTTTTGACAACTCTACCCACTCCTTCCACTACAGAGAAGAGCACCTCAGAATTTTATTCTACAGAGAGATGAAAAAGTCTTTCCCTGCTTCTTCTTCCCTGGAAAGGAGAGAGACGAGAAAGATGGCACTTCCCTTCCTTCCTACACCCACGTCAGCCCACAGTATCTACTCCTTCCTAGGTCTGTAATCTCCTGGCCCACCACCTGCACTCAGGGAATCTGACTGAATGCTATAGGACTTGGGCTCCTCTGTAATTTTCAGTACAATGACAGACAAACCGGGGTGGGTAGAAGTTAAGAAACGTGTCTACAGACTTATCACCAGATTATAACAGAGTTAGAGTTATTATTTAGATTTCCAGCTCCTGGTCTGATGATTCTTCTAGAGCAAAAGGAATTGTAGCAGAAATGCACTTATAAAAGTAAGCCCCAGGTACTCAGAGAAGTGAAGAACAGCTAGAGAGATATGAAAACACAAATGGAGAGTGCAAAAGGAATTTTCATTAAAAATGACTAGATATCCTTAAACAGCAACTACTATTAAATGCTAGCTCACTGTCATTTACTTCATTTGGTTTTTAATGACATTTGGTTTTTCTGAATAAAAATGTTAACTATAGAAAATAGCATAATGTGAGAGTCATAGCTATCCCTCATACATCCAATAGAAATAGGCCTATTAAAATCCTTTGATGTTGTTCCCTCTATGTGTCTAGGTATAAATATTGGAATCAAATGTATACGAGCTTTTGTCATGTGTTTTTTTTTAACATAATAATATATATGAACATTTTCCCATGTCATTAAATATATCCAAAACAAAAATATTCCATCACACAAAGGCGTCGTGTTTAATTTAACCAATACATACTGGTAGACATTAGATTGTTCCTGAACTCTAGCTCGCTCTTATATCTAATTAATTCTAAGATGAAATGTCCTACATACAAATAAGAAAATTGTAAATACTTATTGAAAATTGATTTCTAGAACTTGAATGCTGGGTCAAAGGATGTGAATGTATTTAAGTTTTGTGATACACAACAACAAACTGATCACTAGAAATATAACCATCGATGAACCCTCGCCTGGACTTTGTAAGAGAATAAGGATGACACTTTCTCTGAGGAGTGAGGCCACTGCAACCCACCCTCCCCTCGTCAGAGTGTCTCCTTGAGCATCCAGTAGGCCCAATTAAAACACTCACTCTTTTAATTTCACAGTGCACGCCTGTGGGTCTTCTGGCCTTGAAACTCCAAATACCTTCAGAATTAGCTCAGGGTCTCTTGCAGGTACACACAAGACAATCACAAGTGCATCCTCTGGTCTCTCAAGGAAATAAGAGAAGTAGTAGTTGTTCTGTCTTCTACTTTTCTGTATAAATTTATATAAAATTCTGTTCATACTTTGCAGTAACTTTTTTTTTCACATAGTGCTACTATATGTGCATGAAAGTCTGATAATTCCCCAATATTAAAATTATATTATTTCTCTTTCATATTGGTCCGAAAGGGTCTTTTGTTTGTGAGACTGTTTTATTTCCCTAACAACCTCATTAGAATGCCCGTGTCCCATGAACCAGCATTTCTGTGGACATGGCTGCCTGGTAACAATCGTAAAGGTAAAACTGACAATGTAACTTGGAGACATTCCACCTGAATTCACTTAATAGACTATTTTACAACTGACAAATTTTAAGAATGACACTCAGGTTTCCCTGACTTCTTATACATTATTATTTTCTGGATAATAGGTGGTATTTTTTTTTCTTAAAAAGAATACTTAAAATATTTTTAAATATGTACCAAAACCATTACTCAAGTGGATAAATTCTATTCCAAATTTAAAGAAAAAAATTCTTTTTGTTACAGTTTGCTTTTTCATCCCTGTTTACGTTCTCTTCAAGAAGCAAGAAAAGCTCATCAGTTTGCCTATCATTAAACTAAAGCGGAAGTTAAGGAGTTTAGGTGAAAATTCCCAATTTTTCTCCTCTCCAAAACCCCTCAGAGGGGGTTTTCAGCTCTGAACTCAAACAAAATAACAGCATTGGTTGAAAATGACTAAATTCACATTTTAATTAGGTTTAATGCTCTGAAATGGCCAATATTTAGCCATTTTGATTTAGAAAAAAAAAATGTGGCAATTTCATATAGCATGAGCTAATAGGACAATTTATAATCACCAAATCATAAGTAGTAGATAACTAGAAGCAAACATCAAGAAGTGTTCCTACGGTGGGTTCTGGTGCTTGCTGTCAGTCCCTCATTGGAGATACACTGCTGACCGCTGAGCCAGGAGTGGCTGGAGGAGTGTTGTCTACAGGACTGTGGCTCCAGGACTCTTTTCCTGCCAACATCTTCTCACACGGTTCTGTATAGATTCTAATTTAAGGCCCATGCTGCTCTGGACTATTCTACACATGCTGGCCATTTCCTAATATAATGAGTGGGTAAGTGGGGGCAAGGACAGGTAAGGGCCCTACCATTTATATAGAAAAGGAAAATCACTGGACTGGACACATCCTCAGGCAGACCAAGAGGTAGCTATACTGACTGACTCATCTATGCTCCACCTGCCATACTCACTGCCCGTGTCTATTAACAAATGACTAGGTTGAGATCCAAAACAATTATAAGAGTTGGGAGCAGTCCCTCTCAAGTGGAGAACTTCAGCTTTTCCTCTTCATCACATTGAATTGTGAGAGGAAGATCCACCTCCCCAAGCTACCAAGGAAAGCATCACTCACCAAGATGCAAGGCCTGCAGGAAGGAGAGACGCAGCTCATTATAAAGTCAGCTTTTGAAGCAGACTTGTTGATAAGACCTCCTATGCCTATTTGAGCTAGAGGAAGTAAGAATCAATGAGAAGTGACAGGGCAAAATGGGAGCAATAGGAGGAAAGTCTAAGTCCCACTCTTTGTTATGCCAAAGATATGTCATTTCCATCGGGTCAGGTGGGCATGTATGCAAAGTAGCTGGGCCAGAGCTGCCTTCTTATTATTCAAGTAGATTCTAGAAACTGTGGGGAGATAGCTGGGAGACAGGAAGAGAGAAGTGGGGTAGAAAAGCAGAAGCCAGAATCACAACTCCTATGGAGGCAACTGTGTACTTTGGAGGCCTTCTTGCAGGGACCTCAGAAAAATTCGTACATAGGTCCCAGGAAAAAAAAACAGCACATCCTTGCTTACACAGAGAAATCACCCATCCATTATTGTTGGCTGGGGAAGATGCAGTGCATAAGAAAGGATTACAGTGTCAAGCCAGTAGGTACAAAGGCCTCTGACCTTTTACTCTGTTTCTTCCCCATCACTCCAACCCAGAGTAGCCAAGAGAAGTGTAGAAGCTGACCACACCACCTTCCCACTACAATCCATCCAGCCATAGGATAGGCATCTGTGGAAATTAGGTTGGAGATGATATTAGAGTTGGACTCAACTGAGTTTTACCATCTACAACTGCTCAAGAGGTAGTTAAGAGGCAAGAAAAAGAGATGTAACAGAGCATAATTAAAAGCAATGGATGGAGAAAAAGTATTTTCATGTTTCTGTATCACCACCAAGTTCAGACTGTTCAATAAGCCAGATACACTAGCATCTGGACTGATGAACTCATTGAAATTTCTAGGTCTCTGTGGTTTCATTTACTAAAAGTTCAGTTTTTACAGTATAATTGAGTTCAAAGACGAGAAATCACCAGTATCAACTAGAAAAGAGATCAAGATAAACTTTCATCTGGAGAGAAACTACATCAAATTAAACTAAATAGAATTCGTAATTTGGTTTTGGCTCATGCATGTCACACACAATGCCCAAGGAGCAGATAATCAAGTCCAAATAACATTATCAACAGAAAAAAAAAAAAGAGTTGAATTTAATTTATTTAATTGGTGAGGTATAGAGAGAAGAATAAAACTAGTTACATCTTGTGTTCAAAAATATAGTTGGTTAAATGATTTTTCTCTTTTTAGTTCTCTCAAAAATTCTGATTCATGAGTCACAGATCACAATAATACATTTGTTCTAACACGGCTGAATTTCAGAATTTGATTTTGTGAAGTCGAGGAAATTGAAGCCTGATATAATGAGACTACTTCACGCAGTGCTTTTCCAAGGTTATAAAAGATGTTAACTACTTTACAAATCTTCACCATAGCCCAGCCCCACCACAAGAGAAAATCAAATGGACATTATTTACTCATTATTAGAGATATGTCTTTTGTTAAAATCATTAAACCCAAATATTATTTTCTCCAGGTCATTAGTTTGGAAATTTTCTTATAAATGTTAATAATATACTTAGCTTCCTGTGAGACCTTATAATCGTATTAGTTATTTTACTCTCTTCACCTTGGGCATTTAGGATCTTGAGTTTAATATCTCTGAAATTTACGAAGCTTGTCTAAAGAGGCGGCCACAGTGGTTTAACTTATTTGTTAAATAGTAACTAGATTTTGGTTGATTTCTCATCTGTCCAGAATTCTTGAACTTCAAATTGTCACATTCCTCCCGATTTTCTTAAGGCAGATCTCTGTTCTTCAGACACTTGAGACAAGTATGTTTCTTCAAAGCAATTCTAAAGTTCAAATATAGCACATTTCTAACCATCTGCTTCTACAAAACTTCAATGAATGTTTCAAACAACAAGTTTTCTATGTCCTATAGCTAGAAGCAACGTCTGCATATCCTTCCCATAAGAAACAGGTAAGGCTTCTATTTATTCAGCAATATATAAGTAATAAGTTGAGAGAGGCATGGAATTGACAAACTATACTGTTTATTGCATAAAAATTTATAATTTTTTCGTTTCCTCAAGGTTATCATTGCATTTCATAATTTGCCAAAACTTTGTTTTACTTTCAAGAATCAGAAAACACTTATGTAACTACTCTTTGAGTACGACTAACTTTCCATGCTGTTACTGAACAACACAAACCCAACATTTTGAGTTCTTGACAGCACTCTGCTTAGAAATGGCATAGACCATGCACTGATTTTGCCGTTCACTATGCAAGCCTCGAATTAATAAGACAGGGGTTTTTTTATGAATGATCTATAATTATAGTCTTTCACTAATCTAATTCAAATTGGTTTCTCCTATAGTAAGTACAAAATAGCTGGATTTTACTCTCCACGAAAAAGTGAGATCCAATCTCTCTTCCAGATAAGCCAGAGCCAAAGTTGTAAGATCCGGCTGATGTGAACACATTTCAATGGCCTGAGATTGCAGGGTGAGAAACTTAGAGCTATGTTCAGGGCAAATTTAAAAGCCAAGCAAGGAGTCTACCTGACGGATGAATGCAAAAAGGCTGAGCAGAGAGCTAGGATCCAGCAATAAGGCAACAGGGACATGGAACAAGAAGAAGAAGGTACTCAGGATGTTATTGGAGGTAGAGCCTAGATAAATCTCTAGATACCAAATAGCATGTATAGACTCTTTTTATACAGCACCCATGGCCTTAATAGGAAATTTAGGGGGCTCACCAAAATATATTGACATTGTTTTTTAAAGATGAGACTCAAAATTTTAAGGTAAATCCGGCGTAGATTTTCTGGAGATGGCACAAACTCTAAAATCTTTAGAGTTAACTTTTCTCTTTTGGGGAGTTTCTCTCCTGTTATTGATTGAATTATGCCTCCCCCAAATTCATATGTTAAAGCCTTAATGCCCGGTGTGACTGTGTTTGGAAATAGGGCCTTTAAAAAGTACGGTTAAGTAAGGTCATAAAGTTGAGGCCCTAATTCAATGTGAATGGTATCCTTATAAGAAAAGGAAGGGACACCAGGGCTGCGTACACACAGAGAAAATGCCATGTGAGGACACAGTGAGAAGGCAGTCATCTGCCAGCCAAGAAGAGAGGCCTCAGGAGACACCAGTATATCAACACTTTGATCTGGGACTCTCATCCTCCAAAACTGTAAGAAAATAAATTTTTGTTTAAGCCTCACAGTCTGTGATACAGGCACATCTTGGAGATGTTGCAGGTTAGTTTCCAGACAACATAATACTCACAATAAAGTGAGCATCACATTAAAGCAAATCTTAATCTTTTTTTGCTGTAGAGGGTTTTGCTTACAAGTTTTAAATATGCAACACCTATAAAGTGCAATAAAGCGAAGTGCAATAAAACAAGTTATGACCCTATTTTATTATGGTAGCCCTAAAACACTAAGATATCTGAACCTACCATATAGATATTAGACCAATTTTCATATATCCTAAGAGAATACACTTAAAAATATGTGAGTACTTTTATTTACCATTCTGGCATCTAATTTAACAAATATTAGTTCGCTTTCCAAGGAAGTAGCATTTCTCTAAGTTCTTTTATAAGCAGTAAAAAACTATGCAAGCAAAGAGTATCATTATTATTTTTAGCTGCTTCTGCATTCTTTGTAAACACTTCTACTGTTACAAGATTAGTCGCTCTAACTGTTAACATCATTTTTAGTGGTATGCAAACTGATGAGTAGATCATCTTCACCTCCAAGCTTACACTTAACTCCTCAAGCTTCCACTCTTGGGCCCCATTGGTGATACCGTTTCTTTTTGTACCTTTTTTAGGTTCACTATCACTGTCACTTTTTCTTCTATCCTCTTACTTATGAATTTGTTCTACAGATATTTATTAAGTACCTATGAATGTTTCAGGTGCTGTATTAGACACTGGGTATAGATACTTTTCCTACTCGCATGAAATATATAGCCTAGTGGAGGGTACAAAAGAGGAAAATTAACATAAACACATAAGTATAACTTGTCATATGCACTATGAAAAAATGCATAAAGTGCAGTGATAGAGAACAATGAGGGGTGGGGGATGTTAAGCAAAAAGGTTTCTAGTGCTTGATATGACCAATGCCATTTAAGAAGCAAGTTATTCTCAGTGACTGCTAGGGAGGGGTGGGCCCATAACACCTGAAAGGAATGTTCTTACCTAGATAAGTAGGTCCATTAAGTTGTTTACTGCTTTGGATTATATGGCTCTTAACAAGCATGTGCCACTTGTCTATAAGCCACCTGTGTTCCCGGAGGCTGTATGTACATATCAAGCCCCCTCCCCTTTCAGGTACAGAGATCTACCATCTTGCTGTTGCCCAAGACTCTGCTTCTGTCCTTAAGTTTCCTTAATGAACTCTGTTTAATTCTGGACTTGTCAGCCTCTTTCTTTGGTTTCTGGGCCCCATCCTTCTTTGGAGGTCAGTTCCAGAATACCCCAAGAAATTTTCCCGAATTGGAGAGTATAGATATCCTACCGTAGTGTTTAGAGAAGGCCTCTGGTCTAGTTTAAGGTAATGCTAGAAGCTGCTGTAACAGATAAGCTGCAAAATGTCAGTGGTTTAACAGAAAAGATTTTTCTTTCTCACTCACATATAATCCAATCAGTTGTTTAGTAGGCAGCCTTCCACATAGCGATTCAGTGACCCAAGCTCCTCTCTTCCCCTTCTGTCTCTATCAACTCCTAGAAACTCAGAGTCCTTCCTTTTGTTTCAGCCAATGGACCGAAACAGAGAGGAGAAAAAAGCCAAGGCCACTTTTTAAACCCTGCAGCACAGAAATGGCCACATCACTTCTGCACACATTCCACTGGTGAAAACTATTCACAAGACTCCATCCAGATGCAAGAGGAACTGGGAAATGTGGTCCCTGGCTCAGCCACTTCTCAGAGACAACTATACGCTATGGAAAGGGAACACGAACGTTGTTGGGGATGTGGCCATCTCTGCCATCACTTCTCTCTGAGGAAAGGATGTTGCAGAAGAAACATGAAGGATAACAAGAATCCGACCTGTGAAGAGCTGTGGGAGAGTGCGTCTAGCCAGCCTCGAGACCTAAAGAGCTTTCTGTGCTCAGAGATTGGAAAGAAGAAACTGAAGTGAAGTGGGTATGGAAGAAAAAGAATTTACTGACGGTGAAGTAGAAAGAGAACAGACCTGTGAGTGTTATAGGCCATACTGAGGAGTTTGGATGTTTGCATCATTAAAATATCAAAATGTTTTTAGCAGCATACTAGTCTGATCCAAGTTATTTTTGAAAAATATGCATCTAAAAGTGATGAGAAGATTGGCAAGAGACAAGAGATGAGGTTGAAAGACGAAAACTAAGACTTAAAAATGAGACTCTATTATTGTCTTAGCCAAAGACTAATGTGGATTGAGTGAATGCAGAGACTGAAAATGGAAAGGACAGAATTTGGCCTCCCCAAGAAACATAGTGGGTCATTTGCTTGACCAATGTGTACATCTTGCTCATCTGATGGGAGGCATGTGGCACGTGGGTAGCTGCCGGACCTTGCATTTTGGCAATAGTCGGACATATCCTGAAGTCCTGGGACTCAGGTGGCCAGAAAGGGAGGCCCCAAAATGATGCGAGAAGAGACATATAAAGAATAGAAAAGATAGCAGCATCCTCATATTCACATTTAGAAATTCTCAATGGCAGTTTAGAAGATAAATATTAACAAACCAGAATGAAGAAATAGATGGTTAGCACCTTTTATTACCATGGATATGAACACAGGCAAAAAATAATAACAATCTATGTTTCCAGAGCAGCCGTGTTTATTTGGTGTTTTTCAGGCTTAGGCAGTAGAATGTCTTTCCTTCATCTGGACTTTCAGAATATTGCTGTGGACGAGAATTTTAAATGTTAAGGGACATGCAGCCCTTATTTGATCTAAGACTGGTTTTGAAAAGTAAAACTGTTAGAGTTCCTTTCACACATTGAAATGTCTTACCACATGAGACGTACCTGAGTACCAAAGGATCTGAGAAAAGAAGGTGAACATAATTTCAAACGTAAAGGATCAGTGAGGATGTTCACCTCTCGGGATTCAGTGTGTTGGTCTCCCAATTTACCTGGAGGATTATCTACCAGCTTAGCTGCCTCTGAGAAATTTTCTGAGGAAAGAAAACTAACCCCTTAGCCTATTTCAGAAATTCATGGAAAGGGGGTTCATTAATGCTCCAATATATTTCTGGTGTGTTAGAAATAACCCAAGATTCTACATGCTGTGCACATGATGTTTTGCAAGAACACAGAAGACTTTCTTTCTGCCTCAAAAGGCTAAGATATAGGTGATTTGAAAAAGGACATTGGAGGGCTTTACCTAAGGCAGGCAGCCCATCTGACATAGAAGCTATTCCATTCACAGCACTACGTATAACAGCAGAAAAACGGAATCCAATGTGAAATTATGGTAGTAAGGAAAGAATAATAATTACAATTTCTGAAAAAAAAAAATGCTCACTAAGAAGTGAAGCTTGGTAAGCCCTTTCTTGGAAACTCTGGATAATTCTACTAAACTTCCACATTTAAATGGTATTAATGATATGAATACTTAACTAAATACTCTGGCAGTTTTCATTAAAGCTTTTGAAGAGGATCAAAGTCACCAGCGTGTGAATATGGGCAGATTCTGATTTTAAAAAAAAAAAATTTTTTAAACAGTAATCGTTGTGTGTGTGTGTGTGTGTGTGTGTGTGTTTTACCTAGTTTATTGGCCACAAGGACCTCAGTCCTCTTGCAAGAACCTTTGTTGAGCTGTTTTGGGAACAGGCTGACTTGCCAAGTACAATTAACAACTGCGAAGGGTTGTAAACCACAGACATGCCTCTCTGCAGGTTCCAAACTCCAAGAAAAAAATAAGAAAAAGAGATTTTTAAAAAGAATAAGAAAAAGAGATTTTTAAAAAGAAAAGAAAAAGACAACCCTTTTGTCTTCATTTGCAAAGGCAATCTTATGGACTAGGAAGTTTAACCTAGGAACTAGAAAATTTAGATTGTCTTGCCAGTGGGATGACTCTGACAGAGTGTTTAACCCCTCCGAGCCACTCCTTCCATTTCTACAAAATGAAGGAGTTGAAATAAATGACCTCTAAACTGACTCTTTTCCCTTCTAATATGGAGCCTCTCAGACACAGTAATGGATTGAAAGCTTCATGTTGAGCGGGCAAAGTCAAGAGAAAGCACCATTTAGGAAGGTCTTTGAAGATGCCGGCAGGCTTCGAGGCTTTGTCTGTGCCCTCCTGGATGAGAGAGCCGCATTTGGAGGCTCCGTGTTGCAGTGCTGATCTTCCACCTGCAGACTGAACCTTTTACACCCTCAGAGCTCCAGCCAGCGTTAATTAATGACACCGTCTGCACACATGGGTGGTGGATCAGTGGCAGTGCTTCAGAAACCCCCAGTATGGAGCCAAAAGGAAAACCACAGCTTTAATTTAAAACTTGCCTTTTGAGCAGACTAAATTTGAATTTAGAAGGGATAAAATGTCCCATTTTATTGCCTCCCAAAGAACATTGACAAAATGTAGTTTCAGTGAATTAACTCTCTCAAAATGATGATCTCAAAAAACAAAAGACTCCGCTATGGTCTCCCAGTGTTTCTGTTCTCACTATATGGCTTGTCTCATCATATGATAATAATCTGGGATGCATGCAACAGAGGAGAAGACAGAATCATTTTAAATCATCTTTTTTTTTTTAATTTCACTAGTAGTATTTACAGAATTAGTAGCGCCCTGGCACAGAGCTTTGCAAATCTCGGTCAAGAAATCATTTCAATTGCCTTTGCAGTTTTTGATAAAAATTAATTTGATGATCATCAGCACACGAGATGCTCAGTATATAGAATATAGTATGAAAGGCCAAGGCAGAATGTTAATAGCATTTCAGAGTTTTCTGGGATAGGATGTACTTTTTAAATAAATAGCGAGCAATAGAGGATACATATCATGTTGAATAAGATTATGCTAAAAGATATTCCTAGTTTATCTGAATATCTAGAAGGGGTTATTTTCTGTCTACTGCCTTTTAAATGTCCTGAATTTCTTCCTTTGAATGCAGCAACAATAACAACTAACATTTATTAAGTGTTTTTCTGTTTTGGATGCTGTTTTAAATATTTCATTTACTCATTCAACAAGTAGTTATTGAGCACAGACTACTTGCCTGGCACAGTATGAGGTACTAGGCACAGAGTGGTAAAATCCTTCCCCACCTAGACCCTCATGGACCATATACCCTAGAAGAAAAGGAAAATTTTAATAAACGTACTCATCCATATATAATTATAAACTATGAACAGACTGATTAAAAACATAAATAAATTAAGATGCTCTGAGAGGGTATAACTGGAAGGGAAACAAGGGAAACCCTCCCTAAGAAAGTGTCATTTGAGCTGACTTCCTTGAGCAGCTGGCGGAGGGAAGAGCAGTGCATACAGACAGAAAGCATCGGCAAAGGTTTTGGGGGGTAAATACTATCTCTATCCCCATTTTTAAAAAAGGGCGAACTGATGCTTAGAGAGATTAACTACTTTTGCCTTAGGAAATGCAGCTAGTTAAGTGACAAGCTAGGAGTCAAATACAAGTGTAATACCAGAGCTCCAATAATTAGGGAGCCTACAGAAAATAACAGAAAATTCATTCTTAATTATTACACTGGTGAGTTCATCACATCTCATGCTTCATATCGAATGCCTGTCCTCTGAAGATATCAAACAACAACAACAACAACAACAACAACAACAACAACAACTTCCCAAGTCATGTACAGCATCTTATAATGCCTGGGCAGATTATTATTGTCATTAGTATTTGGCTCCCTCAGAAGATCTAGGCATTGGAGCACTGCCAATGACAGGAGATATGGGGTTCACTGAACCAGAAGAATCAGATCGTAAATCCTGATGCCATTTTGAGAACAATAAAAAGCAAACAACCCATAACACTATAGAGCAAGAAGAAGAGCAAATATCACCTTCCCCCTGAATATTAGAATAAAGTGCATTAGACAAATAAAAGGCTGACCATCAAATATAAAGGACACAGAGAACCACTGATGGAAAACAGGTGAACAAAACATCTTCCATACTCCAGACTGGGTAAACCAGGTTATGCAGTGGTTATCTATGGAGCTGTCAGAGACATCTGACCAGGCTGTGTTCTGGATCAGTTTCCATTTCTACTATTTGTCTTAATTAGCACCTAAAAAGTTAATAAGTTGTTAACACATAGATCTCTCCAAAGCCATACAGTCAGATTTAGAGCTGAGAATGGAACTTGAGAATGCTGACAAAACTGGATTTGTGCCAGATGTTAAAGGGTAATTTCCAAAAAAAGGTAAAATCCAGACTCATATAGATATAAAATAAACACATGTTAATGATTTTACCCAATTCATGACTTAATAAGGAAACTAGTAAGATGGGAATCTGATTCAAATGAGAAGCCAAAGAAGAAACATATCTAAAGATCAGGAAAATTAAAATGAATGTGCATATGGAGGCAAAACTGGACTTTTCCACAGTAGAGGGGAGGCGTCAATTGAACCTCTATTGGACAAGTCAGAATCACACATCTATACACAGGGATTATTTTGCATTGCTGTCAGTTATCTACAACTTATAGAGTGGCAAAATATCACAAAGACGGTGTAAATCTGAGATTAGACGGCTCAAAAAAATGGGCTCTAGAAAGTGCCTGGCTTTCTATTGAAGTTTTTCCCCCCACAGATGAAATAATCATCGTGTCACAATTGGTCATTTAAGCCAGATCACCGCATGATGTCAAGATAAAGAAAATTTTAAAATAAGAGGCTTCATTCTCCCTTTTTTTAAAGAGTTTCCCCACCTTTTTTCCTTAGAGGACTGACTTTAGGAAACGTAAAATTGTAGGTACTTTCTCCTCACTTTGAAACCTATATAAATCTTTTTGAAAACTAGACAGGCCTTTTGTCAGTTTTATGACCCAGGAATGTCTTTCAAGGACCTGAGAGCCACTCTTTGAAATGCAGACACCAAAGGAGACAGCATCCCTATTTCTGTGGGGGGCTAGGAGCCGAACATTGATGGGTACCTTGCTCCAAGTTGTAAAACTACCCCTCGTCATAATAATGTGAGAAGTATTTTTCCTCTGGATAAAGCCAATTAGCTAATACAGATGATCATCACAATTATAAAGTTAAGAGAAAACTATGCGTGACCAAGGGTCTGTCAAGTCTTCTTACTTCAGGATGAGTTATTGTTTATCTTGAGAACACATATATAATGAAATGTATCTGCTTAGCTATATAAGGGGTGAGGTTCCCGTCTGTCTTTGCAATCTCTTAGCAGATTGCTTGCGATGAGTATCACTTTCTGGTTTAAACTTTATTCAATTATAAAACGATTTCCTTTCTCTACTACCTTTGTGGAGATGTTTTCTATGTTGGAAAAAAATTGTTAGTAACTGTATTTCCCCAACAATAATTGACCTATCCGGATGCACCACAAATCCCAGAAGTATCCAACCAGATAAGAACCCTGTGAACCAAACTGCTTGCTTCTGCTGGTCATTGCCTCCTTGCCTCCAGGCGCGATGTGGACCTCTTTTGCAATCACCAAAAGAGCATTGAACAAACTGCAACTATGCCAAGCAAATAGTAGGCAGGCAGTAATGTGTATGGGCTGATGTATGCTATCAGGAGGCCTAAGAGCACAGGGTGGCCCTGGGGAAAAGGGAAACACTGGGAGCAAAGATGGCATCCCTTGATTGTTTTGTTAAAGAGAAAACTAAAATGATGCCACTTATACTAAAGCCCAGGATACAAAACCTAGATTTAATATCTGATCTAATTGCAGTTTCAATCTGTCCCAGAAATGTAATCTTAACCAATCGGTCTGGAATTTTCTGGTCAAAGACCAGGAAGATGACCTGTCACATAGTCCCTCTCCATCCACCCACCCCATAGTATGAAGAGGCAACCTGCATCATAAAAACCTTTGCCATTCTGTCCCCTTTAAAAAAATAAAATAATACTTTTCTTTTGTCCCACCATCTTCCTATAAAAACTTACCATTTTGTACAACTAGATGGGATCCTGCCCTATTCATGAATTATTTAATAATATTCAAATTTACTCAATTGAATTTTATTTTTTAAGAGTGATTACTGTGATCTGCAGTAGGAAAGTTGAGCGAGGAAAGTTGGCTCCCCAAATATCACCAACACAAACTGGTGATATGCAAAGCTGTTTATTGCTTTCGACAAGAGGAAACCACCTAGTACTGCTTTGGCAGTGTCTGAAAGAAGGTAGGTAAGGTCAGGAGGTTTTGAGAATTGGAAGTTTGATTTAAGCCAGGTCTTTTGAGGGGGATTGAAAGGGCGACTCTGGGGTTTGATTAAGGTTGTGTAAAAATTACAATACAATAGTTCAGAACTGGTGGAAAAGGTAAGGTGAGGATTTAGAGAAAAGGAATTTAAAAAATCTTAGGGCTTAAACAATCTGTTGATGTTTTTCATTGAAGAGTTGATGAGCCTTTTGGGAAATTTCTTTAATGAACATTCAAACCATTTGTCTGAATAGTAAAGTTATGCTAATGAAGACCAAGGACTAGCACAAAGTCATATTAATGTAAACAGTAAGTCATAGCTTTAACTCTCAATGTCTACCCTAAATATGGGGGTAGATAATTTTTACTACCAGTTTTAGCTCAGGCTAAAACTCTTATTTGCAGGAAATATTTTCTTTATTTTTCTCCAACTCAGTTTATTTTCTATTTTAAACCCTGTTAAGTTTTTAATATCCATATTTATTATTACCCTGAATACACACATGAGGTTTCTGGAGCAGAGCAGGTTATCCATGAACACCAAAAAAATATAGGAAGATTATTTTCCCACAGGCCCAAGATTACACTGGAAAATTAATTTCAGCCTATTAGAGGCCATCATCTCACTTTCCCACGGCTACATCTACCTTTCAGAGGCTTTCAAAGTACACAAAAAGGAAGGGAGCCATTTCTATTTCTCTATGCCATCTGTCTTTCAAGTAGCCCTCCCATCTGGCCGTTGGTCATCAGTCCATTGTTTACTTCTGAGGTATCCCTTCTTCCTCTCACCTGGCATGGTCACCCTACAACAACTCTCTCTCTCACTTCCGTGCTGGGATAACTGCACCTCTGAGTTGGGTATGGTCATCTCTTTGAAGCTGTCCAACTGTCCCTCTTGATTCAGACTCAACTTTCAGCCCTTCCATCTAAGTCCTTCCGTCTCCGCAAAGTTCTATCCAGAGAACATGGCATAGGCCCCTCCACATAAGTAAATAGCTTTCTTCTCTTTCCTTCTATCTTTACTCCCCCAACCCAGGGAACTTTAGAAAATAGGAGAAGCTGTCGCTGCTTCAAATTCCTAACATTCCATCTGTGCCTCTCTATTTTTCTATCCCAGGGTTTCCTCAACCTCGGCACTATTGATATTCTGGATAGATAATTCTCTGTTAGTGGAGGCTTGTCTTGTGGATGGTAGGATATTTAGTAGCATCCTACACATACCCACAAGAAACCCACTAATTGGGATAATCAGGAATGCAAGATGTTCCCTGAAGAGAGAATAGCCCCATGTTAAAAACCACTACCCTAAAACTTGAATTTTTGTGAAACAAAAACCAAGAGGAAAGTCCTAAGTATCTCCTTTCTGTTTGCCTCATTTATTCTCTGAGATACTGAACTCAAGACAGCCTCCCTGTGTGGATGGGAGGAAGGCAAAGGGAAAAAAATTGGTTGAAGGGAAAACATAGATTAATATTTCATAATAGTATCCCTTCCTCTCACCACCCTGTCTCAGCACTACTCAAGGTCATTTGGAAGTCTCATTACAAATGGAGAATCTCGGGCCCCACCCCATATCTACTGAATTAGAATCTTAGAGGTTGTAACTCAGCAATCCATATTTTAACAAGATCTCTGGGTGATTCTTATGCCTAGTAGAAATAAATGAAGACCATCTAAATGAGAATAAACAGAGGCAATTTATTCAGAGCTTGTTATAACTAGGAAGTCAGCTACCATCAGTTAAATCTGGCAGTGACTCAAAGGCAGTATAAGAGTGTGAAAGCTTTATAGTGGAAAAAAAGGAAGGCTTCAGGTATGTCCTGATTGGAAGTCATTGATGTGAGGAAGCTGGAGAAGGCTAATTGGTAGTGAGGTGTCCTATGTGATTGGTTGGGAAACATAATTCACTTTCTTGATTGGTCCTGAGTCTGTTTGTACACCCATCTCTCAGCCACTAAAGCCTGAGAATCATTGCTCTTTCCAAAATACTTGGCTGAGCCAATTGCTGCAGATTTGGAGAAGGTGCCCTTAAGGGGCTGACAGTTGAATAGAGGAGAATGACACTACCTGCTGTGCAACCACACTGAGGCAGAGGGCCATACGGGGAGGGAGGCCGTGAGAACAGGAAGGAAGGAGGCATTCCCTGACAGGCAGATCAGGGAAGCCTCCCAGATGGTATGGCATGTGTGTTGAACCTTGAAGTATCAGTGGGGTTTCAAAACAAAAAGGAGAACTAAGATAAATCTGCTACTTCTGAAAAAAAAAATAAAAGATTTTTAATCAAGGGAGAGGTTCTGTAGGGCTCAAAAATAAAATCTGGTCTCTTTTAGGTTAGAGGAAAGAGATTCGTCATACAATTCTTCTAGCAGCCCACCTATTGTTCTTTGCTTTATCTATCTTTTTTGTATCAGAAAAGACATAAAGGCCAGAGCCAGTTACAGATTGACACGTGTTCCAAAGCAATCAGCCCTTGCCTTCTGTCTGGCAGGGAGCATCTCTTCCCCTAGCCAGCACTTAAAGACTGAAGACACTCAAATAGCAGCACATGTGTAGCAGGGGAGGCCTGGGAAAGCGCCAAATCCTAGAACAGAAAAAAGTAGGCCTGTCATATGGATAACTTGTGCAGAGAGTGGGAAAGGAAGGTCAGAAGGAAGAATGGAGCCAACCCAGGGACAAAAGAGTAGATGCAAAATGTGGAAGGCTAAATGAGGAAGGGAGAGCCTGAGGAGGAGTCTTCCCAGGGAACATATCATAACCCAAAGATAGAAGGAAGCAGTTTCCATGGGCACAGTGAAGGGGCAGTGGACTGTTTTATACCATTGGGATTACAGAGAAAGTATAAGAGTGGCAAGTGATCAACTCTCCAGTGCTATATCCCCTCAGCTAGAAAGGTCCTATCACTCAAAGCCTGTTAACCACCATTCCCATCCACAGCACAGAAGTGGGGAGCGCATTGTTCGGAGCTGCTCAGTGAGTCCCAGAGCAGGTGAGAAGGGAGAGCAGCAGCAGGGGCAGTCGGCACAGGGTTTGCCACGGCTTCCTTCCCAGGGCATAAGAAGAATACAGCAGCCTGCCTGCCTAGCTCCACTTCAGAACAAATCGTTTCATTGCCTTTCACCTCTTTATTCCTGGGTATCCAACTTTCATCTTTACAATATGAGGGAAGCAAGGGAGGACACAACTATTCTTTTAAACTCTCTTGTCTTCCAGAGAATATGTTAAAAGACATATCCTCTTAGATTTTAATCAAAGTGCAAATATATATACTCCCTCAAATCCACAAAAACATTTTCCCTAATTCCTGTTTCAACAGAAAATTAATTTTCCCAGTGAATATCCTGAAGCAAAGAGACATAGCACATTGATTAAGCAGGCACGATTGTCACTGAGAAGACCAGCCCTCAGCTAAAGGGTCAATTAAATTAGTCTTTTCATTAGAGAAAATCTAGGAAGGAAATTAATATATGATAGCAGAAGTAATGTGCCAAGCACTGGGATAAGCATCTTTATAAAAATGCATACTTTATTTTAATAACAACCTGAGAAGTCAGCAATATGATCCATTATTTACAGCTAAAACACAGTTTATACGAGGTGGTTAACAAATCAAACCACCCCATCAGAAAATGGTGGAATTGAGGCCCGAACCCTACTCTAAGGAATCTCAACTTCTACTCCCTTTGCCTTTATGACAACTTTTCCCTTCCAACTTAGGTGCTCAGCTTTCACAACGTCTCCTTCAACTCCCACAGAACTTTGCTCATTGGAAGGAATCTGTTGCCAGTCATTTAATACTGAGTATATTTTCCCAAATGTGTTCTAGAGAACACTGGTACTATGAACTATGAGCTTCAATATAAATTTGGGAAGCATTGGGCTAAGCAAAGTTAAACATTTGACTTCTAAGAGTCTTGATTATGGTTATGCACATCATAGAATAAAAGCAGAAATAGCAACAAGGTGGAGTGGGGTATTGGGAAGGTATATTATGATTCTCCAAAAGAAGATATTGTGAGACAATATAATGCAGTGGTTAAGCGCACAGTCTCCGAGGACAGACAGACTAGGTTCAAACCCCAGATGTGTCACTAGAGTCTTGGACAAGTTACTTAGACTCCTTATGCCTTGTAAAATGGAGATAATAATAGAACTTACCACTTTCATAGGTATGTCATAAAAATTAAGTGAAATAATACAGAAAAAGTATTTTTAGAATATAGCCTGTGTAATGGCCATAAAAATGTGCCTCTTAGATCCCCTGCTGCAGCGAGCAATGTTGATTGATCGACAGCCATAGCTGGCAATGCATAGTTTGGGTACCAGTGCAAGTTTATGCCCTTGGGCATCGGACCCTTCTAATAGGTGACTTCCGCTCTAGAGCTCCCATCCTCACTGAAACTTTCTCAGCACTGCTCGATAATCAGAAATTCTTCCTACCCAATTCTCCTTTCACCATCTCCTTTTCTTCCTGTGCCTGCTTCTTCCTCTTTATGCTTCAGGCACTTCCCTAATAAATCTCTTGTGTGCATAATCCCATTTTGGCATTTGCTCCCTGGAAGATTTGAACTGACATGGCCTGGTACAGAATGGCTTAGCACACGAAGTTCATTGCCCATGGAGTCCCTTACTCAGGAAGCATCTCATGGAAAGCATTCCACGTAGCACACTTTGAGGAATGAGTGAATATATCCATATGTTAAATTTGCCCATAGGTAGAGGTGTTTTAGGCATTTGTTACTAAGAGGAACAAGAGAGGAAACAAAAGCAGAAGAATCTTCAAGTTAATCTAAAATCAAATTGCACACCAACTAACCACCCAACTAAGCACATGTGACTGGCTCTATCCAGCAGAGTAAACAGATTCTGCTGGTATTTAGAGACATGAAATCATCTGTGAAACTTTAAGTTCTCCTCCTGCCTTATGACTTAATTAATTTGAATTTGTTCTATAATAACCCAAATTGCCCTGGTGAGGCTAGGAATAAAATAAGGGGGAAAGTCAAGGATTGTTTAACAGCAGTTCACAGTCATTCCATCATTCACCGGCTCATTCATTCATTTAACAAACAGATATTGAGCTCTCGCTCTGTGCTGGTTTCCTTGCTAGGTGTTAAAGATAAAGTGATGCAAGAGTCAGATGTGGAAACAACTTCAACAAATGTCATAAAGGCTGTCAGAGAGTAGTAAGTGCTACGAGACCACAGGAAAAAACTTGATTTTGCCTAACACTGAGATGGAGGTTTTTGAGGTGACATAAAGGTAAAAGGCATTCTAGGCAGAAAGAATGCTATGTGAAAAAGATTGAGAGTGTGAAAGAAAAAGCACAGATTGCCCAGAAAGCTGACATTGATGGTATCATCCAGAATTAGAGTTCATGGTCATAAAGACAGGCAGAAGTCAGATTCTAATGGGCTTCTTTCAGCACACTAAAGATTTGTGCACTCATTTAGGGGACCCAATGAGCTAGGCGGACATTTAGGGGATCCAAAGAGCTAGGTGGAAATGATTGATAAGAGTTCTGAAGATAATGTTAGTGAGGACGTGCATACATTGCCGTTTGGGAAATCTGTTGGAAGAACAATGTAAAAAATTATTGGCGATATCTACTAAATTTGTAGATATGCGTGCTCCATAATACAACAGTAATTCATACACCTGTGCATCAAAATAATAGTAAAGATTTTTCAGAGAGAGAGAGAGAGAGAGAGAGGTTGGGAGAGAGAGTGGGAGAGAGAGAGAGATCGTGTGCTACCCATGTAGAGAAAAGAGCTGTACGGTCCTACTTCATAGTGAGCCCCAAACACTGGAAACCTCCCTTGAGTGGGTTGGGCCCAAACCAGTAGCTGTAAGGCTTTATCAGTTCAT
>NW_006430723.1:2103016-2105568 GCF_000325575.1 Pteropus alecto | reverse complement strand
TTTACACGGAAATACATGTGCATTATTGCTTTGTCTCCCAAAGAAAGTAAGTCCATTCTATTGAAATCACCTATATAGAACTGATTCAAAGCACTTAGAAGTAATAGAAAGGCCTATGTTTTCTACTATAACAATAAAATGAATGCTAATAAAATATGACTTCAGAGAGAGTTGAGATTTTAGAGAGGCCTCTGAATTTTTCTCTCTAACAAGTACCAGGGTAAACTGTAGTTAAACAGAAGGAGATAACTTTTCTAAATTTGAAAAAAAAAATAATTCCAGGGTCCTTGTGTCATGTGACTGTTCTTTGTGCCCTCATTTCACTCTGTGCTCAATTTTTTTTAATCCCCATTTTAAAAACCCATGAATATTTTATGAGCTGAGCCTAAAAGTCCTATCATCACAGATTCCTGAGACTCTTTCTGCTCTGGAACTGATCATTAGTGAATTCATTTTGTATTCTAGTGGTTGTCAAAGGCAGTTCTGAAGGTGTTACATTGAGTTTTGACATTAATTGATGAACACTTAAACTCATCATAACTCTGCTGGGATTCAGAACAGCAGAAATTAGAAAGATGAATTTCAGGAGATGAATCCACTGAAAAAGAAATGTGACTTCAGAGTCATTACTGTTGAATCCTCAGAGTTCTGTGACATCCACATAGAATCTAATAAGGGCTCCTGGCCACAGTCGAGCATAGGGCTCTACTGAGGAAAAAAGGCTTATTCTGCATGTGTTAAGCAAAACTGGACTGAATCAGCGGGCCAACTTCACGGTCCTAAGTCCTGAGCATGCATGAGAAATAGGTTTGCCTCATTCCGTTAACTAGTTAAAGATGAGTGTGTCTCCACAGGGTGGGGAGAAAACTGTTTAGATGGAAATAATGAAGAGTTCTTATTTCTATTACTACCGAAGGATTTGTAGAAATGGAAAATGTCAGTCTTAGCCTAGCAGACGGGAATCAGGGCTGTGGAATTCCATCAACTTTGACAAGCAAGTATTAAATAAAATTATGGAGCTAAGAAGGAAATAGAGCAGTTTTCCTTGGGGAATATGGGTACTTGCCTAGCTATGCTATTTGAATAGCTCATAGGGAGCTGGGTAGGTTTCTTAATATTAAAGAGTTTTCTGAAAACAGTTAAGATAATGAAATGATGATTAGACACGTTAAAATCAGTAAGTATTCAAAATCCATAACTGCCATCTCAATGTGGGTTCAAACTTCTCTGGGGTCCCACTCTTGGAACCAAAAATCTGATGAACACAATGATTTTGGAGTTTTAATCACCAAAACTCCACAAAGGAGTTTGTTTTGTTTTGTTTTGCTTGGCTTTCATTTGTACTCTAATCTAACAGGCTTTCAACTGGTCAAAAGAAAGGCGGTGTGCCAAAAGCTATGGAAGAACACAGAGGAACTTAGAAGGTTTTATGAAGACCCTCCTCCAGTGAGGGCAAGAAACTAATTAGCTAAGCTTTGAGGAAATATTGAATTCATTAAAATAATTAATACCTACACCTCCTCTGGCTCTCTCTATACTTTTAATTCTCATAACCTCTGTACGAGGAAAGGGATACAATTATGTCTAATTTACAAATAAGTAAGCTCAGGCTTGAAAAAGTCTATTGAGTATTTAAAGTCATAAAACTGTTTTATTTTGTACCTAGTTTTCAGTCTCAGGGACCTTAAACCCAGAGCCTGATATACTATTTTATCTTCCAATTCCTGGCTCAGTTAACTTATTTCTCAGGGATGTCTAGTGAGCTCTTCTAGCTGAAAGCAGAAAAGAATTTGAGATGCAATAATAAGTTTAGGAATGGATTGATATTCTTATAGATTACAATGGTGTTAGTAGTGATCATAGTTATACAAATCATAGAATGGTCAAACAACCTTCTTGTGAATATTGCATTCAATCTTGTCCCACAAAACCATTTATAGATTTGGAAGACAACTAAGTAAACCACCACCGTGATTATATTTTCTGGAATTTAGCATGTACCTCACATTTCTGTAAGTTTGTTACCTGTTTCGTATTCTTTTTAAACATTTTTTCTGATAGTAAAAATAATATGAGCTAACACAAAGAATCATATTGTCAAATCAGATGCACGAGAACTAGAGATCTTTTCCAGTTTTGAGTTTTAACAATAACTTCAAGAATTCAAGTAATCACAAGGCATAGATAGAGCATGAAAAAGTCCAAAACTGCCAACACCACAGCTGAGGTTCTTTTTGCTACATTAGGACATGCTGTAGCCCAGAGTAAATATACAAGACCTTATGTGATGGGTACGGGTAGCATTTATACAAAAGGGAGCTAATTTAATCAGGAAATGTCTCTATGTACTTCAGTAAGTATCTAATTTATGTGACATCTTCAGCTCCAGAAATCCATAGATTTCAAGTTTATCTACTATAAGCAATTCTAGACAGACCAGGGACCTCTTGCTAAAATTGTATCATAGATGAGTATCTCTCACTATTAAATACCACTAATCTGTTTACTAGAAGGTCCATCATTAGCAATTTAAAAGGGACTTGACGAGGCCG
>NW_006430723.1:2083910-2102979 GCF_000325575.1 Pteropus alecto | reverse complement strand
TAACACTTTCCTTCCCAAATACCAGTCATCTTTGAACACATAGAAAAATGCAAGATGAAAATAGAAATCACCTAAATTATGAAGCATCGCCAATGCAGAAATATTTGCCATTAAAAATACTTTGCTGTGCTTCTCTCTAATCATTTTTCTCTACAGATTATATTCCTATGCAAATTGATTACTGAGAATCATATATTCTCTATACAATGCATTCAAAACAGCTTATTACTCATGATAATTCCTTGAGACTATATTACCATTTCTCTAAATAATCTTCCAAAATATTTTTAATGATTGTATCCTATTATGGCATTTGGATAAACCATTCATACTTAATAATAAACATTATTGTGCATTTAGACTGTTATATGCTGGTGGAGTTTTCCTCCCATAAAATTTGCAATTTATTCCATTTGAATACCCAGTGAGGTATTCAAAGAGTAGAACTGAGCTGTTTCACAATGCATATTTTTTTAATTTTACACTTGATCTCTGAGTGCCTACTACTAGTGGGACACTAGTCCCACACTGGCTATATTACAGAAACAAGAACTAAACTGTTGTGTTACGTTCTTGATATTTAGAGGCTGTTTGTTACTTCAGCATAACCTAGCCTATTCCTACTGATACATTTGCAAATGTTTTTCTCAAGTTTATTTTTAACGTAAATGTAGTTAATGGTGTTCTTACTGTATACATTTTTTAGTAAAGGCAAAAGTCTTGTGCTTTAAAAATTATGAATTCTACTTTTGCTTTTACTAATTGAAAGCTTTCTGCTAAATGGAGATGAAATAAGTATTCATGTATGTTTCCTCCTAGTTATTTTATGACTTTAGTTTTTACATTTAATTCTTCTCTTCTAAATAGTATTTACTATATATTTTTTCTAATCATGGGATTAACACATATTTGAAGCAAAAGATCTTTAAAAATGTAACAATGAACAAATGAAATACAGACAAAAATCATATATTATGACAACACCCAAAGATAACCAGTGCTAAATATTAAATTAGTATATTATCAGTAAATCTTTTTCCTATGCAGAGACATATATTTAGGTAAATAAATGGAATAATACTTTATGAAAGATTTTCAAGCTCACTTTTCAATTACATAAAACAAATATTTTCTCAGATGATAATAATAAGTGCTTTTTAAAATTTTCTGCTTAGTATTGCTATGTGCATACCAAACGTAATTTTTTAATTTATTAATTTGGAACCTTAAAATTGTTTTCAGTGTTTCACTATTATAAATGACAGTGTGAAGACTATCCCTATACATGTACCAGACAGCAATGAGAAGGACAGCTGGGCACCCATTGAATTCTGGTGTTACAATGGCTGACTGCTCTTTCGAAGGCTCAGCACTATCTTCAGATGTCCTCTCTTTATATCTTTCCTCATTCCCCTTTCCCTGCCCGTGGCATCTTTTAAGTAGTCTCCATGTAGAACAACTAGGATCTTGACCCACCTGATTGATTTCATTCTCTCTTCAGTCTTGTTTTTGGTTTATTCCAGAAATATTATTGTGACTTGCGTTCGTCATTTCAGAAGGTCTCGTTTGTGTAAATTTTCATTCTCCCAATTTTATTCTGATAACATATCTCATATCTAATTAGTTCCATATATTTCAATAGCAGATGATAGTCTGGCTCAGCTTAATTACAGCTATTAATGAAAGATAATGATATAGTGGTAATAAAAAGACCACATTTCTTTTCATATTTTGGAATTTACTATAAGCTCCTCTGCAGCTCAAAGAGAATTATGTTTCATTGCTCTCTGAGATTAAAAGCAATGTCAGAAATCACATTTCAGTGAACCATTAATATTTCTTTGCCCAAGTGGCAGTGTGGGCTTTCAGATTGCAATCTAATTTGTTTCGCAAGCTTTTCTACCTAATTCTTGGCTTTATTCACAGATTAGACATTGAACATAGTTTCAGCTGCAATTTTCTTGAACAAGCCATCAGTACTACAAAACAGAGGCAAAGTTTCTCTTTGCGGTCACTTCTAAAGTTACAGAGATACCTGGTATAGGTTGCAGTAAAGCAGCTAGGAAAATCTATTGATTAATGTCCTGCTGTTCACAAATCTCTTAAATGTCCAGGGACAGGTGAAGTGAATAATAAAGGGATGGAAAACTGTCTTATAAGAGGCAGAAATGATTGGGAATTCTTTTACATTTGTTTTTAACTTAAAAATGCCAATGTAGACAAGATAATATAATTTAAACTTCTAAAATCAGAAACCTTATGAGTAATAAAGTGACCAAGGAGTTGCTGGAGAAATTCCAGAATTTAGTCACATTTGGTTCAAATAGAGATGAATGAAGAGGAAGAGAGATCATTGATGATCCCAGATTAAAATATGTCAAAGCGCAGTACAAAACGGATTTAATATCCACTTTTCATTCTATAGATGATATGCAAATGTGTTTTTTAAAAGACACAAAAGTTTAAAATAGTCTGTTGTTATGGTTTCTTATAAAAAATAAAGACTAAGAAATAAGAACTGAATTTAGAAAAATAAACATGGAAATTTACCAAAACTATCAAAAGAGTAAAGCCTAGCCCCTGTTGCCACAAACTGCTCTAGGATAAAAAAGCTAAAACCCTAAAAGTTTTAATGAACAAATAAATTACTTGAAAACTCGTTCTGTGCCACTGTAACAATTAAAAGTGACTGTAACCTGCCTGCTTCATCTAATCCCAAGTCATTAAATTCTGTTCCCAAATCACCTTAGCTCTAGACCTCGGCTGATAAAAAATAAATAAATAAAAAATAAAAAACCCTTCTGTAAATTCTTTTTTCAGAACACCATCAAGACTGTTCTTAACAGTTGTCTCCTTTGTTGGAAGACCATAAATAAACCACCTTCTGTGGTTGACATGGGCTTTCCCAGGGATCTTTGAGAGGTCTACAATCCTTATTAGCTGGCCTTTCATTATTTTCTGGTTTTGTTGCTCTTCCTTTCTTAATTTTTGAGGTATTATTAATTTACTTTTATTGTAGTAAGAGTAGTTAACATGAAGTCACCCTCTCAACAAAATTTTAAGTTTATAATACCATATTGGTAACTGTATAACAATGTTGTGCAGAAGCCTTCTAAAACTTCTACATCTTGCAAAACTGAACTCTATACCAGTAGATCAACAACTGCCCATTTCCTCCTCCCTCCCGCTCTTGGCAGCCACTCTGTTTCTATAAGTTTGACTATTATAGATATCTCATGTAAGTGCAACCACACAGTATTTGTCCTTCTGTGACTGGCGTATTTCACTTAGCATAATGTCTCTAAGTCTCATCCAAGTTATTACATATTGTGGCAGGATTTCTTTTCTTCTTAAGTCTGAATCATATTCATTATACGTATATACCACATTTTCTTTATCCATTCATCGGTTGATGGACATTTAGGTTGTTTCCACATCTTGGCTATTGTGATAGTGCTGCAATGAATATGAGAGTGCGCGTATCTCCTCAAGATCCTCATTTTAATTCTTTTGAATAAATATCCAGTAGCAGGATTACTGGATCACATGGTAGTTCCATTTTTAATTTTTTAAGAAACCTTCATACTGTTTTCCATACAGCTGCATCATTTCATATTGCTGTCAACTGTATACAAGAGTTCCAGTTTCTCTACATGTTAGCCAACACTTGTTGCCTTTTGAACTTTTTTTTTTTTTTTGATGATAGCCACTCTGATGGGTATGAGGTGATATCTCATTGTGGTTTTTATTTGCATTTCCCTGATGATTGGTGATGTTGAGCTTCTTTTCATGTCCTTGGTGACCATTTGTATGTCTTCTTTAGAGAAATGTCTGTTTAAATCCTTTGCCCACTTTTTAATCAGGTATTTTGTATGAAGGGGTTGTTCACTGAGATTTTTTGGGGGGTTTTGGTTTTGGTTTGAGGTGTGTGTGTGTGTGTGTGTGTGTGTGTGTGTGTGCGCGCTATTAAATTGAAGGAGTTCCTTAAATAGTTTAGATATTAAGCCCTTATATATAGTTTACAAATATAATCTCTCATTCCATAAGTTGCCTTTTCATTCTTGATTGTTTTCTTTGCTATGCAGAGGCTTTTTTAATTTGATGTAATCCTACTGTCTATTTTTGCTTTTGGTGCTTGTGCTTTTATAAATTATTGCTAAAACCAATATTGTAAAGATTTTACTCTCTGTTTTCTTCTAGGAATTTTATAGACCTGGAGCTTATATTTAAGTTGATTTTAGTGTATGGGAAAATGATTTAATTTTTTTATGTAAATATCCAGTTTTCCCAGCACTATTTGTTAAAGAGACTATCCTTTCCCTGATTAACATTCAAACTAATCTTGAAATAAACTTAAGCATATACAATCAACTGATCTTTAACAGGAGCGCCAAGATCATACAAGTTTTTTAATTGAGGATTAAAATAAAATCAATGCAACATCTGCTTGCCTTTGTGCAAACTGTCCTCCCACCTACTAAACACTCCTGCTACTGTCTTAGAAAACAATTGAATGTTCACACAATGTGTCTTGCTTGCCCTTTATTCTATGCCTCTTCACAAACATCTACCCAATGCTGTGAAACCATAGTTCATTTGCAACATGTGCAAGCCTCTCACTCAAAAGGTTCATTGCCCTCCTCACTGATGTAAGAGTCTTGCAACATTTTTCTTCTCTTCCTCACAATGTCTCCTGGGTCTAGAAAAGTTGCATAGATACTGTGAAAAAGTGCTGGATCAAAGTTTAAAAGACAAGTTCTAGCCTAAATTCTAACTGCTGTACAGACTCTGTTACTCAGTACCACCATTTCCCCATTTGGCAATTATACTTGTGGAGTAGAGAACAAATAGATATATGTAAATTCAGTCACACTCACTCAGGCTGAGAAAGTTGCTGCCACTCACACTCATTCACACACACACACACACACACACACACACACACACACACCATCACCAACAATGACAACAGTGTCGAAATGACTCAAAAGCTTTACTTTTGTGCCTTGAAAAACAGAAAGAGCCTAGTACCTAATCCACAGAAATGTTACACAGAAATCTTTACTTCCTTCATATGCAACAAGTGTTCCTGGGCCTCTCTCTGAAACTTCTCTTCTGCCTCCAAGACCGCCTGATTTAACTGTCTTCCTCTTTTCCTTTCTCAGTATTTAATTACGTAACATGTTCACATGCATCAGAATCAAGTATTCTGGACTGTCCATAATTGTACGTGCCAAACGTCTACAGGCCCAGCAGTGCAGCATCACCACATACCTGTCACGCATTATGAGAGCTCTGGCATCACTAGGCAATTAAGAATTTTTCAGCTCCATTTTATCATCATATGGGACCACCGTTACATATGCAGTTTGTTGCTAACCAATATGTCATCACACAGCTCATGACTGCAGTCTCATTAATAACAATCGTATTGTGACTTGTATAAAATGTGTAACACCATGGATGAATCTCAAAAACACTATGTTAAGAAAATAAGTCAAACACACAAAAAAAATCAGTACTGTGCAATTTCATTTCCATGAAATCCTAGAAATAAAAGTATAGTGACAGAAAATAGATTAATGGTTGCTTCAGGCTGGGGGCCTTGGAGAGGATTGACAACAAAGGGGCACAAGGGAACTTTTAGGAATGATAAATATGTTCTAAATCATGATTATGCTGGTGGTTTTATAGATGTACACAACTGCCAAAACTCATTAAATTGTACAATTAAAAATGAGTGAATTTATCATATGTAAACTATGCCTCAGTAAATCAGGGAAAACATAGATACATATATATACATACAAACACATATACATACATGAATATATATCATATATGTATATGATATTTGTATAAAATTACACATATATAGAATTTTAAAATATTTATCTCCAAAAATAAAAAGATTTTATTTAAATTTAACCAGTGGATTCCACCCAATTTTCCTCTGATTTTGAAAGTGTTTTTGTTTTGTTTTCTTCTACCCTACTCTTCTAACAAGAGTAGGTGCTATTATTACACATAATCTGTGTCTGAATTAATGAAAACAAATGAGGCTCTTTCTCATCTCCCTGGCTTGGATTCAAAGGATGTCTATAGACTTGCATTTATTAACTAATGAACACTGACTATATTAGCTTTAGTCTGACCATGGTTTACCTGATGAAGGAAATGTGACAAAGTTCAACAAAAGAAACAGTGCAGTTTAGGTCAGGTCTTCACAAACCTTTCTCTGTGGCAGTGCTTGGTGCGGTCCCTTCTTTTTAATCTCCCAGAGGAATAATTACGCAAGTTCCGCTTTCTGCTCACCTGCCTCCTTATGTCAAATTTGGCATCTCTATTGCAAGATAATTCCTGCCTAGAATATTCAATTAGCTTTTAATTAAATATTGCTCATTATTACTGCAAGACAATAAAACATATGTCATTCGATTAGCCAAAAAATTCAAATATAAATTACATTCATTTTTATGCCAACATGCACTTTACCTAATGAGACATTTGTCATCCTATTATAAAAAGATTGTAGGTGATCTTATTTTCTTCCAGAAATTTTTTTAAATGCCTGTGAGCAAAGTTTAAGTAGTATGAGCAACAATTCATATTCATTTCCTTATCGCTACATTTATTATCTAGAACAGAAAGTTATACACAGTTATATACAAGGAAACTTCATAACAGCAGGTGTTTGGATATTAGCTTAATCCTCAATTTTTGACTATGTCATTTTGTATATCAAAATTTATTATTTGTCAGTGGCCAGATGTCTCTGAATTTAACAATATACTTTTTCTGATTCTAGCAGTAATATATAATTACATAAGAAACCTTTGAAAATACAGAAGGAAAACCTATTGATACATGGATGTATTTTCTTTCAGTTCTTTCTTTCTGCAAACTTTTTTCTGTTTCTTATTCTGTTTTTAAAAATTAAAATTACAGCATATATTGTAATATTTAATTCTGTTTTTTTCCATTTAATATTATATTTTGACCATGTACATGTCACTAACTCCCTGAAAATAAAAGCTACATAATGTTCTATCACATAGATCAACTGTAATTTTTGGATACTAGGATTATTCTATCATTGTTCACTATTAAAAGTAAAAGTAAGGCAAATATACTTATGCATAAATCTTGACCACATCTCTGATTATTTCCTTAGAATCAATTTCCAGAAATGGAATTTTTGGATCAGAAGTATTAGGGGAATACTGTATTCTCAGTCCCTGGTGTCTTCACAGGATATGGACAAACCATGTACAAACATTTCCAGGCCCTGTGTATACCCTGAACTTGATCTTCCCATAGGAAGAAAGAGTGATCAATATAGTTGGGGAATTAGACAGACCTGATATCCTCTGGTATAGGTATGGTTTCTGTGAAGCACATCCCATCCCTTGACACTTTCGCTCTCTTAGTTCTTGAAGTAAGATCACCAGGGCAGGGACTCTACCACCACCAACACCAACATCACCCCAAGAGTGACTATTGTTTCAAGCCTCAGGACCTATAAGTGGGATAGGATGGGACTGGGTAGTAGGAAGTCAGAGTTAGCGAATCCCAAAGTCTAGGATTAGAAGGAGGAGAAGAAGTCCCACCAAGTTTTCCAATCCATTTTACTCAATAGGCCTATACTTTAGAACACTTTGTACTCCTTGATTCAGTTTCAGACTCTGTCTACAAAAACCCAAAAGGAAATAGGGCTAATTAGCAGGATTCAGGCAACAAACTCTTCATTAAACCTCTAACAAAAGGATATAAAGCAAGAACTCAGGGAAGTTAGAGCAGTAAATTCATACCTAGAAATACTCCTTATGCTCCAAATACATAGCAGTAATAAATATATATACATATATATGTATACATATATGTGAAAAGAAAACAAATAATAAAACAAATAAAAACAGTTCAAAAATAAGAGATAAATGAATAAGACATGGAAAAGAAATGCAAAATGGGAGCTGGGCTCTGTCTAGATCAAGAAGTAAACAGAAGCAATTAGAAGTTCAGTTCCTGTGAAGTAATGGAGAATAAAAATGATCCACTAGGCAGAGTAGAGAATCAGAGCAAGAGCCACTGCCAAAGACAGGGTTTGGTGAAGGATCTGCAATTCCTTCACCAAAAGCAGGCTAAAGAATGCTACTACCACCTCTGCCTAGGCCTGAACATCATTAGAGCTATGGGAAGCCAGAAAACATAGATGAAATAAAACTCCAAAAAACAGGGTGATAACTAATGCTAAGAAAGATATTCAATAAGCTTAATATGTACTTAAATTTATTCTAAGTGAAATTAATTTTATAGAACAGTCTATATGACTATTAAATATGTTAGGTCCTTCAATGATATAAGTGAAGGAGTACAGACATAAAAAAAGAAAATTATCAAATAAAAGCAAGCAGAAATTTCTAAAAGTCAGGTGGACATAGAAAAGAGAGAGTTAAAAATCTTAAAAAATATATATGAACATTAAAACTTTTTTAAATCCATGAAGAAGATAAATTCTATAAAGGATACAGTTGAAGAGAGAATTAGTTAATCAGATAATAGTCTGAGGATTCATTAAAGCACAACATTGAGGACAGAAGTATACACACATATATGCATAGATACATATACATAAATACATACATACACACATGCATGCATGCATGCATGCATGCATACACACACATACCCTGCATATATCTAGAGCAGTAAGGGACATGGAGGGAAAAATTAAGAGATGTCAACATATGTTAGATAGAAATATCATAGACTAGAGCAAAGAGTAGAGAAGCAATTTTTGCTGAATTAATGGCTGGAATTTTTCCAGAATTGAAAGTATATGTCCTCAAATAAAACATGGACTCCAACTTCTAAGATAAATTAAAAATAAATTCACATTTAACTACAGAGTGGAATTATAAAACATCAGAAAATAGAAAATCTTAAAAGATTTTCTACCAGAGGAAAAAAAAGATATATTATTTAAAAGAAACACTAAGATTGACGATAGATTTATCTTTTCAAGAAAAAGATTTCTGAAGATAATGGAGTAAAATCTTAAAAGCACTGAAGGTTAATAATTGTCAGTCTTGCTCTTAATATTTTGGGGGAGGTTGTTCTTTATGATCTCTTCAACATCTAAATGTTGGAACATTCCAGGGTTCAATTTTCAGATCTCTTCCTTTATCTCCTCTCACTCCCTCATGAGCTCATATAACCTCATAGTTTTAAATGTCATCTATATGTCGAAAATTCTGTTTCAGTTACTTATTGTTACCATAACAAACTTCCCTAAAACTGAAAGACTTCAAATAACAATTTATTATTATCTATAACTGTTCTGGGGGTAACGGGCTCAGCTGGATACTCTGAGGCAGGAGGCATATAAGGCATATTCATTACAGGTTTGGTGCCTAGGCTAGAATGACTCTACAGTTAAGAGCCAGTGAGGCATTTCTGTTTCCATGAAGGGTTCTAATTCCTTACAGCACAGTTGTCTCAAAGTCCTAGATCTTCATACGTGGTGGCCGATACCCAAAGTACATATTCGAGAGACCCAGGCAGAAGCTGCAAGTGTTCTTATCACTCATCCTTGAAAGTCCTAGAACATCACTTATGCCTTGTTCTATTGGCTAAGCAACTCACTAAGGCTTAGTGTCTATTTCCAACACAATTGCTAAAGTGATTATTTTAAATCTATGGCAGATCATGTTACTTTTTTTACTAAACCCCCTCAATGAATTCCTATATCGTTCAGGAAAAATAAAGCTAAGTCCTTCACCTCGCTCAGACACAATAGACTACTTGATGTTCCTTGAACACATCAGATATTGGATACTCTCCTACCTCAGGGCTTCGTGCTTATTTCCTCTACTCAGTCCACTCTCCAACCAGATATCTGTAGGCCTTGCTCCCTCACGGTCTCAGAGCTTTTCTCACATATCACCTTCTTGGTGAGTCTTTCTTACAAATCTGCCCACCACTCAACACTCATCGCTTCCTCCACTTTGTCTTTTCACCACGGCAGTTATAAATATCAGAAATACTATTTAACTGTTTATTTAATTAATTATTGCTATCTCCGTCCACTAGAGTACATAAGTCCCTCAAAGCAAGAATTGCAGTTTCCTGATGGATCGATCGCACAACTAAAACAGGGTCTGGCATATCGTGGGTGCTCAATATACGGTGATGTGCTGGCAAATGTTTAATGACCAGCTCTCAAAACCAAAAGCAATATGAAACTCTGATTTGTATTATTTGCCAGTTTCCATGATGTATGTATTTCTATCATCCGATTTTAAGGTAAGTGTTACTGAACATTGATTTAGGGAGCAATAGGGACAATTGGTTCTCATGTGCCAGTACAAGCTGGATTCAGCACACCAATGATATGTTCGTTAAAAGAATGGGGATGAGGGGGGAGGAAGGAAGAAAAATGTATCTATACTATAATTCCAAATAGAAGGAAATAAAGACTTTTTTAAATAAACAAAGACTATGAGAGTTTATCACCCACAAATACTCATTGAAAGAAGTACTAAAGAATGCTTTATTAGAAGAGCAAAACCAGAGAGATTACATGGAATACAAAAAATATTGGTAGTGTAGAAATTGATAAAAATATATTGATAAATATAACTAACTGTTAACTGTAAATTTTTTAAAATAAAACTGATTTTACATTTAAAAATAGGCTCACACACTCTAGACAAAAAGGGGGAGGAGATTCAATGATAAACAAACTATGGATATGGCCCTTGTCCTGTTTCGGAATTGAATAGAGATTTTGATCAACTGTGTATTAAATGTTTAAAGATAATAGCTAAAAATCTAAAAAATACAACCTATAATTTCCAAACCTTCATAGTGAAAAAATAGGGAAACAATATGGAAAGCTGTATGTTACAGTAGATGGAAGGAAATAGAGCAAGGCGAAAGGATAATAAAGAGAAAACATCAACTAAAATGGTAGAAATAATTCGGAATACATACGAATAGATTACATGTCTCTGTTTATTAATCAACAGAAGCATTTTTAATTCTAACTTTATATCTAAGACATCTACCTAAATGAAAGCAATACAGAGAGTCTGAAAATAAATGAATAAAAAGCTATACCATGCTTGTAGGTAAAAAAAAGAAAATGACAAATGAAACACATAAATTTACTTATGATCCATTTTGAAATCCCACTAAAAATTTCAGTGAAATTTTTAAGGTTTACATTTAAAAAAAAAAAAAAGACAGTAGTAAAAGAAACATTGACTAGAAAATTTTTGAAGCTGTAAAGCAAATGAATTCTTGGTAATTGGCTTAGCTCATAGTGAGAAGACAAGAAAGGAGGGTTTCTTAGGGTGCAGCTATTTGCTTGAACCTATAGCAAGCACTCTAGATTCCAGGATCGAATATGCCTGGACAGAAGTTTAGACTGACAAGTAAAAGATAATAAGACATTCAAATAATACCTCTCTAGAGCACTGTGAAAGTCTCAGTCTTTCCCAGCTGCCCCAAGCTTCAGTGATCTACGTGTTTTATTCTGGCATGCCATGCCCTCTTGGAACAGGCTTTAGGCAGCCTAGATGTCAGTAGCAGCTGTCTCCTCATAACTGATCTCAAATGGGCCCAAGTTCCTGGAAACTTGGCACATCCACCTTGGGTCAAAAAGTAGACCAGTGCCTGGGTCCATCATCATTTAAATGCAAAGGCAAGAACCAACCACCCAGAATTCCATGAAACATCCCTTCCTGTAACCAGGACCGAGAATGTGGTACAAAGTTCCAGAGTGTTAAATCCAGCAGCAAGATGAGCATCAACGCACAGGTCCAGCACTCTTGGAGGAACTGCTCTGCCTACTATAGTGTATGCTTGCCGCCCAGCTTTGCAGCAATTAGTTGAATGGTGGCAGGGGTCCGAGGACAGCAGCCGCAGCAAGTTGTGGACACAATACCAGATGTCCTCACTATTTCCAGTGAATACATCTATTCAAAAATCCTCAAGGCCTCAGAAACTCTGGCTAGCACTTTACCCAATGACCCTTGAAACTAGCCCATAGAAAGTTCCAATCACTCAAGCCCTGACAGGGTCTGTGCTTGGCATTGTTGGCCATTTATGTCAAGCCATGAAATAGATTGTTTGGCTTCAGTTGGAGGTCTAGGTTGTTTTCAAGCCATAGACAAGAGCTGGAGGAGAAGTACTATCCACTTCTCCTTTCCCATGAGACAAAGAACTGCACCATGCTCAGCAATCATGTAAAATGTAGCCTGACATTTCTAGGTGCAGGAGGGTTAAACAATCAACAAAGGAAACTAAATATCGATGGGCAAGATGTGAAATGTGTTCTTACAGAACCGCCAAAACCACAATAGACAGTGCCCTCATGTGGAAAAAAAAAATAAAGAAAACAACCCCTATGGGTGACCTGTTGCTGATGTGTATTTTTCGGAAATAATCAAACGGCTCCTTATACTCTACAACCAGGAGCAGCCAGTCGATAATCCTCCATAGACCAAAATGGTTAAAATTCTGAAGCCAAAGGCTTTATGACAAAGCATTGTGTTCAAAGAACAAATGATTAACTTGATCATAAAATTTAAAGCCAAAAAGTCATCTGGGGTTCAACAAAATTAGGCAACTTATTTTTGATATAAAGAAGGAACTAAATATAACATCTGGTTAATAGAAAATCCATTTTTCCTACTCTCACTACATAAGGGTGATTTTTAAAAGGTAGTTTGAAGAGGTGTCTAATTATTAATCTTTCCTAGGGACCCATTTATATCCACTGGGCCCTAAGGCATAGCCACCCTCAAGAGAAGAACGGCATGGTTTCATATGCTCAATCATAATTATTTTTCTTGGAGTGGCAGGAGCAATGGTATTGGGGTGCACTGGGCAGTGAGCCAGACCTTTGCCCAGTCCCCTGAACACAGAGCACCTGCAAGGGGGTGGGTGGGAAGGAGTCCTCTCTGAAAAGGGAAGCAAAGTCTTGCTTTGGCCCCCAGCAGCTGCATATGGTCCTGCCAGCTAGGTATGTATGATAATATCTATACCACTTCCATGGAAAGCAGTAAACCCCACAAATCAGGGCTTTTCTCCTGGAGAATTGACTGTTAAAAGTTTCCTACACACAGCTCCTTATTTACTCTACCATTCTTAAGCTTTATCATGCTCTTGTTTCTGCTACAATTATTCTTTGCCACCTGTAGACTTTCATTCCTTTTACCTGTCCTGTTTTCCCTGTTTGGGAGCCCTCCTGGGCCTCTCTTTCTTCCACATCCAGTCTGGACTCCCTGTTTCATCAGACCACTCTGTTACTTGAACCTTTAATGATACAGCCTTGTCCTGTCAAAAATTCCCCAACCATGACTCCATCAAATCTACTCGCATTTCTCCTACTTCATAGCATTCAAGCATTACTGAAGAAACTGTCATGGCCTGAGTGTGGACTCATTTACATCTGTGGTATACAACTTCACAGTCTCCTCAGGGCATCTCAGAAATCTACTTGCGCTTGACCAGCTTAGCTGTTCTTAAATTTACCCACTTTCCCAAAATTGATTATTCTCCTCTACTCTTCCCCACACAGACTCTCCGCATGTAATCTCATCTTCTACTTCAAAGGGAAAATATTAAATAAGAGCCATAGCTCAGGAATTCTCTCAACTTCTTGATGGTTATGAATTTAAATTTAAACTAGTCGATTGGGCTTCCAGAGAAAAAGTTCTGTAATTTACAAGTTTTGCTAGTCTTTGCCAGTAGTGCTTTTTTTTTTTTTTTTCAATGTGGGAGACTTAGCCGTTATACTATGCATAAAGAGGGAGCTAGTTTTCCTTACAAGAAATTGTTCTTGCCTCTTTGTATAGGATTCTAGTCATTCTTTTCAAGAGAACATTATTCCTGGCACTTTTAAATTTCTGAAAATCTCTAACAATTATCCTGAAAACACAGGTTAAGTTAATGTGTGACAGACAGATCTATTTCACATAATTAGTTCTACTCTAGTAGGCACATTATATTAACAGTGTAAGTTGATGCAAGAGGAGCAGAGCAAATTTGGGCATATTCCTTGAATGGAGTTAAACAGGTCCAGCAAAGCAGGTTGATATGTCTCCAAAGAAAATAAACTGAATGTTGCAGGAAGAATGATCCTAATATTAGTTCTCATTCTTGAAAGACTAGGTTTTGCTAATACAGTTGTAATAACTTTAGCAAAAGTAATTTGCTAACATGAGGTCAAGGTTTAATTGTTATAAGACTAAATATAGGTTAGGATTAATAACATGTGGGAAATTTAAGTTATGGACAGTCCTATAAAAGATAATCTACCTTTTGAAGCATTTGAAGGAAAAATTATTAAATTGGTCAGCCAACAGTTAGCTAAACCTGAGAAAAAAACATCATAAAGTTTTTTCTTAAGTAGCCAAGACCAAAGAGTCAAAGTAATAGAATGAAGATAAAGGAGATTATATTTCTCAACATAAGCCTTTTAGTTAGTTAATAGAGGGTATCAAAATAAAAATGTAATAAGTAAGATTAATATCAGAGTAAAGGAAAAGCAAGTGAGTGTTGAAGAATAAGAAAATTAATCTCCTTCCATTGCCTTGGGTAGAAGCTGCTTTTTCTGCAGTCAACAATGTGTTCTGATATCTTGGGTGGAAGATTTCTATAGTCAGAGGCTTCTGGACGATTCCTAAGAGTCCTAAATTTAAAGTCTCTGAATGAGTGGACATCCAATAGTCAGAAGAAAGTGTTGTATATCTTTTAAGTTGAGATCAACAATTTAGAGTTTTAGTAGGATGTCAGTTTTTAACATTACAATGTATGATGTATTCCACTGAGACTTAAGGTTAGTTTTGTCTCTAATACATTCTTTAGAAAACTCAATATCCAAGTTTCAGAACATGTAGTGTCTACTTAGGTGGGTGTTTTAGAATTTCAGCTTGTTGGTGAAAAAGCTGGAGGCATCATATGAATTTCCTATAGTGTTCAGTTATATCAGCTTGAAATAGACCAAAATCTACAATTGGAAATAATGTCAAAATACATGAGGCAACCTGTTTTTAACTCACAAGGAGATATCTGATCTTACTGCTATCAAGGCTACTGGCAATGGCAATAAATTGGGCCTTGGGAATTTGAGGTTTTGTAGAGCTTTGATAGTTTTAAAGTGTAAATGGAGTAGATGAAACATCCTGTATTCTTATAATTCTCTCTCTCTCTCTCTCTCTCTCTCTCTCTCTCTCTCTCTCCGCCCCCCTCCTCCCTCTCTCCCTCCCTCCCTCCTTAAGTAATTTGAATTGGTGTATGTTATTTACTCCCTTTGGCTAAAGTTGGGATAACTTGATTATCAATTAGAATAATAATTGCAATGATCCAAAATACATCCAACATGTTTAAATCATGAGTACATATAAAACTTTGAAAAAATACTAATTGGTCACTATTGGAGGATGTTATGGAGCACTTATTATTTTGAAAATTGTTAAATAAAAAGAAAGAAATAAGAATATATACTTCCTTTTCCTACATGAAAGATACCACTGAGTACCCAATATTAAATGAGAAATTTCTCTTTTAAAAGTTAGTCACCCGAAGCAATCTACAGATTCAATGAAATCCCTATCAAAATTCCAGTGGCGTTTTTCATAGAAATAGAACAAACAACCCTAAAATTTGTATGCAACCACAAAAGATCTCAAATAGCCAAAGCAATCTTGAAAGAAAAGAACAAAACTAGAGTCATTACACTTCTTGATTTTAAACTACATTACAAAGCTATAGTAATCAAAACAGCATCGTATTGGCATGAAAACAGACACATAGATCAATGGAACAGAATAGAGAGCCCAGAAATAAATCCATGCATATATGGTCAATTAATTTGCAACAAAGGAGCCAAGAATATACAATGGGAAAAAGACAGTCTTTTCAATAAATGGTGCTGGGAAAACTGGACATCCACATGTAAAAGAATGAAACCTTACCACTATCTTACATCATACACAAAAAATTAACTCAAAGTGGATTAAAGACTTGAAAGTAAGACCCAAATCCATAAAACTCCTATAAGAAAACACAGGTGGTTAAGCTCTTTAACATTAGTCTTGGCAATGATTTTTTGGATTTGATACCAAAAGCAAAGGAATAAAAGAAACAAACGAGTGGGCCTACCTCAAAACTTTAGCTACTAACCAAGAAAAAAAGAGAAGACTCAAATAAAATCAGAAATAAAAGAAGAGAGATTACAACTGATACTACAAAATACATAGGATCATAAAAGACTACTACGAATGAATATATGCTAAAAATTGGATAACCTAGACTAAATGGATAAATGCCTAGAAAAATACAACTTATCAAGACTGAATCATGAAGAAATAGAAAATCTGAACAGACCTATAAGAAGTAAGGATATTGAATCAGTAATCAAAAACCTCCCAACACAGAAAAGGCCAGGACCAGATGGTTTCACTGGTATATTCTACCGGACATTTAAAGAATAACACCAATCCTTCTCCAACTCTTCCCAAAAATTGAAGAGAAAGGAACACTCCCAAACTCACTTTAAAATGCTAGCATTAATCTGATGCCAAAGTCAGATAAGGACATCACAAGAAAAGAAAACTACAGGCCAATGTATTTGATTTGACAAAATACAACATCCTTTCATGATAAAAAAATACCAACAAATTGTGTAGAGAAGGAAAATACCTCAACATGATAAAGGCCATAATGAACCCACAGCTAATACCATACTCAACAGTGAAAGATCAAAAGATTTTCCTCTAAGATCAGGAACAAGACAAGGATGCCCACTCTAACCATACTACTGAAAATTCTAACTAAAGCAATCAGACAAGACAAAAAATAATAATAAAAAGCATCCAAATCAGAAAGTAATAAGTAAAATTGTCATTATTTGCACATTGCATGATCTTATACATAGGAAACCCTAAAGGCTACACATATACACTATTAGAAAGAATACATAAATTCAATATAATTGCAGAATACAAAACCAACACACAAAAATCCATTGCATTTCTATACACCAATAATAAATGATCAAAAAAATCAGAGAACAATTCCAAATACAATAGCATCAAAAAGAAAAAAAAAATACCTAGCAAATAAATTTAACCAAGGAGGTGAAAGACTTATACACTAAAAACCATAAAACAATGATGAAAGAAATTAAAGACACAAATGAATAGATAGACATCTTGTGTTCATGGATTGGAAGATAATATTGTTACCATGTGTAGACTACCCAAAATGACCTAGGAATTCATTGCAATTCCTATTAAAATCCCAATGGCATTTTTTACAAAAATATGAAAAATAATTCTAAAATTCATATGGAACCATAAAGCACTCTAAATATCCAAAACAACCTTAAGAAAGAACAAAGCTAAAAGCATCACATTCCCTGATTTTAAAACATATTGAAAAACTACCATAATTAAAATAGTATGGTAATGCCATGAGGACATACATGTACAACAATCATACAGAATAGAGAGCCCAGAAATAGACCCACACATGTATAGTCAACTTATCTTCAATGAGGGTGGCAAGAATACGCAATGAGAAAAGAATAGTCTCCTCAACAGATGAGGGTGGGAAAACTGGATATCCACATGCAAAAGAATGAAATTAGATCCTTTTCCTACGCCATACAAAAATATCAGTTCAAAATACATTAAACGTTTAAATGTAAGATCTTAAACTTTAAAACTCCTAAAAGAAAATAGAGGGAAATCTTCATTACAATGGTCTTGGCAATGATTTCTAGGCTATAACACCAAAAGCATAGGAAACAATAAAAAATAGATAAGTTGAACTATCTATGAAGAGAATGACTAAACAGAGTGAAAAGACAACCTAGGGAAAAGGATAAATATATCTGCAAACCATATTTCTGATAAGGAACTAATATCCAAAATATATGAAGTACTACTACAATTCAACAGCAATAAATAAATAGCCCGATTTTAAAATATGCAAAGGATTTGAATAGAATTTGTTCAAAGAAACCAACAGGTATGTGAAAGTTGCTCAACATCACTAGTCAACAGGGAAATGCAAATCAAAACCACAGTGATATTATCACTTCGCACTTGTTGGGATGGCAAATATCAAAAAAATAAATAAAGAAGTAAATAACGAGTGTTGACAAGGTTCTGGAGAAACTGGAACCCTTCCTTGCACACTGTTGGTGGGAATATAAAATGGTGCAGTCGCTATAGACAACAGTATGAATTTCCTCAAAAAATTAAAAATTAAACTACCATATGATCCAGCAATCCCACTTCTGGATATTTAGCCAAAAGAATTAAAATCAGGATCTTGAAAAGAGATTTGCCCTGCCATGTTTACTGCACCACTATTCACAATAACCAAGATGTGAAAATGACCTCAGTGTCCATTGTTCAGTGAATGGATAAATAAAATGTAGTATATACATACAATGAAATGTTATTCAGCTTTAAAAAAGAAGGAAACCCTGACATATGCAACAAAAATCCTAACATATGCAGCAGCATTGATAAACTTTGAGGACATTATGCTAAGCCACAAACTGACAAGTACACATGGTTCCACTTACATGAGGTATCTAAAAGGGCCAAATTCATAGAAGCAGAAAGTAGAATGGTGGTTGCCAGAGGCTAGGAGGAGGAGAAATGCAGATTGATGTACAATAGCTATAAAGTTTCAGTTAAACACAATGAAATATTTCTAGAGATCTGCTGTAAAACATTGTGCTTATAATCAACAGTACTGTACTATACATTTAAAAAATTTCTTAAGCTGGTAGATCTCATGTTAAGTGTTTTTACTACAATTTTTTTTAAATAAAAGAATTTCAATAAGCCAACTTGTAGGGCAATTTAGCTAATAGCACGTAACCATTGGGAATAGGCCCCCACATGTATTGTGACCCTCTGGTCCCAGCACAACTCTTCCATCATAGTAAATACTGAAAAAAATAGATGCTGAAAAATTGAAAGCTCAATTAAGTCCATATTTTTATAGATGTATTTCCACAATAATTTTTTTTTAATTC
>NW_006430723.1:2081245-2083883 GCF_000325575.1 Pteropus alecto | reverse complement strand
TGACTTTCTAAAATTTTGTACTCTGAAAAAGTTTGACATAGGTTGGCTTAAAAAGGAAAATTTGTTCATTACTTATAATAAAAGAGAATGAAAAACTAGTTCTTTAATAAGAAAGGAGAATTTCAAAAGATTGGACACAATCCATCTGTAAGTAGCATATTTCTCACTAGAGGGAGCTCTGAACCCACAAATCATGGCAAGAAAGGTTGACTAAAATGATATTTTACTTCAGGGGAAACAAATGGTCAGTGAGTAAATATGACATCTATTTCCAGAAGCTGGGAATTTTTCACATGCCAATTTCCTTCAATTATTAACCACTGCAATTTTAAATTACATAAAGGGTGAATAATGCAAAGCGTTGTAATACCCAATCGGTTTAATAAACATACTATAAATAGGTATGGTGTGGGTCTAATAAGAGATGTGGCATTATCCTTGTTCTTTCGGTGGAAAAATTAATTAGTATTAGTGAGAAAGAGCAAATAATAGGGGCTAGTGATGAGTATGGGTACCCAGAAAGGCTGTTTGGGGAACTATAATTCTTGCACTCTGGCTACTCTTCTTCTGTCTCTATGTATATAACTCTGTGAGGCATTTCCTCCCTTTATAGTTGGGTACACTTGGGGAAAAGGGGTCTCTCATAGCCACTCCTAAGCCAGTGTGCTCAGCAGCTCACTTCTCCTCCGTCGCCCACTGCATCAACTCTGGCACTATCAGCTCAGAAACTGAAGAGTCATCACTCTTCCTCATTACAAAGGTGCTGACACCACCCTGACCTCAGCTGATGAGTCTTTCATTCTCAACAGCAGTGTTGACTCTGTGAAGCAAAGTTTTTCTAAAGGCTTGGGAAAAAATGGCACCATATCTTAAAAGTCCCTTTTCCCTCTAACCCCTGCAATCAGGAACTTATCACTGACCACCACTACTCCTCAGGTTCCAGAACCACTATCACCCCCAGGTTGTAAGACCTTACTTTACCTTTTGAAATTTTTCACATTTCTATTTATCTTAGACTAGGGTTCCGATATGTCTATGCAGATATGTCTCAAATATTATATGGGATATACTTATAGTAAAAATTTATTCCTTGTTTATCTGAAATTCGAATTTTACTAGGCATTCTATATTTTTTCCAAATCTAACAATTTCACCCTAGAGCTTTTACTCTGCTTTCTCTAAGGTCAGAGGAGGAAACCCAGAGTTCCTTCCTCCTTATTAAACAAGTTCTGTTTCATCCTCTCCCACCGAGGCCATACTCAGAGAAAACCACTTATCTCATTTCTTTCCCTTGGAACATTTGGTTTATGTTTTAAATAGCAGAGTTTTTCTTTCTGTCTCAGTTGTACATCTCCTGTCTGTTAACACATTTTCATCTAACAAGTTAAACAGGATAATTTGTTTTCAGGTTTCAGAATCACCTCATCTACACATTTAATTCATTGAATGCATGTTTATTCAGTGTATGCTCTGCATTAGAAACTATACTAAGTGCAGACATATCAAGGTGCCCTGTCTGTGGAGGCAGTGTAGTTTACAATGAGGAAGTGAGAAGTAGCCTTCATCAGCTGATAGCTCTGAACCTGGCTGAAAACAATGAAGTCACATTTCAGTTGGACATGGTTTATGAGTTGGTGACATTTACAGGGAAAAGACAGCCTTCTGGAATACTATCACACTTATCCTTAAATAAACTCCCCTCTTGACCAAAGCATATGGCAATTTATCCCTTAAAATAATCTTTTCTATTAACCTCTTGGAAAGTCTTCTTGCACTTGAAGTAAGGAATGAAACATGTGGAGCATGGGGCTAACCCCAGCAAGAGGAATGAAATGAAATGAATGTTTATTTGCCCCATGGATATGGTCAGAGGCACGATTTTAAGAACGGATTGTACCAAGGGAACCAACAACTCAGATTCCATGTTGAAGGCTTCCTCTCTCTCTCCCCACAGTGCTTAATGGACATAGTTCAAGTTTGCTTCAGCTGTCCTTATCTCTGCGTGTCTTTCTAAATAATACCCCCCTTTTTAGATATATATTTTTTTCCCTCGTGGCCCAAGCATTTAATTGAATTCTACCAAAGCCTAGAAGCAATCATTTGATTTTTCCTTATTGGTGTACCTATTACTTATGCGTAAATTTCACTGTTTTCCAGCAATACACATATGCACTCCTTTTGTTTTAATTCTTGATTGGAGAGAGAACTTTACTCTCTCCAGAAAGAAGAAACAGTGGATCTGGTTCCGGTCCAAGACTCAGGCAATAGCTATTCTCAGATTAGGTTTGCAGCACAAAGAGAGCCTATGAGGGATGTTCTCCGTAGCACTCAGTACGCAAAGTCTGCGAGAAATCTCTCGGCGACCCTCTACACAATCTGTCCACACAAAGAACACTTGGCATGCTCCAGCGCAGTGAACCGGGTTGGGTCAATCAGATGCGAGGAGGCAAAGCACGCATGCGCACGGCGAAGCGTATGTCGACCAAGGACCGAACGGGCACGCGCACGTGGAGGCCGGGCGCGGGGCGGGAGCGCGCGCCGGAGCGGAAGGCGTTGATCTCGGCTGCCGAACGCTGGGAAAGAACGAGCGCGAGGCATCGGGTCCTTGCCATGGCTCACAGGCCGAAAAGGACTTTCC
>NW_006430723.1:2066856-2081120 GCF_000325575.1 Pteropus alecto | reverse complement strand
CGCAGTGGCAGCGGAACCGCGCCTTCGGGGCCGTGGCCGTGGCCGTGGCCGTGGCCGGGGCCGGGGCCGGGGCCGGGGCCGGGTCTGGGCGAGTTCCCGGCGCGCTGTGGGAGCGGCTTTTGGCGCGGACGGCGACTCAGGCGTCCCAGGTGACGCGGGGCGGCGGGGTGGGCGCCTGAGAAAACGCATCGAGAGGGGCGGGAGGAGGCCCTAGGGGTCTTCTAGTGATTTCTATACCCGGTGCTGACCATGAGCAACGCTGAATTGCTGTTAGTGAGCAAGACAGCCAGCCAGCGGTCACTCGCCCGCTGCCCGCATCTCCACATTGGACTCCTTGGGGGAATAGAAAGAATCCTGTACGTTTGGGGGGGACATTTGTGTTTGCATCGTCAGATGGGCCCTCACTAATTATAGCTTTAGTGTAGTACGTAATGTTTATGTTAAATAGCTACAAAAGAGTTAAAAGTTTTCTAATACTCTCAGCGTAAGTAAGTTGCACATATCTTTCGAAATGTCCCAATTATTTTTATAAAAACTCTTAGCCACAATAGTACATTACAAGATTGTAGAGAAAAAGCTTTGAAATATTTTCTTTTGCTTATTTTCTTTTTCATCAGCTATTTGCAAAAAAAATAAAAATAACAACATTTCACTGAGTAACAGTAGATTGATGACACTGTTGACTATCAACAATGGCGTTAAATACAATGTAGTAATTTTGAAATACTTTTGCGTTCTTAAATACAGGATTCAAGTAGCAAAAAGCTGTTTACGTCGAACGTGTTCTAGTTTGAATTGGGGCTTTATAAGAATGTAGTTTTGGGTTAGTTTCGAGGTAAAATATTTCTCCCCAATACTTTAAGTCCAAGTATTTTGATGACTTCTTATTGTCTAAATTTCTGATTACTGTATTTTTCTGTTCTATGTGATTTTTCTGATTAGACTTTAATAGGAAGAATTGAGGCTGAGTTGCCTTTTCTCGGCTTCTAAAAAGTGGTTCTCAAACTTTTTTGTTTTACTACCCCGTTTATATACTCTTAAAAATGATTAAGGATCCCAACAGCTTTACTTTCTGTCGATTATATTTTTTATTCTGGTATAACCTATATTAATATGGTAAACCATATTAAAATTTTAAGATAAATTTTTATTCATTTTTAATTACCCCATTACACATAAGAATAACATTTTTTTGTGAAAAATAACTATTTTCCAAAAAATAGAGTGACATTGTTTTCACTTTGCACATCTAATGTCTAGCTTAATGGAAAAGAGCTCAAATCTCAAATGCTTCTGCATTCAGTCTGTTGTGACTTTTCTTTCTCTTGATGTGAAGAAACCACAAAAATGTAATTGAGAGTCATACTTAATAGCCTTTTTTAGATCATTGTAGGTATTCTGCTTTAATATTACAGCAAAGTTCAAGGAGTAATAGTTTTTTAAAGATTAGTTTGCAACATGGAAGCTAAAACCATCAATTTTTTTTTTTTTGTACTCCATTATATTAAAATACACTATTCTGTTTTGTATTTTGGATGGATCTTTTACCCATGCATGGTCGGTAACATCATGCTTTGACTATTTTTAAAGCATTGGTTCACTGAGTTTGCAGATCTTCAAATGATATATTTTATTATACTATATTTTTAAAAATCTCTTAATGTTACTATCGATGTCATCAGTCTTTATTGGAAATTTATCAAGTTCACAGTGGAGGACATAAGTTTTCCAATATTCCAGATTTCATTTCAAATCTCTAATTCTTGAAGTGAAAGGCATAACTTTGCTCATTTTTGAGAAAATGTCAGCTATCCATATCTGAATAGAGTTTGTCAGTCATTCCAAGTAAAACGATGTACCTCCTGGAAGACAGTGGCTAGTTCAACGTACAGATCATCACACAGGTGCTTTTCATTGAGGCAACCATTACATTTCAGTATGTCCCAGAAGTGCATTGTGCATGATTCCATTTGTTCCACAGATTATTTAAAAAAGTACTTTTTTAATACTCAAGGGTCAAGATTTAATAAAATTAATCATTTTTTGTTGCTTTATTAAGGACTCTATGTGAAACTGCCTTTTTCTTTTTCCCTGCCTGTGCATGGTGGTGGAGAATACAGTGATTGCTACTAATGTACACTTCGTGACACTGGACATGTTATTTAGCCTTTCCAGTCCTGAAAAAGACATTTCATAGAATTGTGAATATTAAATAAACCTTTTAAAACATTTCAATGTGCCTAACATACTAAGTGTACATTAATTTTTTTCCTATTTATTCATTGCAACCTTTTGTTTGTTTGTTTTCAGTATTCCTTCACTTTTTCTCAAACATTCCCTTCCCTTTTCTCAGTACATCCTTTAAAGAGTATTTTACTAGTAAGAAGATAGACCAAATATGGTAATTTTTTATACATTTATTAGGCCATCCATTGGTTTCAGAAAGAATGGAAGTTGGAAAAAGATCTGTATATCTACTTTAAATATGTGGAGTAAAATTGACATACCATATTATATATATGCCATGTGTTGCTCAGAATTTTAATTATTGATTCTACTATCTTGTTATATTCAAAAAATGTCCTGTTAGAATCCAGAACAGTTGATCTTTCAACAGATGAAGAGGACGGAACACATCATGCCTCAGAAAGTAAGGATGATCAGAGTTCATCTTCCAACAGCTCTAGTTCTCTGGAAGAAGAATTTTCATCAATAGGTTGGTGATTCGGTAATTTTGTTTAAGAACTTTATTTCTAATACAGTATTTTCTATACCAGTGATCTTACTGTTGATAACACAGCAAACTAGTGAAGTGTGGGGGCAGGTAAGTCATTACTAATGATTATCAAAGTGCCAAAATTGACTGCTCATTTCCATTGCATAACAGGCCTAAGGTCAGACAGCTTGTAAGAGGCAGAGCTGAGATTCAAACCCCGGCAACTTGCTCCAGAATCTCCATTCTTAACCACTGTGCTATATTAGGCGACTCATGCCAATATTTGAAGGACGGTAAGATTTTGTCAGTGAGGAAGTTTCAGGTACAGAATGTAGCATATATACAACTTGAGGGAAGATAACATGGCTTGTGTAGAAAACTAAAAATAGCTGTTAGACTGAAAATATTTGGTTGGAGTTTAAGAAAGAACTAAAAAAAGTAAGCAGAAGGACAAATTGGATTTAGATAATGCAGGTCTTGGGGGAAATACTGAAAATTATATGCAACTAGGTGACATGGTCATTTTTGTGTGTTAGATCAGTCCAGTTCAGGGGTTAGCAAATTACCTCTTGTGGGCCAAATCTGGCTCACCACCAGCTTTTATAAATAAAGTTTTATTAAAGCACAGCCACAATTATTTAAATATGTATTTTCTATGGATGCTTTTGCACGACAGTGGCAAAGTGGAGAAGTTGACAGACTTTATAGCCCACAAAGCCATAAATATTTATCTGGCCTGTTACTTGTAGCTCAAAGGTTCATAATTTGTTTTGTGCCGTGAACTCTTTTCAGTCTCATAAAACCTAAGACCCCTTTTGAGAAAATAAAGTAAAATACATAACTTTATAAAGGAAACAATCGATTTGAAATATAATTGTCAAAATATATTTTAAAAAACATAAGTGATTTATTAACTCATTAATTAACAGGAACTTTTTTGTAATTTTTCTTCTTATACAAGTTCACAAGGTACAGGTACTTGGTGATGAATTCAGTATTAAGAATTGAAGCCTACTAGACAAGTGAAGCCTTTCCTGGACTACATACAGTGCTGTCCAGAAGAACTCTCTGCTATAATGTAAAAATTCTGTGTCTTCACTATCACAGTAGCCCCTAGCCACATGTGACTATAGAGCTCTTGAAATGTGGCTAGTGCAAATAAAAACCATGATTTTTAATTTGGTTAAATTTAAATAGTCACATATGGCTAGTGGTTACCAAATTGAACAGAGCTCCTATAGAAAATGGTGACTTAAACAGTGTACAGTGTAAGGCAGTACTTGTAAAGTATTGGCAGCATTGCACACCTACAGAAAGAAGGCAGCATTTGGAAATGTGTTGGGATAGTTTTTAATTATCATAGGCACTAAGGAATTGCTGGTATGTACTGCCCTGGAAGTAAGTGATGATAAATATCTTGCAAAGTGCAAGATAGCTCTGCATGGTGAAGAATTGTCGTTCCTCAGATGCCCCTTTGAGAAACACTGATTGAAAGTTAAAAAAGTCCTGTGAGGAACATTTTTTTCCTTCTTTTTTTCTGGAGAAGATGAAGAAGGAATGTAATAAATTTAAGGACTGGTATGTGGAAGGAGTGCATTTATTTATTTATTTTGTTGTTGTTAGATGTTAGAACTATTAGAATGATCCAGTGATGGAATATCTGTCTTGAGATGTTCACTGTTGCAGATACTGCTTGCTACCAATGAGGCATCATATCTAACTTCATCCCCTTAGATAGGATGATGCATCTGAAATTATTTATCGATTATAAATCTATAAAAAACATGATTTAATTATTATAAAGTAGTGTGCTAACTTTATTAATTAATCCTATGTCTGCCCAACATCTGCTATGTGAGAAACCTTTAAGTTAGGTGTTAGATATAGACATGACAAGATAGAGTACTCTTCTCTTGAATCTTTACTTTTTTTATTGTAGCTTGAGAGAATTAGCTTTATGTAGTACTAGTATCTCACTAGTGAGTCCATTCCTTGTGATTTATTAATTAAACTCTAACAAGTCATTTGAAGGTGAATCACTTCCAATTCAAGTATTTCTGTTTCTATAGTAATACACTTGAGTATTTGAACCAAAGTGTATGGTCTTAACTTGGTTGCACATTAAAATCTCCTAGGGGGCTATAAAAACACTGCTGCTCAGCTGCACCTCAGGTTAATTAACTCTGAATTGCTGGGCTGGGAGCCTGGGTACCAGTAAATTATCAAGTTTCCCAGGTGATTCTAATGTGTAGTCAGGGTCTGTGAGTAGATTTGGCAGCACATATACTAATGTGTAGTCAGGGTCGAGAAATGACAGTGTAACTGGAGATGGTTTTGAATTTTAATTCTGCTTTGGGTTATATTAGCTTTATCGCTCAGCTTTAAAGATGTGTCTTGTCTTCAGTCACATCACAATAAAATCATTAAAATAGACAAGACAAAATACAGAGCCCTTTTGCAGATTCCTACATTACTTCATAATCAACATTTTTTTTGAAGTAGTTAACAAGTTAAGAATCCAGTGTGCTATGTGATTTTCTCCACATGCTTGAACATTATCCACAAGGAAAACCTACAACTGTTAAATGTTGAGAGGATGAAGAGACACCTGACTTGTATCATTTTCCTGATACTAGTCTATAAGTACCAGTCTATAAAAAGCAAATCACTTGATTTGCTATTCCTTGCTTTTAATGAGCATACCTTGCTTTCTAGTGATTACCACCTACTGCTGCATAATATTTTTCACCTGATAAATGAACTTGATTATTTCTTTTATACTTTTTAACATCTTACATTTATTCACATGGGACTCACTTCAGGACCTTGAAGGCCGACTTGGCTCTGTGCTGGTTGTAGTCTGTTTCTCACTCTCTATATGCCTGGATGCCCAAAGGAGAGGGGTGGATTGTAACTTTGTATTTGACTAGTCTATCAACATTATGCTAACCTCTGCAGTTCTCACTAACTGAGTGACTACATGTTCAGCCTTCTCCGTACTCTAACCTGGCAATCTCAGCACTTTTGGAAGTGAGAAAAAACCCTCAATAAAAACTAAGCAACAACATTAATCAACGAGAGTTAGAAGATAAATTGGAATGATTTTACTATATTTTCTCACACGTCTAGATTTGGTTCATTTCTCTATATTTAATCTCAATACTTTTCCATTACTGATACAGATTTTAAGCCATTTAGTTATATTTTTATCAAAATAGTGAAAAAATTGGCAAAACAGTGTCTTTTTTCTTTATTGAAATGTGAGGAATATGTATTTCTATTGGTGCTTGGTTTTCAGTGTTCTCCTCTTTGTTTCTTTCAGTGAATATCCCTGATGCAGCTTTTATTCAGGCAGCCCGCAGAAAACGTGAATTGGCCAGGACCCAAGAGGATTATATTTCGTTGGATGTGAAACATACTTCTACCATCTCTGTTATGAGGAAAAACAGTGATGAAGATCCTGAGAGTGAGCCTGATGACCATGAAAAGAGAATACCATTTACCCCAAAGCCTACAACACTTAGACAAAAAATGGCTGAAGAAACAGGTACATATTTAATTTATTTACAATATATGAACACTAAGGCATTTTTATGCAAATAAAATATCATGATAGAAACTCCATAAAAAGGTAATGTAGTGTCTCATATTCTAAAGGGTGTTAAAGTTGGTTTTTATTTAATACCTATTTGGTCAATGACTTATTGGCCTATAAAAGACATGTCTGTATCAAAATGTTATTATCAAAGGGTATATATAATAATGTTTACTATTATCTGCTCTCCACTTGATCTTTTGACAGGTTAAAGAAATTTACACTTATTTTTGATATTGAAAACTTTCATTGTCACCTTTATAAAGATATTTTTTTAATGTGGAAGCATCTACAGGGATTTTAGGTATCATGTATTAAAATCTTCCCTGCTATGATAAACAGTTTCCTTAACCAATTATCTTTAGTTCTCACAAGACTATTTTCACATTTCTCATTTATAAACAATAATATGTTTTACCAAAGTGTCAGTGCCTAGCTGATTGAGAAGGGAAAGTTTAGGTGGTGAGATGCCCAGTTAGAAGAATGCACAAGGGGCTGACATGAGAATGAAATGGCAGGCACGAACTTTATTGTGGGGAGTGCAGTTCTGTTGCAGGAGCGCGCTTCTGTTTCTGCTCTTCCTCTGCTCCTTTTCTTGTGCTCCCCTTCTGCTCTCCAGGGGACCACGTAGCTCCACACATATCAAAGTGCAGTAGTGGCATTCAGCCAAACCTGCATGATACAATAAGCTGAATTATGTTTATATATTTTAGGCGTAAGCGCCCTACTACACTAACGTGACAGTCTAAATCCAGGGTCCTATTCCTGGCTGCGAGCTGGATCACAGCCACACCTGGGACCAGCCAGGCCTAGGACCCACACAAAGCTTTTGTCAAATATTTCAGAATGAGACTTGGTTTCTTATAACTCAGAAATTGTTTTTTAAATGTTTAGATTCTCAGGTACAGTTAAGAAGCTCTGATAAGGAAAACCAAATGTTTCATCTTTTCCAGGCTTTTTTTCCTGAGATTTGAGTCAGACACTTAGGCAATGAATGCAGTTTCTGGAGTCAGATTGCTAAATGCAAGTCCCAGATTCAACACAGTCCTCAGACAAGTTATTTAATCTCCTAATATCTGAGTTTCCTCATTTATAAAATGAGGGTGATAATAATGCCTTCTTCTCAGAATTATTATGAAGAATATGTTAACACACATAAAGGACTGCTAAGCCAGCACATTATAAGCCCCCCACAAATGTTAGCTGCTGCTATTAAAATGGAAAAAATACTGAATATTTATACATGAATTTTTTTTCCTAGCAACCAGAAATGAAGAAACAAGTGAAGAAAGTCAGGAAGATGAAAATCAAGATATTTGGGAACAACAGCAAATGAGGAAAGCAGTTAAAATCACAGAGGTAATAATTTTTTATCCCATGTATATGTTTCCTGTGGCTGCTATAACAAAGTACCAAACTTGACACCTTAAAAGAAAAGAAATTTATTCTCTCACAGTTGTGGAGGCCAGAAGTCTGAAATAAATGTTTTGGCAGGGCTGTGCTTCTTTGGAGGCTCTAGAGGAGAATCCTTTTTTGCCTTTTTCAAGTTCTGGTCACTCCAGGTGTTCCTTGCGTTGTGACTGGATTACTCCTCTGCCTCCTTCACAGGACCTTCTCTGGGCCTCTACTTTGTATGCCTCTTATAAGGACACTTGTTGGCTTTAGGGACCATTTGGATAATCCAGGATGATCTTATCTTGACATAGCTCACTTAATTACAACCACAAAGATCTTTTTTCCAAATAAGATCATATTTGCAAGTTCCAGGGATTAGAACATAGACATATCTTTTGGGAGGCCACCATTCATCCTGCTTCGCCATTCATATATGTTCTTTTCTTATCAGATTATAAATATCTTCCTCATATTATAAGCCACTTGAGAGGACTATATCTTTTTATCTTTAATGATATAATAACTGACAGTATATATTATATGGTAAATGCATAAGCGTGAAGCTAAAACAAACTCACAAACAAAAAGAATATTGTATTTGGGGTCAAAAGTCCTAGATTTGGGTTCTGGCACTACCACCAAAATATATACTCCATAAGGTCAAGAATTATTAACTATTGTGTTCATTTTTATATCTCACAGTTCCTAATATTGTGAATGCTCCATAAATACTTGTATGACTTGTCAAATCATTTAATTTTTCCAAATCTCAGTTTTCTGGGAAATGATGGAATGATTTCCCATTTCTGAGAAATGAGAATGATAATGTTATCTACCTGAGTAGGCTGTAATGCTCAAAATTATAATGATCTAAATTAAATTTCTTATAAATTGTATAATAGCACACAGATATAAGTTTTTATTTAGTCCTTTCAACAAGAATGCTTTGAAAGATTATTTGCTCTTTTAAGTAAGAAATTATTGTATAATTTCCATGTTCTTAAAACTAAAAAACTAAAGGTAGGCTTTTGATTGTAATTTAGAAATCTCTGACCAGAGAAATGATTCATAAATGACTATATTTATGACTGTAACAGGCGTAGATACCCTGCCTTTTAGGAAAATCAATACAGTAACAGCATTAAAAAAAATACTTTAAGAAAAAACATGCCATAGTTCTTACTGTAACTGCTCAAGTTTGCATAATTCCTTTTTAATTGAAATATTTGTTTAATTACAGTCATAGTGTACATTAGAAGTACCCGAACTTTTTCATTCATGGAACCCCTAGGCCAAAAGAAGTACCAAACAATTACATTATTAAGTAGTTAGGTCCAAATAATGTAATAAGATTAATGTCCTAATAACTTAGAAGCCATTTGGAAAAAAATAATAATTAAATTGAAGAAGACAACTTTTAATTTTATTTTTAAGTAACTACAATTACTTACTAATGAGATGTGTGTACCTTTTGGGTGCTGCATGACCTCTCAGACCTTGGAATCAGATTGGAGGCTGTCATTCTCATCTCCTGCTCCACATTGATTTTCAACCACTACTTTTTATTACATCATCTGCCAAAAACCCAGCTTCACTAATAATACCATCAAAAGACTTCATCATCAATGTAGCACAATCTAATGTTGCAACTATGAACTAATTATAATTGAACTAGCAGTCCAACAAATGTTGAGTATTGCTTCGTTTTCCTAAAAAAATTTTAAATACCTTCATCACCCCTTTGAGTTCACTAGGATGCCTTGGTATAGTTTGGGACAATATGCATTTGAGACAGTGTGCACATTATGCATACTTTTTTGAATTCTGATCTCTTTGCTTGACATGCTATAAATATTTTCCCTTGTTTCTACATTGTTATAATAGTAACTAATTTTAAAAGCTGCATAATATTTATCAGAGTCAATGAATCATGATTTTCTTAGTCATTCTTCTTTTTGGTGAGCATGCTAGGTTAGTTGGAATCTGAATTTTTTTTCTTATTAATAAGAATTGATAAATATTTGCTTTTCTTTTTCTTCCCTTCTTTTTTTCTTTTATTCAGATGTTTGTTTTTGAATTGTTCTCTTAAGATAATGGCCAAGAGTGGTAATAAAAGAGATGAACATTTTTATGGCACTTACTATATTTTTCTCTGTTGCTTTCTGAAATTTAGATTGATCTGTAGTGTGTGCGACTGTTTCACCACAATCTTGCGAGCTTTAGGTGCAAGTTTAGTTGGTGAAAATGGAATTTCAAATTTATTTAATTTGCATTTTTATTACTAATGTGGGTACTTTTACTGATTCTTTTATTGAAGATTTACCACATGCCACTGTATTGGTTTTCTGTGACTGCTGTACCAAATTACCACAAACTTGGTAGCTTAAAACAACAGCAGTTTATTTTCTCACACTTCTGGAGGTCAGAAATCCAAAATCAAGATTTTGATAGAGCTATACTACTTCTAAAAGCTCTATGGGATAATCTGTTCCTTGACTATTTTAGCTTCTGGTGGCTGATGGCATTCTTTGGCTTTTAGCTATCTCTGTTTCTGTTCCATCTTTCTACCACCACCTTTCATTGCATCCCAAAACTTCCTTTCCCTCTCTCTTATGAGCATACGTGTAATCACATTTAGTATGGCCCATCTAGATAAGTCAAGATAAGCTCCTCCTCTCTAGATCCTTAATTTAATCACATCTTTTGCCATATAAGGTAATAGTCACAGGTTTTGGGAGGTTAAGACATGCACATATCTTTTTGGGGTCACTATTCAGCGTCTACGGCCACTTAACAGTGATGAGCACTACAATATACAATCTTTGCAGGGGAGAGACAACTAAACAATTTTTATAGTGAAATCTTATAGTTTCTATGACAGAACTATGCCCAAGATGGCTAAAAAGAGCAAATGAGTGGTCCATTTTATAGGCAGAAAGTTGAATGGGAAGATTTTGAAAGGCCTCTACAGAAAGTCATACTTAAATGGGTTTTTGAAAGATGTTTATGAAATAAGGGATCTGAGAGAAAGTAAGATATCAGGAGTAAGGACATAAATTTGAAATAGTCTGATTAGTTTAGGGTTTTGCAGGTATGATTGGAGCTTGATGGAAGGCTTGGTAAGCATTGATATGAGAAATGATAGTGCCTCATGGAAAATATTAAAAGAGATAGTTAAGCCAATGAATTGGCTAAGTATCTGGTCCACTTCACATATCCTTAGCTGAAACAGATTCTCTAGAACCTTTTCAATATTCTAAGCATGGTGGCGATGAGCTATGATGAGCCAGAAGACAGTAATGTGAAATATACCATGTTTTACAAGATATATAGTTAAAAATGTATTCCTCTGTACATAACAGAAAACCCAATAGCTTAAACAAAATTAAAAGCTTTACCTAGAAACCCACCAGCAGACTTCTATTTACTTTTCTTTGACTGTTATGTAGCAACTCTGTCATGGAAGACAGGTGTTTAGTTTTCTGAGAATATATTAGATCATAAAACTATTAGCTTTAAAAACACTGAGAACTAAGCTTTTGTGAAAAATAAGATTTTATAGTTTTCCTCTCGTATGTAAATTTAAAGTTCTAAATTTTAAAACTGAGAATTTGAAAAACATTTTATTATAACTATGAAAAATGTCAATGGCATGGAATTTTGAACTGGTAAGATCTTGGAGTATCAAATCTGCTTTTGTGCTATTAATAGTTGTAAGATTAATGAATATTGAAAACAACATGAATTTTCATATTATTTTTAGGGACGAGATATCGACCTTTCCCACAATAGTGAGTCTCAAACAATGAAGAAGTTCGATACTTCCATTTCATTTCCACCAGTAAATTTAGAAATTATAAAGAAGCAATTAAATACTAGGTAAGTAGTATTCATCTTAAAATTTACATTTGTCCTAGATATTTAATAGTGAAAAAAATTAGCACTATATATATAAAATCTTTTAAATTGTTAAATATAAATATTAACATTAAACAGATTTATAGGAAAAATAGCATCACACTACCAAAACATTTCCATTTTTGTGTATGTCTTTTTAATTTTTGTAATAGGTATATATAATATGGTTAAAATCAAATAAATATCAAGTTCTGCTTTTTTTACTTAATGTTTTGATAAACATTTATCTGCACTTAGCTTTTAATTTTAAAAAAATATGTTGCAAATGATGGCAGCAAGATGCCAAAACACGAAGCTTATTCCCCCACAGAGATACCAACTTAACGATAACATCTGTTTTAAAAAGCCTTTATTGAGAACTCCAGAAATGAATTGGGAAGTCACAGTACCGCTGGCAAGCTCAAAGATAAAAAGAGCCACATTGTAATGGGTAAGAAAAGCCATTTCATTTCAACTGCATCAGCCCCTCCCACAAGCCAGCACTGCTTATGATAGAAAAAGCCCTACTTATGGCTTCTCTATTAGAAGAAAAGAAGAGTGGAACATACATCCAGCATTTTTGCTTTTGGGGGAACTGCCCAAGGGTCTCATTTCTGCTTCATCTATCTCAGAGCACCAATGAGGAACTTGGGACCACGGAGAACAAAAGAGAGCTCAGTGGCTTGTTGCAGAGCCAGAAAGTGTGCAGTATTATAGATGGACACCAGAGGGAACAAAATACTATAGACTCTCCAGAAAAGAAAACCAAAACTCTCTAGTTGGGAAATTTCATGTGAAAGCTCAGAAAAGATGCATTCTCCCATAAAAAGTTTGAAAAGACACCCATTCCCCCACCTCCTAAGAATCTCTAGCCAGGCTGATTGGTGAAGTTCCTCCCATGTACAAAGCAATTTCCTTTAAGTGCATTTTTTAAATACACAAAACACAACAAAAAAATAACCAAACACATGAAGAAACACGGGAACATGGTCTAATCAAAGGAACAAATAAATCTCCAGAACAAATTCTAAAGAAACAGAGATCTATGAATTACCTGACAAAGAATTCAGAATCATCCTCTTAAAGAAGCTCAGTGTGCTACAAGAAAACACAGACAAATAAATGAAATCAGAGAAACAGTACATGAACAAAGTTAAGATATCAACAAATATAAATAGAAACTATTAAAAAGAACCTGAGATTCTGGAGTTGAAGAATATGATAACTGAACTGAAAAATTCACTAGAGGGACCAACAGCAGACTTGATCAAGCAAAAGAAAGAAGCAGTGACCTCAAATACTAGCTAGTCATTTGAAATTATCTAGTCAGAGAAACATAAAAAAGAATGAAGAGAAATGAAGAAAGCCTAAGGGGTTTATGGGACACCATCAAGTAGAACAACATATACATTATGGGAGTCCAAGGAGAAGAGAGGCAGAATGGATCAGAGAACTTATGCAAAGATATAATGGCCAAAAATTTAACAATCTGAGGAAGGAATTGAACATCCAATTTAATGAAGCTCAAAAGACTCAAATGAGGATAAACCCAAAGAGGCTTATATGAGACACATTATAATCAAACTTTCTAAAGGCAAACACTTTTGAAAGCCTTAAGACAAAAGCACTTCTTATGTACAAGGTGCCCTGTAAGATTACCAGCAGATATCTCAACAGTATTAGGAAGGGAATAGGATGATATAGTCAAAATATTAGCAAACCTAATTCAACAACACATTAAAAGAATTATATATCATGACTAAGTGGGATTGATTCCTGGAATACAGCGATGTTTCATATGAAACACAGTGTGATATACTATATCAGTATTATGAAGGACAAAAACCACATGACCATCTCAATTATTACAGAAAAAGCATTTGACATTTTTTTTTTTCATGATAACACTCAACCAGCTAGGAGTAGAAGGAAATTACCTAAACATAATAAAGGTTATATATGAGAAGCTCACAGCTAACATGATATATTCAATAGTGAAAAAGTAAAAGCTTTCCCTGTAACATCAGGAACAAGGCAAGGATGCCTATTCTTGCCACTTTTGTTCAATGAAGTATTGAAAGTCTTAGCCATATAATTCAGGCAAGAAAAGGAAATAAAAAGCATCCAAATAGGAAAGGAAAGAATAAAATTATTTCTGTTCACAGATGCTTTGGTCTTATATGTAGGAAACCCTGAAGACTACACATACACACTACAAACAAGAGGTAATTACTAGAGCTAATAAAAGCCAGCAAGATTTCAGGATACAAAATCAACACACTAGTCAGTTGTTTCTATGCTGTAATAATGGAAAATCCAAAAAGTATATTAAGAAAACACTCTCATTTACATTAGCATCAAAAAGAATGAAGCAGGAATAAACTAAGGAGTCAAAAGATTTGTATACTGAAAACTATAAAACATTGCTGAAAGAAATTGAAGATAAATATCTCGTATTCATGGATTAGAAAACTTAATATTGTTGAAATGTTTACATTACCCAGTCTTTAGATGTAATGCATTCCCTATCAAAATCTCCATGGCATTATTTTTGGAGAAATTAAAAAAAAAAACCTTAAAATTTATATGGGATCTCGAGGAACCCAACCCTGTTTTGGTTTAAATAACCCAAAATAATTGAAAACACACACCACACACACA
>NW_006430723.1:2058607-2066836 GCF_000325575.1 Pteropus alecto | reverse complement strand
ACACAAATGCAAAAACAAGCAAGTGGGACTATAAACTAAAAAGCTTCTGCCCCTCAAAGGAAGCAATCAACAGAATAAAAAGGCAACTTCTGAATTGGTAGAAAATATTTGTAAACCATTTATCTGATAAGTGTTAACATACAAAATATATTTTAAAAATCATACAACTCAACAACAAAACAATCCAATGGAAAAATGGGCAAAGGACTTGAATGGATAATTCTCAAAGAAGACCTACAAGTGGCCAAGAAACATGAACAGATGCTCAACGTCGCTAATCATTAGGAAAATGATTATAAAACTGCAGCGAGATATCACCTCATATCTGTTAGGATGACTGCTGTGAAAAAAAAAAAATTGTAGAGAAAAGGGAACTCATTATACACTTGGTAGTAATGTAAAATGGTACAGCTGCTATGGAAAACAGTCTGGAGAGTTCTCAAAATTAAAAATAGAATTACTGTATAATCCAGCAATCCCACTTTTAGACATACAGCCAAAAGAATCGAAAATAATTGAAGAAATGTTTGCACACCTGTTTATTATAGCTGTTAGTTGCAGTAGCTTAGAGATGGAAGTAACCTAAGTGTTCAACAGTTGCATGGATAAAGAAAATGTGATATTTACATACAGTGGAATTTTATCAGCCTTAAAAAAAGGAAATTTTGTTTTATGCTATAACATGGATGAACCTTGAAGACTAAGTGAAATAAGTTAAAAAGAGTTAAATACTACATGATTACACTTATATAAGGTATCTAAGGTAGTCAAGTGCTTGGAAACAAAGTAAAATAGTGGCTGCCAGGGATAGGGGAATGAGAGAGAAAGGAAAAGAGAATTACAGCAATTAACAGTTATTGATTAGTAGGTATAGAGTTTCAGTTCCACCAGATGAAAAAGTTCTAGAGATCTGTTACATAATAATATACATATAGTTAATAGTACTGTACTATATTTAAAATTGTAAAAATTATAAATTTTGTTGAGTGTCCTTAACTATAACAAAAAATAAGCATAATAGTAATATTCATATAGTTAATATATCATAATTAAGGATTTCTCTGTTGGCCATTTTGATTTCTAAATTTTCTCTATTATAGATGATGCTACAGATAATGGACATTTTGTTCTTGTAGGTCATTTTATTTGTTCTATTATTTCTTAAAATAAATTTCCATGGAAAGTTGATCTTGGCAAAAGTTAAGCATAAATTTATGGCTCTTGATACAGATTACCTTTCTGACATACAGCTAACCTTTAATCTACTGCTATTATCTTTTAAATAGTATTAATCTCAATATAAATGGTATTTTTGCTAAAAATAAGGCAATCCTGGTGATACATTGTTTTGTTTTAAATATATTTTCTGTTTTACTGCTCAGGATCTAGTGTGCATCTTTAGATATATGAAAGAATAAGTATGAGGGTAAAAGTCTAATTCTTATAACATTTGATACATGGAGAGAGGTTGTTTCTCCTATGAAAGCAAGTATTTTTAAAGAACATTTTCATTGCCTGTTTTTTCTAATACCTGAGAATAGGTTCAGAATTTTCTTTCCCTGTTTCTTTTGTATAATTCAGCTTTAAAATAGCTTTACACCTTTATCATATTGCAGCCAAAATGTCTTGGTCATAGTCATTCGGTTAAATGGTTTGATGTAGAAAACGACATTTTGTAGCATTTCATAGTGAAATAAATATATGAAAATCTTTATTTGTATCGGTTTTTAAATATTAGGTTATCTCTGTATTCTAGGGGCTCGGCAGACTTCCAACCCACTGCCTGTTTTTGTAATTAAAGTTTTTGGAATGCAGCCATGCTTGTGCAGTTATGGATTGTCTATGGCTCCTTTCGTGCTACAACACGGAATTAAATAGTTGCAACAGCAGGCATCTAGCCTCCAAAGGCTAAAATGTTTACTATCTGGACCTTTATATGATTCTTTTTCAATAGTGATGTTAAATGATGAGATTGCCTTGATTCAAGATTATTTTTGTAATAACTTTACTATGGTTTACTGTCCTTTTGATGTTCCTCCTTTAGTTGAAAGAAAAGAACTAGAATTATAGCTGTTGCATCTAGTATTGCATATTACTCAGAATTTATGCAAAAAGGAAAGGTTGGAAAGGGCTAAAACCACTCTATAATTAGCTTGAGCACCAAAAATCCTCTAAGTGTCCTTTCCTACCTTTCCCTTTGAGACCTCTTTCATTGTGATGCTCTCCTTTCCTCATCAAAACCCAGGTTTATGGGATTGTCAGTTTCCTTGGTGGTCTATGTAAGGTAGCTTTGAAAAAATCTCATCGAGTAGTACTTACTACAGTAGAAATAAAAGTTTGAAAATCAATTTTTATTTATATTTCTTTATACAGATTAACATTACTGCAGGATACTCACCGCTCACACCTGAGGGAATATGAAAAATATGTACAAGATGTCAAGAGCTCGAAGAGTACAATCCACAACCTAGAGAATTCATCAAATCAAACTCTAAATTTTAAATTCTATAAAAGCATGAAAATTTATGTGGAAAATTTAATTGACTGTCTTAATGAAAAGGTACATGGCTGTAAATATTCATATCATTTTCTTTTTATGGAGAAATTCCCTTATCATGTAATTTACGAAAAAAACTAAATCCCACAACTACTTTTCCTCTAGTGTTTTTCCTACACATTTTAATATCCTGTGATATTAAGTATTCCCTTAATGTTGATAGTTAAGGCGTTAGCATATAAATTTTTGTGTTAAAATTTTATCTGTTTAAGAAAAATTTCTAGAAAATAAATTATTAAGCCAAAAGGTCTAAATGTTTTTAAGTCTTATGAAACATTGCTAAACTACTCCAGAAAGACTGAATATTTTATTTTTAGTTTAGTACATTAAAAAATGGTTTTTGTTTTATATATTTATTTTGATCTCAAACCTGTTTTATTAACACATGTAATTTTTCTTATAAATTGTCTTCTTTACCATGGCTTTTTGTTGTTACTGTTCACAGTAGGTTTTTTTTTTTTTTGCCATATATTATGAACAATTCTTTATTGCTTAAAATTTTTAATGCTTTACCCTACTTGATGTAGGTAAACTTTCCAGTTTGTTTTGTCTTTTGGTTTTGTTAGCAGCGGTTTTTTGACATCCACATGTTTTGAAATGTTTGTCTCAATCAGATGTATGAATCATTCTTTTCCTATGGTTTCTGTTTTTGTTTTATGCATGCTAAGTCCTTACATTGAGGTCTTAAGTTGTCCTTTTTAAACCACTTTTAATCATTTTAAAAATGTATTCTACTTTCTGTATTAGTTTTTATTTACTATTGTTTTAAGTTGTCTTTTAATGCCACTAGGTAGTTACTTTCTGAAGCATTTACTACAATGTAACTTTCTTCTTTCATCCTTGAAGAATTGCACTGTTAAAGTCTTGTCAGCCTACACAATGATGTATCCATAGCAGCAGCTATGGATATATCATTGGAGTTGGAGAAATTACCCAAGAAATGTAAGAATGCCAGTTTCAGTTGATCACTCATTTCCATTTTGCAACTTTCTTACCTGTCAAGTTAGGTCTCTTCTGTTCTCCACTTTTTATAATTTTACCAGTTTCCTCAAGTGCCCCTCTGCAATTTGCCCCCTCAGCCCATTAAGACTGGCTGCACCCATCATTTCCTCTTCCTCTTCTGTCTCAAAGAACCCTTATACATCCACTCTTATCTGTGTTCCTGACTATAGTCCATTTAGTTTTATTATTTATATTTATAGCTGTTCTAGTACAGTAAGTTGATATTCTAATTTTATTAATATTGAAAGTATTGACAGCTAGGTCTGTTCCTCACAGTGTTTTTTTAATTGGCATGCTATAGATAATGAAAATGTTCCTTTATGTGAGAATTGAGCATATTCATATGCTAATACATAAATATTACATTTTATTATTCGTTATTGATGATCCACAAAATGTTATATATGTATTTCAGATTATCAACATCCAAGAAATAGAATCATCCATGCATGCACTCCTTTTAAAACAAGCCATGATCCTTATGAAACGCAGGCAAGATGAATTAAAACATCAATCAACGTATTTACAACAGTTATCACGTTAGTATTTTTCATGTTCAATGTGATTTAATATTCATTAAGCTAAATTATCAGCTAGAGAATAAAATATCTTTATTTCTGTATAAAAAATGCCTTTTGTGTATTTTTCCTCTAACCTTTCATCCATCTCCTTCCCAAAACCTTTAGAGCTAGGGTTTGAAAATGTTTTAGGTCTACAACCAAAAAATAAATATTATAATTCTTAATTTCTTAGTATTTGAGACAAAATATTTATATGGCCATTTAATGACTGTTTTGAGAAGAGTTGATATAAATCTATAGACTTTATAGTTTCCATGGCCCTTCACAGATTGGTTATGAAGGTTAAAGAAATTCTGGTTGATTTCAATATAGAATCATCTGTAAGATCTCATATAAGATTTGTATGCTACCTTTTAGTTCTCATGCTGCTTTTGTATTTTAAGAGATGTCTTATTTTGATTAAAGTGCTGTTAGGGAACAGTGAAAGTGATGAGACCATCACAAGTAGTCGATAATAGCAAAAGCAAAATGACTTAGAAACACATGACATTTAGTTGGTCATGCATTATAGTACATGCTAAAATAGGAAATAACATAAATAACATGGATGATGCAAATATGTCTAGCATTTGGATACAGGGACAGAAAAAACTAGTGAAAACTGCTAAAAAAAAGAATATGAAGAAAAGAAACAATGGTAGAATTTTGTTAGTGTTCTGAAGCTGCTAAACTATATTCCCCAGCCAAGGCACATTTTCTTATGCTTGCAAACTCAATGCCTATTAGCATTGTGATAATTAACATTGCATGATGAAATATGGAATTTAAGCATATTATATATATTTATATATACATATGTACATACATACCTAAGATATAACTCATTTTCAAAGTGTTTCACTTTATTTCTTTTGAGAACAGGCAAAGCTGAGACATCAACAAATGGAGACTTGGCCATAGATGAAAAAACTCAATGGATTTTAGAAGAGATTGAATCTCGAAGGTAGCTATATAAAGTGAAGACTTAAAGCATCATTGAGCAAGTATTTTGTACTACTATAATACAATTAACCATATGGTATAATTAACCATAACCTAACAAATTAGTATGTGAGAATGATGTAAAACCAGTATTTAGTTAAGCAGTCTTAACTAAATTTAAATCTTTAATCTCAGGGTTTAAAAACACATTGGTGTACTTGGATGAATCAAAAGTAATGGGTAAAATGACATTTATCAATCTGGGAATTGCTGCTAGGTAGAAGCCAGTCCTAATTATATTGTTAACCTAATCTTCAAAATCTGGGTAGCCTACGGGAATGTCTCATAAGAAATTTAAATTAATGAAGCTAAAATGTCAAACATATTAACATAAAATTATGTGCTAATACGATGCTGTATTTCTGGGCATTTTAAATAAATTATGACTTCTACTTTTAGTTTTAAAGCATTTACTTTCAGCAAGAGCTATTTGTTTTTAATTGATTTTTGGTTTATTTTAAAATACAGGGCACGAAGAAGACAAGCAAGAACACTTTCTGGAAATTGTGATCATCAGGAAGGGACATCTAGTGATGATGAACTATCTTCAGCAGACATGACTGACTTCCAAAAAAGCCAAGGTCAGTCACCACGTTTCTAATGTGTCTTGATTTAAAGTATTGAAATGGTGGGAAATGCTTTGCAGTGATTGCCCTAAAATACATAAACTATATAAAGTAGTTGGGAAAATTCAGGAAAAAGGAAATACATTTTTATCTCCTTTAAGACTTTTCCCACCTTTGAAAATATGGGATAAAATGGAAGAGCATTGAATACTACTGCATCTATAGTTTTTTCCCTCAGCCTTTCTCATCTCCTATTATAAAGGAACCATGAACATTTTTGGTTTTATTTCTCCACTACATACTTTCTATATTATAATTTTTAATTTAAAATAATTGAATATAGTCAAGTCATTTTAGTATTATGAAATAGTAAAATATGTGTAGTTGTAAGAGTCGTGGGTTTTACAGTTAGATGGGTTTGATGAGGGCTCTATATTGTGTGATCTTGTGCAGATTCCTCAATCTCCCTAAATCTCTAAATCTGATATTAGTTTTTGTTTGTAAATAGGCTAATAACACCTACCTTATAAAGAAGATCATTATGATGAAATGAAATAATGTATTTGTAATGTTTTCACATATAGCAGGGACTCAGCAAATGCTAAATTTTATTAGTGTCGATCATTATTGCTTTTATTACTAAAGTGATTTTTAATAAAACTAATTTATATGTTAATATGTAATATATGTAAATTTATATGTTAATATTATGAAATCAAAGGAAAAGTTCAGCTCAATTGATTACACGGTCATACATGACCATATTTATAGTAAGCAAAGTTCACAATATTAAAACGCATAATATACAAAGACCCATTTGTTCACAGGTGACATTTTACAAGATCACAAGAAGATTTTTGAAGATGTGCATGATGATTTCTGTAATATCCAGAATATTTTGTTGAAATTTCAACAATGGCGAGAGAAGTTTCCTGATTCTTATTATGAAGCTTTCATTGGTTTATGCATACCGAAACTTTTAAATCCCCTAATCCGAGTTCAGTTGATTGATTGGAATCCTCTTAAGGTATTTAAGTTTAACACATGAAAAAACTAATTCTGATCACATTATTTACTTAAATTCCATTGTTAGTAGATTATAAAATACTTCACTTTTAGAGTTGGAGTTGATAATTAGTGCTTTGGAATAATGGTCTACACCCATCTTTTTTGGTTCTCACTTTATTTTTGAGGCTGAGTGGCACTAGACACCAGTAAAGGAAATACCTTTTTTTAGCTGCCTCTGTGATAAATTTTAGATCACTCAAAAAAGTAAAGGTGGTATTAGATCTTAAGAATTTTATATTCTGAGGACATTAGCTACCAAGAGTTCTGAAGCTGGAGATGACATATTGGGAATAGTTGGTTAGGAAAGCCTAATTGAGGAGGAATTTAAAATGGAGATTTGAGGGCATATAGGATTTAAATAGGATGTTCAGATCTTAAGAGATATGAGCTTGCTTTGGTGAATAATGAGAGGAGTGACATGATGAAAGTTATGTTTTATGAAGTCCTAGCAGTAGGCTAACTTGGAGAGAAGGAAGATGAGAGGTAGAGATAGATAGATAGATAGATAGATAGATAGGGAGATTGAGAGAGAGCGAGAGAGAGAGAGAGATGAAGGAATTTGCTGGAGAGAGAAAGAGAGAGAAAGAGAGAGAGAGAGAGATATGAAGGAATTTGCTATAGCCCAAGTTCAAGGTTATGAATTCCTTACATAGGGTTATAGTGACAAAGGGAAGAGAAAAAGAGTTGATTACAGGAGGTGTTATGAAATAAGAATCAGTAAAATGCTGAGAATAACCCTAACTTGCCACATCCAAATATGACCCCATGATTTGGTTTCTGGGTTATTAAAACAATAGTAGTTCCATTAATGGAAATGGGGACTTTTCAGAGAGGGAAAAGTTTTGAAGAAAGTTTCACTTTCCAGATAATGAAGTGATAGCGGGACGTCCGTGTGGATATGCCTAATAAGCAAACGGAAATGAGAAAATGAAATTCTAGGAAGAGAGGAGAGCTGAAGGTAAAGATTTAACAAAATGAAGGATAAAGCCATATTCGTTTATCTTTCTCTGCCCTAGTCATGCATGCCTGTTCTGTGTTAGGTTTAAGATTGTATAGTCTTCATAATACAGACACCAAACATATCCCTAAGAAAATGGTAGGTAGTTTGGTGGGCCAGCAGTCTAGCTGTTAACCACTCAAGCTGAATAGAGTACTCTTGTTATGCCTAGCAGAGATGTGTTTAATCAACAAATAATAATTGGCTATCTGCTGTTTGCCTAGTAAGCTAAACCACATGCAAAATACACATTTGTACCTGTGAGAATTGAGGAAGCCAGAAGGGAATTTTGCTTGAGGTAAATGAATTTTTATAAATAAATTCCATGGTTATTTTAAGTACTAGTCTAACAAATATATATTTTGCTCCTAATAGCATTTGCGATGTGGTAGGCTTTGAACACACTGTGGTTATTTTTAGAGTATTTGTCATAAGAATTAATGTTTGAAATGTATACATATTGCTTAGACATCCTGT
>NW_006430723.1:2036695-2058531 GCF_000325575.1 Pteropus alecto | reverse complement strand
TGTCCGATCTGGTCTGATCTCAGAAGCTAATAGGGTCGGGCCTGGTTAGTACTTGGATGGGAGACCACCTAGGAAGACCAGGTGCTGTAGGCATTAAAAAATAAATAAAAATAATTTTAAAAATAAAAATAAACTAATATCGAGAATTTATTTATAACTTTGATAATTTTATTTATAAGTTTGATTCCATAGGTATAAAACAGATGCCATGGTTCACATCTATAGAAGAATTTATGGATAGTAGTATGGAAGATTCAAAGAAGGAAAATCGTTCTGATAAGAAAATCTTGTCTGCTGTCATCAACAAAACAATTATTCCTCGACTTATAGGTATTGCTTTATAACCTTAATAAAATTAAATTGTTTTGGGGAAGAGTATAAGATTATTAATTTCTGTTATAGTCACAATTTTTTTCTCAGAAGTTTTTGAATAGAAGGAACTGTTATATGCAGTAAAAATCAACAAATTTTAAAAAATGCTTGTTCCTGCAAGTGATTTGCTACCAAGTTGTTGATAATCTCTAGCCTTTAGCATTTGTGACGTGTGTTGCTTTTATAACTCCTAGGCCGTTTATTAGTAGAACACTTCCATCTCAACTACAGGTATTTCTTCTTAACTTGTCCCCTTATGTTTCTTCTCTTTTTTCCTTCTTTACTTAAAAAAAAAAACATTACTACTATTCCCTCACATCAGCCACTGGCAGTCTTAAGCACTTAGCATTGATGCTATACTTAAGTCTAAAGACCTTTGTTTTACCGGAAATTGTACTTAGTAAGGATCTCTTGTCACTGACGATGGATTCTGGCAGCAAAATCTACGTAACTCTTAAAAGATGAAGCAGACAGCTTTATATTGCTCCTCAGCCAGCTTTACTAAACGTTAAAGATTTTTCTCAGTGTAATTTGCTGTGCGTGATGAGGTGTATTAGAATGTTACTGCTTTTACTACTAGCTGTATTAACGATAACATAGAATGTGTGTGCCTCATTTGAGTACTCTTCTAAAAACTCCAGATACTTCACTAACAATTAAACGGTCCCTCATAAAGTAAGTAACATGAGAAATTAACACTGTATATTCTCAAGTCTTATGCTGGACTCTCTTCATATCCCTGGATAATTTCACACTGTCCTTTAGTGCCATCCATATCTGTATGGTAACCACTAATTATATGTAGCTATTAAAATATAAATTTGAACTAAGTAAAATTAAAATTCAGTTCCTCAGTTATACTAGCCATGTTTTAAATGCTCAGTAGTCTTACGTAGTTCATGGCTGTCATATGCTGAGCACATCCATTTGGGTGTCCAACAGGCAACTCACTCCACGTGCAAAATCATACTTCTCATCTTTGCTGCAGACTTGCTCCTATGTTCCTTATCTAGAAAATGACATCCACAGATTCAAACCAGAATCTTCAAGTTATCCGCTTTCTCTTCTTTGTTACCTCTTTTTATAAGCAATTGCCAAGTCTGCTCTTTTTTCCTTTTTCCAACCTACTTTCTATACTATAACCATAGTGATCTGTCTCAAATATGAGTCTGATTCTGTCTTACCTCACTTATAACACTTTAATTATTCTTAACTGCCTGACAGATAGTCTAAACTCATTAACATAGCTTTCTAGGCCTTTCAGAATTCCATCTCTGTTTAGTAATTCTCCAGCCCCTTCTCTTGCCAAGCCCCACTCCTTCCCCTCATCCCCACCTCTACTGTACTTCAGCTGTACTCTCTTAGGCATTTGCACTTTCAGTGCTCCATTCCATTTGACAGACCTCCCAGCTCCACCTCTTTCATTTGGCTAACTAGATCCTCTTCATCTTTCAGGACTCAATGTGGACAGTATTCTAGGAACTGGTTTAGGCATACCTCTCTGGGTTCCTATAGCATTCTGGACTTATACTTATGGTGGCATCTACACACTGAATTCTGTGGTTTATCTCAGCATTTGTATTTGCTGTTAGACAAATTGTTCAAAGGCAACTACTTAGTCTTATTTATTGCTCTGTCTCCTGTATTTAATGTGAGGCACATAGTAGGTTCTCAGTATTAGTGGACTAAACATTTCTAAGGTTATTAGAAGCCTAACATTCTAGATGTTTGAGAAATAGCTGTTTTTGTTTTTGGCTTGTTTTTTTGTTTGTTTGTTTTTAAGCTGTGTAATTTTTTATATTATTTAACTCGTATTTTACAAGGGTCTACCCTTTATCAGGCACTGTTATTGTTTCAGCATATCCAGCAATGAACAAAATAATAATCCCTGCCCTTGTGGAACTTACTTTCTGTGAAGAAGACAGATTAGAAACAAGATAAAATCTAGAGCATGTTAGTTACAAGGCTAAGAAGAAAAATGAAATAAGGGAAAGGGATAAAAATTATCAAAGAGGAATGCAATTTAAAATAAGTTGGCCTTCCTGAGGTCATAATTGAGCAGATTCCAAAAGGAAGCAAAGAAGTGGGCCATATGAATATCTGAGGGAACAGCATCCAAGGCAGCAGAAACAGCAAGTGCAAAGGCACTGAGGCAGGAGCCAGCCTGGTTTGCTTAGCAAACAGCACTTAGGCCAGTGTAGCTATAGAAAGTAAGAAGAGGTTAGCAAGAATGGCAGGAGCCGCATCAGATGGGGCCTTATTATCACTTGTAAAGACTTTATTTTTTAATGTAAGTGAAAGCGAGAAATATTTGGAAGATTTTAAGCAGAGAAGTGCAGAGAAGTGATGTGATCTACCTTAACATTTAATAGAATTACTCTGGTTACTGTGTTGAGAATGAACTGTAAACAGATTGGTTAGGAAGCTTTGCAGTAACCCAAGCAGCAGAAGATAATGGCCTGGGCTAGGGAGTTAAAAGTGGAGGTACCAAAAAGTGGTTGAATTCTGTATATATTTTAAAGGTAGCACTGACAATTTGCTAATGCATTGGATGTGGAACTAGAGAGAAAGATAGGAATCAAGAATGACTCCATGGTTGTGGGCCTGAGCAGCTGGCTTTGTTGCCATTTCCTGAAGCAGAAAAGATTGAGAAGAGCAAGTTGAGGGTAGGAAGTGTATCAGGAGCTCAGTTTGACATGTGTTGAGCTTGAGATGCCTGTCATCCAGGTGGAGATGTCAACGAGACTGTTGAGTATATGAGTCCAAAGGAGTGGTCCAGATAGAAGATATAAGTTTGGAACTTATCAAAACATAGATGGCATTTAGAGCCACAAAACTGACTTTAAATATTAAGAGTATAGATACAGATAGGAAAATAAAGAGAAAGTGACCTGAGTTCTAAGGCACTGCAGCATTTAGAAAGTCAAAGATGACAAGCAGCCAGCAGAGGAGACCAGAGAGGTAGGTGGGAAACCAGGATTGGTATCCTGGAGGCCAAGTCAAGAAAGTATTTCTAGGAGGAAGGTCAACTGTTGTAATTGTTGCTGATAAATTAGATGAGGACTGGAACCAACTATTAGATTTTACAATGTAAAGTTCATCTGTGAAATGATGAGTAGTTAGTTTAGTTAGAACGGTTGGAGATTTGGAGATAAAGCCTAACTGATGTGAAATCAAGAGTTAATGAGAGAAGAGAAATTAGAAATAGGAAGTTCAGATAGATAGTTTTTTGAAGAATTTTGTTGTAAAATGGAAGAAAGCGTGCAGTACTGGAAGGGAAAGTAGGATCAAGAGAGCAATTATTTTTAATCCAAGAGAAATAATTGTGGGCTTATGGGAAAGATCTAATAGAAGTGATGGCAATACCAGAGTGATAACACAGTTCCAGAGCAGGATCTTCAAGTAAGCCAAAGATGTTGGAATCTTTTGTATACACAAAGAGTTGGCTTCATCCATAGGAATGGGAGATAAGTTAGAGCAACCCCTGGGCCTCAGACTGGTAGACTGGTACTGGTCTGTGGTCTGTTAGGAACCAGGCTTCACAGCAGGAGGTGAGTGGCGGGCGAGCAAGTGAAGCTTCATCTGTCCTTGCAGCGGCTCCCCAGCACTAGCATCACTGCCTCAGCTCCAGGTCATCAGGCATTATGTTCCCATATGGAACATAATGCCTGATGACCTGGAGTACTGGTCCCTGATGCCAAAAAGATTGGGGACCGCTGAGTTAGGTCATGTGGACAGAGATGTAGGTTGGTGTGTGGATACTGTGATAGAGCTTGTGGAGCTTCTCTTCTGCTTGATTCTGTTTTCTCATCAAATTAGGAAGTTATCATCTGAGAGCAAGGGAGAAGACGACAAGGTAAACAGTCATCTAGAAGAGTAAAGTTCATTAACTTTTGGACTTTACTGTTCTTAACTCCATAAGCAAAGAGGAAGGAGAAGATAGGAAATAATCATCTAGGTGAGAAGAAGGAATGGGCCAGGGAAACAGAATATGATTGCTAGGCAGCATTAAGGGCTCATTAGAGTTTCATGGTGCTAAATTTAAAGTGTATTTTTTTCCAGCCACATTTTAGCTGCCTGGTTGCAAACATAGACTCAGTGACAAGGTAGATGTACCTAGGGTTGTGGTTTAGCCAGACAAGTTCAAACAAGCCCAAAAAGGACAAGGAAATTAAGGATGTATGCAAATACATAATGGTAATAATTGGTATGGATTTTAAACCACATAAAAATGGAAGTAGTCTTTGCTAAAAGCCTTACTTATATAGATGTAACAAAGCAATATAGTAAAATAAATTACGAACCACTGAAATTTTTGTTTCAGACTTTGTAGAATTCATCTGGGACCCCTTGTCGACCTCACAGACAACAAGTTTAATAACGCACTGCAGAACAATTCTTGAAGAACAGTCCACTTTTGAGAATGAAGTTAGCAAAGGCAAAAAGGTAATAATTTCCAGAGTTATGAATTTCTTTATTTATAAATCAATATAATTTTATTATGAATCTTTGTTTTCAGAAGATATGCAAGAACACTATTTGGGGGAAAATATATTTAGTTCTGATTTATAGAAACTAGGATTGATCATTTTTTCCTCTTTGTAATAGTACGATATAAGAATATACCTTGATACTTTTGAATATTCTAACAAGAACGGTAATCATCATTAAAGGATACACATATACACATACATGTAATAAGACCCAGGTATTATTGTCATTCTTATCAGCTTATTTCTCTCTGGTTAGTGGTCTAATTTGTATTCTTATGGCCCAGCCAGCCATTGAGGTTTGTGCAGAAATGAATAAGCATTAAATGCATTAGTACAGATTCATTCTTTCTAAAAGGAAAACAAAACAAAACAAAACTCATTACCTTTGTTTGCAAAAATCTAGTGGAATTATGGCCTTGCTATAACAATGAGAAAAGAAAGCTTAGCTGTGGTATAGTTAGATACAAAGAAACTAGTAGAGTTTACCTAAAGGATACTAACCAGTTGGAATATAACTACTTAGGGAGAGTCTTTTAATATTAGATATCTTCTTAGCTTGAACTGAATGAAGATGTAAAATTCATGCTAATAAAATTTCTCTATGACAAAAAGCTAGGAGATCTGTCATAGACCTATGGATAGCAGAATGAGAATCCAAAAAGATTTCAAAATACTGAGAACATGAATTGACTCAAAATATAAAAGGAATATACATAGATCCTACCTTTGTGTTCAAAAATTCAACTGCATAAATAAAAGATGAGAGAGACACAGCTTTGAAACAGCATAGGTAAAACAGAGAGGGATTATAATTGACAGTAAACCCAATAAATCAACAGTGTCATTTGAGTAACAGAAAGACTGCTGAGAGTTTATCCTACTAGAAATGTGCTATTTTGAGTAAAAGCATTATATGTGCTCCACCCACAGATGAGAGTTCCCTGGATATGTTGCATTTAATTCTGGGTATAAATATGTTAAATGAAGTATGTCTAAGATGGCATGGGAAAGAGAAGATACAGAAAAGTGAGATATCAATCTTAAAATCTGAAGAATTTTCATATGGAAGGGAGATGAGAAACTCCTGTAGGATCTTAAAAGTAAACTAAGACCGTGGAGTGGAAGGTGTAGGAGATAGTTTATTTCTCATTGTTAACTAAAATCTAATAGTCAGAAGCTGCCCAGAGTTATGGGTGGCCTTAGGAAATAGTGATTCCTATTATTTAATGTTTTTAGGCATAGGTTGGTTGACCAGTTAGTGGAAATGTAAAAATGGCATCAGTTGGGTATTTAGATAGATTGGTGGTTTTCAACTTCTTTTTTTACAAATAAAATCTTACATATCCCCTATACACAAACACACACAAAAGCAAAGGTTTTTTGTGTGTTTGTTTTTTTCTGTGGTGAGCACCTGCCTTCATTCTTCCCTGAGGGCCTCAATGTCCACCCAAGCCACCTGGGATTATCTCCATGGATATAAAAGAGCAGCGAAAAACAAGTAGCTAGAACTTATAAATACCTTTTCAAAGCTTTTTAAAAGTACATAGACAGAGAGGGGGTGTGTGTGTAGTTGTTAAAACTTCACTGTTTGTAGAACTTTTTTTCACCAAATAAGGTATTTTAATTGGAAAAGTTAATGAACTGAGTTTTAAAATATATGAATTTAGATTTCCTTTTTGTTTTAAACAGTTTATTTGGAAATAATGTCAAACTTACCTAAAAGTCTCATGAATAAAAATAGCATACTCATAGGCCCTTTACCCAGATTCACCTATCATTAATATTTTTCCCCTTTTGCATTATTATTTGCTCTCCCACTATATACACTACGCGCGCGCGCACACACACACACATTTTTTCCTCTGGAACACTTTGAGAGTAAGTTGTGTATTTGCTAAGAATAATAATAGTTGTTATATAACCATAGTACAGTTGTCAGTTAATTTAACAATGCTTAATCTACCATTCATATTCCACTTCTGTCATTTTATTTCATAATACCTTTTATATAACATATTTTAAAGAACTATGTTTAAGAAACAAAAATTTAAACAATATGAAAATATTTGTCAAGGCTGGCATTCAAAATTATTTAAATTAAACAAAAAAATCAAAGCATAATTATCTTTTCTAGCACTAACTTAATAATTTACGCAAGCTCAGATACTGCTTTGAGGGGATATTGCCTAGAAAAATGATCTTTATTCTTTTAAAAGAATTTAAAATGTTTAAGAAATAGAATAAAAGAAAATCAAATTTTTGTTTTTAATGTTTATTAAATACATGAAGAATATGTTACAGTTACTTTAGCAGAAAGAGAAATAGGACTTCAGTTAGATAAACTTTTTATGAAAAAATATATTTAGTTGAATTGTATATAAGTAATTTGGTTAGTATATAGGGTATATGACCGCTTAATTTGTGTTACAAACACTGTCACTGATTTAAAAGTAACTTTCTAGTGCGCAGTGTGCATTATCATTTTTCAAATTTAGATTCCTTTTTAAGAATAAAAATATCTTATAGAAATTTTGGTAATACAAGAAAAAACTTTTTTAACTCCTGTTATTTTTTTCATCCTAGTTCAAGGATTGATATGATATCATTATAGGATATTTTCATCCAGCCTTTTATTTCAAAGCTATAATCCTAATGGACCTGTGTGTTTGTAACATACTTCTACTTAACATGATCTCATTAAATTTTTAAATTTGTATGTTACTACAGTCTATATAAACTTTAGCTAAATAATATTTCATGCAATATAAATGGATATAACTTCATGTTCTTAAATGTTCCTGTGATTGAATATTTTGGTTTCCAATTTTTGACATACAAACAATAAAATGAATTTGCTAAGTGATTTTACTACATCAAAGGACATTGACAAACCAATAAAGAACTCCTAGCTAGAATATATAAAAGGCTTCTACAAATCAGTAAGAAAAAAATAGACCTAATACATAAACAGATACATTGACAAGCAGCTTAATTAGATAGTTTAAAAGGGCATGTCCAAATAGCAAATAAGAATATGAGAGGATGTTCAACATCACAGTATTCAACAGAAAAATTAAAATATAATAAAACATGACTAAAACTCCACCAGAATTGCAAACATTAAAAAAAAATCACATTTTAATAAAGGTGTAGGTAAACAGGATTTCTCATACACAGCCAGTGGGAATATAAATGGAATACCACTACAGAAAACAATTTGGCATTCTGTACAAAGTTGAACATATAGACATGAACTATATATCCCAGCAGTTCCATTCCTATGTGTATAGCCATTGGAAATGTATGCACATGCATACTAGAAGACATGTACAAGAACTTTTACAGCAACTTATTTATAATAGCCCCCAAATGGAAACCATCTTAAATCTCCTATCAGTATTATTCATGCAACAGATTACTGTACAGCAATGAAAATGCACCAGTTACAGTGATATGCAATAATATGGATGGATGAAGTTCTCTTGTACTTGATTGGTAGTTATTTTAACATCTGATTCTGTGAATGTGTACAAATTTGTACTATACTGTTAAAATTACTTCTTTGGGTAAATATATTTCTACCTATGACTATCACTGATATTTTAAATTTTTAAATAGGATTTATTTAAATCCATTGTTTCAAGAATGAAGAAGGCAATAGATGATGATGTGTTTATTCCTCTGTATCCAGAGAGGTAAGTGCTATTAATTTCTGGATTGTATGAAATAGCTAACTCCGTAATACAAATTTGTTTGTAATACAAAAGAAACTATATTGTTTTCAAAATGTACCCATTATATACCCATTAAGATGCAAATTAAGATTTCAACAAATATTTCTCGATCACCTTCTCTATATGCCATGTATGATACTTGGCACTTGGACATAGGGTTTTTTTAAAAATATTATTCCTAAGAACATGACAGGTTGCCATAGCAGAGTAATTAAAAGCACAGATTCAGGAGTCCAGGTTCACTATTCCTGGACATTAGACCTTGGGCCTTTCTGTGTCCTCAAATGTAAAATAGGGCATTAGATTAATGCCTATCTCAAAGGACATTTTGAAGATGAAGAGTGCTCAGAACAATGCCTGGCACAGAAAAAGCACAGTATAAGGCCTGGAACATCCCTGAGAGACCAGAAACTGCATTTGTAAATTTTGTATTTACCTTAATTATGAAAGAAGTAGTAATTGATGCATATTTATACATTTGCCAAGAAGGCATCAGTTATAGTATTAGATCATGAACTGAAGCTATCCAGCAAGTAATCATAGGATGGAAGAGCTTTATGGAGAAAAAAGAAAGGAACTTCTAAGTTTTCTGGTTCCTTTGAATCAAGACTATGTGTACATGTAAAAATTCTGTCCTGTTAAGGTTTGTATTTTGATATTGAAGATAAGTAATATATTCACATGGCTTAAAAGTAGGAGTGTATTTTTTTTTAATTTTATTTATATTTAAAATGAAAAGTCTTACTCTCTCCCACTCCTGACCTCCCAGTTTTTACCCTTCCTCTTCTGAACATATATATATTCATGCAATAATAATCACTTTTAGTAATTTTTTTAACCTTTCTAGCATTTCTTTATGCAATTAGAATAGTTACATATGTTGTAATCTTATTTTCCCCTCCTTTCTATAGCAAAGGAAGTATGTTGTAAACACCTGTACATTGTTTTGTACCTCACTTTTTTGACTTAGCATATCTTTGAGACCTTTTTATGTACTTTCCTCATTTTTTTTAAATTTGCATAATATGCCATTATATAGATGTACTGTAATTGATGGGTATATAAGTGGTAAACCAACAATATTGTGAATAATTTTATAGACTATATGTGCAAGTGTATCTACAGAAGGTATTCTCAGAAATGGGTTTGTTGGGTCAAAGTGTGCATGCATTTGTAATTTTGATAGATAACGGATCACCCCTATTTATATTCCATTAAAGCTTAAACTCTGTTTCCTAAAGATTAGTAGTCATTTGCATTTTTTCCTTTCTTTCATTTCAAATTAGTGCTGTAGAAAACAAAACATCACCACAATCAAAGTTCCAAGAAAGACAGTTCTGGTCAGGTCTAAAGGTAAGCAGAAAACTGCAAAAATAAAAATATATCTTTTTCTTTTAAATCCAGTATACTATAAGGTGGAGATCAGCAAACTTCTGTAAAGGACCAGAAGGTGAATATTTTAGGCTTTGTAAGCCATATAGTTCCTATTGAGTTATTCAGCTCTGCCACCATAGTGCAAAAACAGCCATAGACAGTTGGGAAACAAATGAATATGGCTGTGTTCCAATAAAACTTCACTTATAGACACTGAAATTTCAATATATTACAATTTTTGTATGTCACAAAATTTTCTTCTATTTTTTTCAATCATTTTAAAAATATAAAAACCATTCTTAGTTCACTAGCTCTACAAAAAAAAAAACAAGAAAAAAAAAAACAGTAAATTGGATTTAATCCACAAGCCATAGTTGGCTAACCCCAGTCTAAAAGATAAAGGATGAAGTCAGTGCTAAGTCAGTGGCAATAAGGATAATAGGAGAAAAGTGGGTTCAAAAGATATTTAGGCTGAACCATTGAAAGAACTTGATGACTAATCAACTATATGTGAAGAATGTAGAATGCTAGCAGAGTTTGACTTTAGCAGCCTGGTTACTTGCGATGACATTCTTTGAGGGCATTGGAGAGGATACAGGAAAAACAGATTTGGGAGGGAAGATAAGATCTGTTTAGACATAGTGAATTGAAGATACCTATGGGACAAATACAGAAATAGAGGTCTAAGAGGCAGTTGGATATACTAGTGTGAACTGCAGGGGACAAATCTGAGCTGGAGATTTAGGAGTCGACCACATGTAGGTAATATTTGGAGCTATGACCATGAATGACAACCTCTGAGGAGACTGGGTGAAGCATGAGAAGGTCGCTAAGGACCAGAACCTTAGGAAACACTGGCATAAGCAGTGGGCAGAAAAAGTAGAGTTTTCGAAGAAGCCTTAGAATGAATAATGACACTTAGGATGATCACAAGAGAGTGGCATCAGCGTAACTAAGCAAGGGGTTTCCAGGAATGAAGACAGAATGTTAAATGGCACTGAAAAGAATTAGGAGAAAGACTGAAAATGTTTATTGGATTTGACAGTTAGTAGGTCATAGGTGACCTCAGCAAAAATTGTTTCAATAAGGTGAATTTATATTTCTCATGTGGTTGAGTCAGGAAGAGGCTTTCCAGGAAGAAGGAGCAGCGTCTCAATGACAGTATAAAAAAGCATTCCATGTTAGTATAACTGCATGCAGTTTAGCACTTAGAGTAATAAATATAATACAAGAAAAAAAAGTGGAAAACACTGTAAAATTAATAGAAAGGCCTGGATTTAGAGGAGGAAAAGGTGTAACCCATATTAATTTTATAAGAATTTTTTTGAGTATTTTACCCAAGTTATCTCCAAACTTATAGATTATTATTAATCTTATATATCAGAGCAATGACTTTCTCAGATTTGATTGATTTCTCAAGGTCACACACATTGGTAACAGTGACACTGGCTTTAATGGTAGTTGTTTATGAATCCTGGTGTCCTACGGTCTTGCATCTGATGGCCCCAGGCTCTGGGAGAGTATGCATTGAGGAGGAAGATTATTGATCTAGAAGGGTTCCAGCAAATTTATTTGAGTTGGATTTAGGGTAGTTGTCCTAAAAAATGAAAATGGGATAAGCAAATAAATATATAGAGGTTAGAAAGTATCAGGTATTTAGAAATATTTTGTTTTTAAAATTAGCAGTTCCAACAGTGCTAATTGTAATAAAAGTTTAAGAGTTTGACCAACTTTTTATGTTTGCTGGAGACTATTCCATTTGTCCTTTGGAGAAAAGGTACATAGTCACTTTGCATTTTATTTTATTTTTAGCTGTTCCACAATATTCTTCTTTGGAATGGACTCCTCCCAGATGATACCTTGCAAGAGCTAGGACTAAGGAAGCTGCTAAATCGTTACCTTATCATAGCTCTTCTTAATGCCATACCTGGGCCAGATGTTGTTACAAAGTGCAACCAGGTGAGTTGTGTAGGAAATGATTCTAATTTATCATTTTTTAAAATTCAGTTATTGAATATTAAAATCTGTTTTATAGCAAAATAATTAAAATCGTGATGCTCACATAATAACAAATTAGTTTAACAAACTAGAAACCAAGAAGCAACCCTTAAGTATTTAAAAATTAGTATACTGATTAACTATTTACAAAAAGAATGTTAGATCCTTACCTCTCACTAAATACTTGTATAAACTTCATGTGAAATAAAGAATTAAGTGTTAAAAATGAAATTATAAAATATTTTACTAAGAAGATAAATGTCCTTTCTGAGCTTAAAAGAAGAAATGATGAAAAAAATAAGATTTAATAAAAATATAACACTGCAGTGGATCAAAAACCATTAACCAAGGTATCAAGATTATTTAATCATTGTTAAAACTGGAATATGGGTTCATTGAGCTCTATACTTATTCTTTCTCCTGTTATTCATGCTTGAAATTTTCTGTAATAAAAAGTTTAAAAAAGGGGAGTGGAAAAACTGAGAAATAAGTTATACATAATAAGGATTAATATCCTCATTTAAAAAGTTCTTTATAAATTCCAATTAAAAATAGCCAAAAGTTTAAAAAAGGGGAGTGGAAAAACTGAGAAAAAAGTTATACTACATAATAAGGATTAATATCCTCATTAAAAAAGTTCTTTACAAATTCCAATTAAAAATAGCCAAAAGAAGTCTATGGCCATGCTACCCTGAACAAGCCTGGTCCTGCCTGATCTCAGAAGCTAAGCCGGGTCGGGCCTGGTTAGTACTTGGATGGGAGACCAGGTGCTGTAGGCATAAAAAATGAAGAAATAACAGATTGTAAGCTGACAAGGTCCTTGTAATCTGTGAGGTCAACCAAAGGTTGCCTCGCCGAAAAAATAAAATTTAAAAAAAGGCCAAAAGACAGTCATTCAACAGGCAGTTCACCAAAAAAGAATATGCAAAAATAACCTCTAAACGTGTGGAAATGATTAACAAAAACTAGTAATCAGAAAAATGCAAATAATACAGTAAGAATATTATTTTACCTGTTGGCAAATTTTTTTACTGTTATTATTTTCATTCTAATTCCCAGTATTGTCATAAGCACAGAGAAACAGCAGCCCCACATCATAACAAGGGCACTGCCCACCTGGAACATGTGGTGCAGAGGTTCTGGGAAACAGTCTCTGTGCTGGAGGAAGGAGGGATAACGACAAGGACTATTATTGCAGCATTATTTATAATAGAAGATAGTTGAAAACAACCTAAATGTCCAAAAACATTATCATCTATCTACAGAAGTCATGTTTTTGAAGAATTTTTAAGAATATGGGAAAATATTTATTTTATAGTAAATTAAATAAAAAACAGTATCTAAAACTTTAGGTTGCACATCCTAACCATGATTTTTCTCACTATGGTTTTTATATCGTGTCGTTTAAAACTACATTATCTACCAAAAATTTAAATCATCCATGCTGTGTGTTTCAGGTTCCATTTAGTCTCTTTTATCAATAAGAGTCTACTATGCAGAAATAGAGGACATGTGACATTCTCTCCACAGCTTGTGGCTACAAAACTAGACCCAGATGATGCGGTTCTATGTCCGAGGATCATTTATGGAAAAGCTAGATGGTTTCCTGAGAATTTTATTGAGACTCTTAATACAAAACAAAGCCAAATACAAATAACATTAAATTTCAAGCCAGTAAGAGCTGGTTTGTCTTTAAAAAAGAGATACAGCTTATATAATAAAACTCGTAGGACTTTCTGCCTTAGTTGGGCAGTATGTCTGCATTTTTTCTGAATTATTGCAAAGGGTGATTAAAGAGTAGGATAAATCTTTTTCCTTATTTGTGTTTTCAGTGCTGACCAATCATTTATTTTAGAGTGCATTCCAGAACTTTAACATATTTTGTGATAAATATATGATGCATTTTCCCTCATCTTTTACTTTATATAAGTACTGATCTTGATCTTACTAACTGTAGCATAACCTGTTTAATTGTCCAAGAATTTCTTTGAAGAGTATGATCTCAGGTTTGTCCTTCCTCCCCTTTCTCTTCTTTTTATTCTTCCTTCTGCTATGAAATTTTTTTATTTTGTTAACATTTTTATATTTTTACCAAAACTTTCCCCCAAATCGTGTATTACCTTTAGCATAATGATGATAGAATTTTGTTTTGTTTTGTTTTTTAAATTGAATGCACATAACATTGACTATGCTGCCATGGACATTTAAAGCAATGTATGAAATTAGAAGAAAATCAGAGCCATAATTACTTTTATTCTCTGTATCTTAAAATCACCTACTTGATTCCTTAACTCTAATTTGTATATGTAGATCATATGCTAGGTCACCCAGTATCTTAGTGAAATAATACTAAATGTATATATTTTATAGTTGTCTTAACTAAAAGTATTTTGGTCTAGGAATTTCTGGCATTTAGTTGTAAATTATGGTTTTTACAGATTTAATGACTTAGTAATACAGAGTATAGAAACAAATACCACTAAAAAATATTCATAAAGAGTAGCCTATTTTAACCTCTTGGCATTAAAATATAATTATTTAAGTGTCTAACCCTTGACAGAGGGAAAATTCTTAAAATTTATTTAACCATAAACTATAAAATGGGAGAATAATATGTATCATGTATAATCATTATGAGGATCATGTTAGCAAAAGTCCTTAGATAATACCTGTCATTGTTGAAAATCATGTGTTTTGATTAACAGATAGCAGCATATTTACCAGAAAAATGGTTTGAAGATTCTACCATGAGAACATCTATTCCCCAACTAGAAAACTTCATCCAGTTTTTATTGCAGTCTGCACTTAAATTATCTAGAAGTGAATTCAGGTAATGCATATTTAATTGTACCCCCATAAACATAATTCAAGGATTCTGTTCTCAGCAATTTTTAGAAAGATTTGTACTTTTATTCTACCTTTAAGAATCCGTAGAGACTATTACTATAACGTTAGTAGATATTTTCATGTGCAAACTTTGGAATCAACTATTTTATACTCATACCTCATGCATATTAGTTCATATTTTTAAATGTAAATCTCTCCCAAAATAAGCACTTCGAGAAAACTAGATAGCCCACAGGAACTTAGAATTAAAATTATAAATCAAATCTTCCTATTAAGCGTGTTTATAATGTGTTTAATTTTCCTGGCTATTTTTAAAGTCTCAACACTTCAAGTACAGATCTGTAGCCTGCTGTTTACCCAGCAGTAGCTGAATCTGTTTTACATGTCTCATTTACAGTATTTGATGTTTAGAGGCGTAAGACAGTGGTGTTCTGACAAACCACTTCTCCAAAAAAAGTAAAATAAAAACCCCAGATTTGTAGCATTAGATGCTATCTATGGGGTAAATACTCACACCAAGGTTCCCACCAGAATAGCCCATACACCTGGTAGCAGCACAGCACAACTCAGTTTTCTGATGATAGATTTGCTCTGTGCTTTTCTGCTTTTTACAGTCATTCACTTTAAAATTTGCCAGAATACATCCACTAAATAGTCTCTATTCAAACTTTATAATTATGTGGAGAAAGTAGCATCTATATTAGATGCTATATTAGATATTGGTTTAAGGTAAAAAGTTTTTTGTTTCAGATTAACAACTGGTAATTTGCTGTTCTGTCAGTATTGCATTTTTAAGGGAGAAAATGCTTTTTTGTTGTTTTTCAGGGATGAAGTCAAAGAAATCATTCTTATTCTAGTGAAAATAAGAGCTTTTAATCAAGCAGAATCCTTCATAGAAGAATATCACCTAGACCATCTTAAATCAATAATTAAAGAAGTTTGAGTAAACTTTGTAGGAACGTACTAAAATGAGATTTTAGTATACTTGGCTCCTTTGCTGGGGGTCAGAGGGTACAGGGAGCTGGTGCCTCTGCTTTATTCCTGGTCACGGAGGCAAGGATTTGCAAAAAAAAAAGAAAAAATATAAAAAGGACTTAGTGGCCTCCAGTCTCTCCACCTTCTACCTTCTGGTATCAGGAAAGGCTGCTCCTCTGGATTCTGTGGTGTTTGCAGGAATTAATCACATGGGGCAGTAGAAGATTAACATATTTCCCTTTGATTCTTTTGGCTACTTTTCCAATTTAAGAGAGGAGTTAGGAAAACCTCGATTGTAGCTCCTTTGGCTTTGGTGAGTCTGATCCATAAAAACATCTTAGTTCTCCTCGTTTTAATTATCTCTCTTTACAAGTAACTTAAAATGGAAATCTTAACTGGAATACATTATTTAAGTATTAACTGATTGAGGCATTTTAAGGCTTCGATAACTAATGAGTATCAAATTGTCCTTCAGAAACCTTTACCCGTGTATTATACCAACACAAGTGCAAGAGAGGCCAATGAATCCCCACCAGCAATAGAAATTACCTTTTTTTAATGCAACGCAAATAGGTGAAAAAATTCTTAAATATTTGTTTTGGCATTTGAGATTGAATGCTTGTTTTTTGGCCATTTGTAATTCTTTTTGACATGTCTGTTCATCCTTAGAGATTTGTAAGAGCTTCATATTTTAAAGATATTGGTGTTTTGCCTATTCTTTGTTTTGAATAGCTTTCCTCTTTTGCCATTTTTCTTTTAATTCTGTGTATGATGTGTTTGGTATACTAAGTCATTACTTGTTTGGTAGCTACTACTTTTTGTTATGGTTTTTGTCATTGGTAAGCTTAGAAAAGAAATATGTATTTTAAATATTCAGAACATGATATTCATTTTTTGATAAAATAGATAATTTAGAAAATCTGAGGCAAGGTAATTGAATCAAAAAAGTTGAAGATATTTTTCAGTTTACTAATTTTTTCTTAAGTCTGTTTGAAAAATAACTCAATGGCAATCCTAAATATATATTTTGCATATTGTTGCCCAAAAGATAATCAGAAAAAAAATGATTGTATATAGGATTTGAGTATGTGGACACTATCACATATAGTTTTGAAGCAATATATATATTTAATAGATTGATGTGTTTTTTCTACTTCACTGAAGATTCATGATTCACTCAAACAATTTTTTAAAGTTTATTTTATTGACAAAAATTATACAGGAATAAAATCTCATCTACAGAATTCAAGCCATTGCTAAAAGGCATTTAGCATTCCCACACAATTATTGTTCCCAGAGTTAATTGCTGTTTTCATTTTGATATTACCCTTTCAGACTTTTACTTGGAAAAATGTGTGTGTATAGCTTTATGGTTTACATAAATAGCAGATTATATATGAAATTTGTGATTTTTTTACTATTAAAGTGCACATTTGTAAATTTCCTTCTGACTTTTGCATTTTAATTAAAGATGTGTTATATGTGTTCCCTATCACTTTTAACTTTGGCAAAGAGATTTCTCTTGCTTTTCATAGATTGGAAAATACTAGGTCTATTTTCAAAACTACAAATTGATTTAAACTTCAGAAGCTTTCAACTAAATTTCATTATGCTTGGAGTTTGAACCTCAAGATTTTTATTCATTATATACAATAATTGAAGATATTCAAAAAACATTTTTGAAGCTTGCCTAAATCTCAGTGCAGGTTCCCCACCCCTCACCCCCACCCCCATACTGTGAAATGAATAGAATGAACGGGAGAAACTAACTAGCAAAAACAGAACTTTGACTTAGCAACTCATCACACATCTCAGTTCTTTCCCTGGGTTTTTTTCAGTTTTCTGTACATACAGAGAATGAAATTTTTATAGAATGAGACATGACTTTTTAAAACGTTTTTCATGATGGCTGTTAGGAAGCAAAAAATTGACCATGAAAAACACCTCAAACCAATTGATTTTTGCCTTTCTTAGGCTTGGGACAAAATGATATATGGATGACTCTTAAGAAATACCATATGTGATACAAAACCTGAAAAAGATATTACAAGAAAGTAACAGACCAATATCCTCCCATGAACATGGAAATAAAGGTCTTTAAAATGTTAGCAAATTGAAACCAGCAATGTCTAAAAAAGGATAATAATAATATGTCATGCCTAAATAAAGTTTATTCTAGGAAGTCAAAATTAGTTTAACAATAGAAAGTCAATCAGTAAAATTCGCCCATGAATAGAATAAAAGAGGAAAACCATATAATCGTCTATTTCAATGATTACAGAAAACATGTTGGACAATATTCAACACCCTTTCCCAATACAAAAACTATAGGGATGTAAATTTCTGTCTGATAAAGAGTATCTGCAAAAACATCTACACTTAACATCAAACTTAATGATAAAACAATAAAGCAAGAACATCTGTTCTCACCATTTCCGTTCAACATTGTTCTGTAGATCCTAGCCACACAGTCAGTCAAGAAAAAGGCATAAAGATTGAAACAAGAATTAAGACATTCATTTTTTACAAATGACATGACTGTTTACATAGAAAACTCTATGTAGTCTATCAAAAATAATATTAAGTAAATTTAGCAAGAGATTACAAAAATCAAAAAGGGCATGCTAGTGATCTGATTGGAAACTTAAATTTTAAAAACATTTCAGCAGCCTCGAAAAACATCAAATATCTAGGAACAAATCTACAGAAAGATGTGTAAGATTTCTGCATTGAAGACTACAAAACTTAAAAACCTAAATAAAAGGGGAGACAGCATGTTCACAAATTGAGAAATTCAAATTTGGGTTAAGGTCCCTATTCTCCCTAAACTAGTTTATAGTTAATGCAATCTCTATCAAAGTTCCATCAGGCTTTAAAAAAATTAGACTGGTTGATTAAAATATATATTAAAATTTACATGGAAATGTAAAGACCTTAAAATAGCCAAACTAATCTTGAAAAAGAACAACAGTTGGAAGAATTGCTCTATCTGATTTCAAGACTTACTGTAAAGCTACTGTAATCAAGTCTATGCTATTAGGATAAGAATATATTAATATATCAGTAGAACAGAATCAAGAGTCCAGAAATAGACTTAAACATATACAATCAATTTTTGACCAAGGTGCCAAGTTAATTCAGTAAGAAAAGGAAAGTATAACAATTTTAATGGAATAAGTGAATACCTATGAAACAAAATAAGCCTATACCCTTATTTTATACCCTCCCCTCCAAAAACAATAGAGATGGGTCATAGATCTAAATGTTAAACTCAGAACAAAAGCTTGCTGAAAAAAAGTGTATTTGACCATGGAGTAGGTGAAGATTTCTCGGGACACAAGAAGCACTAACCAAGAAAGAAAAAAGTTGGACTTGAACAAATTTTAAAATTTATGCAAAAGTATTCAACACCTTAGATCCTCTGAGAAGTATAAATTAAAACCACAATGATATACCATTTCACTTCCACTAGGATGACTGAAAAAGACTAACAACAACAAATGCTGCTGAGAATGTGAAGCCATTGGAACACTCACTTATTGCTGATAGAAGTGTAAAATTGAATAACCACTCGGAGGACTGTTCATCAGTTTCTTATTAAACGTTTACTTACCATACAACTCAGCAATTCTGTCCCTAGAAAGTAAAAATGTGTTCACAAAAAAACCTTGTACAAGAGTGTTTACAGGAGCCTTATTAATAATAGCCCAAAACTGTAAACAGAATGGATAAACTGGTATATTCATACAGTGGAAAAACTCAGTATTAGAAATGAACTAATAATGCATGCACTCCAATAAGTAAATCTCAAACACATGGTTAAATGAAAAAAATTAGAAAAGTACATTATGATTCAATGTATATTAAAGAAAAGACAACAAATGATGGAGGAATGAAAAGAAATAAGGAAACAGTAGTGATGGAAATGCTCTATATCTTCATTTGCATGGTGGGTACATGGGCGTATTCAGTTAAAAACTCATTGAACAGAAAACCTAAGATCTGTATTTTACTGTACTTTAATTATACATCAATTTTTAAAAACACCTTATAGGTCAGACAAGTGTCTGTAATAGACAACTATCTGAGTGTTACAGATAGTTGTCTATTACAGACTATCTGATAGTTGTCTGTTACCAATGAGCTGAGTGAGCACCACTAAAGACCATGCTAATTACCCTTCATAATGTTTTCAAAGGTCATCAGTGGATGTTAACTGAGGAAAACTGATAGGGATGTCGGAGATATTGGTTTTAACATACATTTAACATACACAATCCATTAGACCAGTGATTCTTAACCATTTTCTGGCCAAGCTTACACCTAACAAATTTTCCATCAAGAATAGTGTGTTAGAATCAATGCCCTGTATTATTTCATGTTAGAGATTCAGATGATCTGCTAACCAGAAATGTTCCAGAAAGATTCTATAAGACAATCATAAACACTAATTTATGTTAACAATATTCTCTTACACATTCAAATCTTATGGAGTAGTCCAGAGAAATATGGTTTGTTAACACAATTTACAGGCACTTAATTAAATGTCAAAAGAGCACTGAAGTTGACTATTCATTTGAATATTTTCATGTAAATTGTTGAGTGACAAAATTAAGTGCCTATAGACCCCTAGTTCTCAGACTGTGAGCTGAGAAGCCCTGGGACACAGATGTACTCTGAGAGGCATTGTGGGACATTTTAAGTTTTCAAGGGAGACAGCACTGTTTGACATCAGAAACCACTGGAACTTATGGCTCAAGGTTGTTCAGTTTCAACGTTAGGTCATGCTATCTTGGTTTAGAAGACGATATATGTTTGTGAAGCTGGGCTGTCAGAGGTTGCTGTGATAAAAAGTGCCATGTGAATTTCCACGTGGAACAGGAAATGAGTGGTAGTGTCCAGTCTGATTCCAAGGTTTGATAAATTGCATAGCGGCCAACAGGTACATCCCATTAATAATTATGATTTTCAGTTGTAAAAGATTCAATTTATTTTTTTTAATTTATGTATATTAGTTTTAAATATTTGGACCTAAATGATTAATAAAGAGCAATTTTTCTTTTGGCCTGGGGTGGGAGTGGAGGGCACTCTTTAAAAGTTTCTGCAAAACAAGGATTTGTGAGGTGAAAAAGTTAGAACCAGTGACAGCTTGTTCATTGACAAACGCAGAATATCCCTTGACAATTCAGGCTTCTTAAGGCTAAAGGAATACATAGGAAAACCACTTCCCTAATTGTGCTCTAATTTGCAGGTACACATCTAGGATTTTTAAATCATGAAAGGCTATTACAGATAATTAAATTTCATAAATATCTGGCTGGTAGGGTGACCAGCCATCTCAGTTTGCCAGGAAAAGGGTTTCCCAAGATGCAGGATGTTCAGTGCTAAAATTGGGGAGGTCTCTGGCAAACCAAGACAAGGTGGTCACTCTACGGCCTGCACTGAAAAGAACCTGGGCATTTTGGTTAGCTGCGTAATTTAGAGCAAAATGACCTGCCTCAAGTTTCACCTTTATTCTGCTGTTTCTTAGGAAGCAGGATATTAAGTGCAGTGGTGCTCAAAACTAGCTGTACATTAGAATCCCATGAGGAGCTTTTAAAACACTAACATCCATCCTTCACCTTCCCATCATATTTTGACACAGTCAGGAGATATTTTTTAAAACCAATTTTCAAAGAGTTCAAACTCAGACACTACTGAGTTTTAACATGAATCTCACCACTTATTTCCTGTGCCACTTTAGCCAAGCTGCTTACCTCTCTGGAGTTCTCTCGTTTGTAAAATAAAATAAAAGCACCTATCTCACAAGGTTGTGTGAATATCATGAAACGCCTTGCAGCGTCTGGAACACAGGAGGCCTTCTAAAGGGCATAGACTAACCTGTCCCTGAAAAATGAAAATTTATTTTTCAATTTCTAATGGGAAATACATGACTTTTGAACTCTGAATTATACAAGACTTGGACTTAAGCCAGTAATTGCCCTACCACAATGCTAGAGAGACGTTTAAAAACAACACAAACTTAAGCAAAATGGAGTAGACG
>NW_006430723.1:2019234-2036636 GCF_000325575.1 Pteropus alecto | reverse complement strand
CTTTTTCGAAACTCTAGAAAACAGTCAAAAGTTTATAGCAACCAAGCAAATATTGAATCAAGAAAAAGGCAACTTTAAAATGGTAGGACATCACCAAGAGGGAGACAAGTCATACAAGACTTTTCTCCTCCTCAAAAGAGCAACTAGACTATTCAAAGGTAAGAGACAACCGAGAAAATCCTAGAACATGGGGGGTGAAGCCAAAGCAACAACCCCCCGCCCCACACACACACAACTCCCTCACCCCTGTACCACAGCGACCAAGACAGACGGCATTAGGAGGATAAGGAGCGGCTACACGCTGACCGCTGAACGCACTGCCCCTTCCCCCGGGCCAGGGCAGCACCACACCGACTTTCCTCCAGTGGGAAACGAGTGCCCAGGCTGGACTCCAGCACCCCCACCACAGTTGGACGTTTCTTGGGTGTCCCAATCCAGTCTCACCTCACAGGGAAAGCCTGGTGGAACCACCTGGAAGCTTCATAGCTGAGAAACACTGGAGCCGAGTACAGCAGGCAGAGCTGATGGTCTGCAGAGCAAAGTCAGTGACACTGTTCAGGGAATTTGGGGTGCAGGCTGGATTGAGTCATGACCATAAAGTTTTTCTGGGGTTGGAGCTAGTTCTCTTGCTCCATTCAAGCAGAGTTGCTAATTCATAACCCCACCCACTGCTAACTGTAGCTCCCAGCCTCTCCTGACCAGAAAGCCTAACCGGGAACACCTGGGAGGATGCTTGGAGCTGGCTTTACTGACTTGCTAATTCATAGCCCAACCCACTGCTAAGTGTAGCTCCCAGCCCCACCTAACCCAAAAGTCTAACTGGGACAACATGGAAAACTGTATAGCCCAGCAACACTGACAGAGACTGTCAGGCCTTAAAAAATGCTAAAAGAATTTTTTGAGTGGAAAAGGACACTAATTAACATCATAAAAACATTAGGTAGTATAAAATACACTGGTAATGACAGTCAGATTCTGTAATATGGTAATGACAGTAATTCACATACAATTCTAGCTTAAAAGTTAAAAAGCAAATGTAGTAAAAATAACCATATATATAATAATCTGTTATTGAATACACAATATAAAAAATGTTTACTATAACATCAACCCTCTATTGTGAGAGAAGTCAAGTAAATTTTAAGAGTGCTATTGAAGTTATCAATTTAAAACAGGGTGTTATAATTTTAAGATATTTTATGTAAGTCTCATGGTAACTACAAGGGGGAAAGACTTGTAGTAATTACACAGAACATGATAAAGAAGTCAAAGCATACCAAAAGACATCTGTATGATGAAATAAGATCTCCAGTAAAGGTAAATAGATGTGAAAATATAAAAGCTAAGCTAGTATTAGTGTAATTCTGCTTTGTAACTCCACTTTTTATCTCCTACATGATTTAAAAGACAAATGTATAGAACATACTTATGACTCTGTTACTGGGTACGCAATACATAAAGATGTTCATTGTAGCATTATTCACAATAACCAAAAGGTACAAATAACTATTTGTACCTGTATCAATAGATGGATGCACAAAACATGATGTATATATATACAATAGAATATTATTTAGCCATTAGTGAAATTCTGATACATGCTATAACATGGCATCTTGAAAATATATTAAGTGAAACAAGCCAGACACAAAAGTACAAATATTATGATTCAACTTATAAGAAGTATCTAGAAAAGGTAAATTCATAGAGAAGAGAGATTAATTTATCAGCTGAGGGGAAAGAAAGGAACAGGGAGTTATTATTTAATGTTTAGAGTCTCTGGGGTGATGAAGAAGTTTTGAAAACAGTGGTGATGGCTACACAATAATGTGAATGTAATTAATCCCACTGTACAAATTGTACATTTTAAAATGGCTAAAATGACAAATTTTTTCTATATATCTTACTACAATAAAAATGTTTATACTACACACATTTAACGTATTAAGATTTGCTTTGTTTCTGGGGGAGAAATCACAAGAATTTTCAAGATAATCTTACAGAATGAAAACATGACCGCGTTACGAGCACAAGTACTTATGAGCTAATCATACATTTACACAGCTTTAAATACTGAAATGTATCATTTATTTGACCTTCTACCAAGAAGGGTGAAGTGTGTTTAACAGTGTAAAGAGAACAGATTTTAATGGTTATCTTCCAACAAGTTAAAGAGAAATACAGAATATAGGCTCTTACTAAAATTTTGAGAGGCTGTATCAGCAAGTAATCTAAATATGGTATGTCTGTTGCTTTTAGAAAGTAGTTAGATGGCTGTGTAACTTCTATTAGTAAAAAAGATCAAAGTAGCACTGAATGTTAAGAACCCCAAAGATTACTATTTGAAATTTTCTTCTAGAGAACTATATTACTGGAAAAATGACTAAATAGGTTAATTTGTCAGATGAATTATTCAAATAGCATTAAAATACACCACAGGGAAAAAGACAAACCCACAGGAAGGAGAGAAAACAGGACAAGGTACAAGCAGTAAAAGTTGAAAAGCGTATGGATGAGACCTAAATCCACAGGAGAGGACAGCACAAGAAACAATCAGAACAAAATTTTGAAAGCTGAAAAAGCCTATGGATGGACTGGCTAACTCAAGAATCAAGCTGGCAGTGGAAAAGGGTGAGAATCAACCCAACTCATCCCTTAGAATTGTCCAGTCAGCAGGTCCAATACCTTGGCAACCGGGGGTAAAGGACAATGGCTAAAATAAGGAGAACCTAATGAATACTTGGAGGTTATAGCCCTGACACCCCCGCACCCCTACTGTTTGTCCCACCCTTCCCCACACCCGCACCCCTACTGTTTGTCCCGCCCTTCCCCACACCAGCTGAAGTCCAGAAGTTCATTCTCTAGAGAAGTTTTCTGGACTGCAGATACTGGGTACTAAGCCAAAAGTGGGAAGAAAGGAGGACAGGACAGCCATATCCATGTAGAGTGCCACAAATCCCGTTCTTCTTCCCCAATATGGCTCCCAAAACACTGGCAGATAGAGCCTTACTGCCAGGAAGACTTGAATCCTCTACTCTGGAGAGTCTGACCAAACCAAGACATTCTCAAGTAGGAGAGAATTTCTAAAAAAAGAAACAGCCACCCAGATAACCTTAAAGACAACCCTTTCCTACAAGTCCAAGGCTTCAAACCAGTTTTAGTTCAGTGTTCAACCATAAGAAGACAACAAAGGATTGCCAGATGTCTAGGAAAAGCCTAAAATATAAAGAAATACCCACAGAAAGAAGAAATTTGGAGAAAAGAGATGCTGCAGAAAAGCAATTTCACAAGAAAAAAATACAAACACTATCATGAATATCCTCAGTGATAACAGAACAAATCCATAGACAGGCATAAAAAATCAGGACAGAGTACTATCTAAGAAAGGGAACTTTCAGAAATTAAAGAGATCTTGAGATTTAAAAACATGATAGCAGAGTTGCCAAGAATTAAAGAGCTAAAACACAGAGATGGAGGCAGAGGTAGGAAAAATAGAGATCTAGTCTTAGAAATTCAACATCAAAAAATAAGTTCCAGAAAAAGCAGAAGAAAATCATCACTAAACACTGTTTCCCAGAATCGAAAGGCATGTGTTACCACATTGAAAGGGTTCATCAGACTGCCCAATATAAAGAAAATAGATTCACTTCAAGGCACATCACTGTGAAATTACTGAGCACAAAGATATGCTACAAACTTTCAAGTCACATACAAGCAGCAGAAATCAAAATGGTTTTGAATTTTTCAACATGAGGCATCGGAGTGATACCTCTGAAATTTGGAAGAAAATTATCTTCCACCTAGAATTTTATAAAGTATCAAATATTACAGCTATACAAGGTTTCCAAAAATGTACCTCCATATATACTTCCTCCAGAAGCTAACAAAAGAATTTGCTCTACTAAAACTAGTTAGTAGCCAATAAAATGAAAACAAAGAAACCAGAAAACAGATCAGCACAGGAGAGAAGTGAATGCAAGTCCCAAAATAACTAGGCACCGGAGTATAGATCTGAGCAGCATGATTCAACAGACAGGTTGAGTGTTGCCCTCACCAAGACCCATGCTAGTACTGTACTCTTTTTAACCTGTGGCACAGCCATGTCCAGATAAGCCTGGCCCAAACTACCTGTAGACCGGTGTTTGCCATGTGTGACTGATTACCTGCCAGCTTTCCATTCCATTCTCAGCAAGACACTCGTATCACCCTACTGAAGTATTGTTCTGACCTACTCTTACAAGCTGGAGTTTGATTCATCATGAGCTGAGAACCAGAAAATACAGAGCAGTCTACTCTCTCCAACCACATTTCTGTCAGACGCCAATTACTCCATCTACACTATAGCCCTGCCAAAGCCCTGTGGTGAGCCTTCTATTTAGCAGAATTCACTCATGGCCTTAGCCATGAACTTCCTCAAAAGTGTTTTTTTTTGTAAGCTCATGGAAACTGAAACTAGACTATGACCCAAAGACTGTTATGTTCAACTGAATATATTAAGAACGCATATGTACGTAACAAACTAAAACAAATGCAAGGGAACAATTAACGGTCAGGATAGTGCCTACAGCTGGGAGAGGGGAGGGATACAACTGCAGACACACAAGAGTCTTCTCAGATCCTAGTAAATATTCTATTTAACTTTCTCAGATATTACTAAATGTTTTACATAACTTGATGGTGGGTACATGAATGCTCATTTTACTATTATTCCTTAAATCTTACACTTTTCTGTATACTTATTTCACCCATTCCTTGTTCAGATTCCAGGCTTAATGAAAAGCATTCTGGTAAGAGTCTGACCCTATTGTAGCTTTGCCTCCAGTAAGAGAATCGACACAGGACCAATTGGCATGTATATTTCTTTTTTTAAAATAATAAACTGATGTACTCATTTTATTTTTTTTAAAAAACAGTACTCATAAAATAATGAATGCTTAGCTGATTTAATGACTATGTCCTTACACATGAAATTAAACTGGTCTCTAAAAAAATCTTCTGTGGTCAGTATATCCTCCTCCATAAGACGCTAAATTCATTCTCAGATCAGGACTTTTTCGATGCTTCAATTTCATCCCATATCGCGGCTTCAATTTTTAAAGTATCATATTCTCTCATCATATCGAACTCAAGCCAAGGCTGACTCCACTTCTGAGCTTCTTTCATTTGCTCTTCAGTTAAAGAAAGATCAAATCTGATTCCTTTAATATTAAATTTTGGACGTTCCCAGCGTTTGGACCAGGGCTTAGGTTTCATTTTTACTTTCAGCTATGGAAGATATTTACAAAAAAGAATAAATTAGGCGGATAGTCATAAGAAAAATTCTTCTAAAAGTTTTCATTAAGATGACTCTTTCTTATTTTATACTTGAACTTCCAGTTCCAAATGTACAATTTATACCTGATTAACAGGAACTTCTTGGCTAGATTCTTGTACTACTGGCTGCATATTAATATCAAAAGTGCTGTATTCAGGAAGGGCATCTCGTAAGTACAGCAAGCTGTCATCCAACCGTTTCTCTAATTTGACCACTTGGATCTCCTGGATTCTGGGATTATAAAGTTCAAAGCAAATCTCAACACCTAAAAAGAGAAGAAAATGTTTTCTTACAATCTAAATCCAGATTCATGCATAAGCCTCACACTATAATAAAAGCTATTTTATAAAGGAACTAGCACAGAGTTTCACACAAAGGAAATGTGACATAAATTTGCAATCTTTAAAATAAAGATGACTGAAAGAAACAAAGTAAAATCAATATAGAGTAATAAGAAAATCTGAATTAGAATAAAATGCAAAAGAATATCTTCTATAAATATAGTCACATATCTCTTCAAATTTGATAATATTAACTTAGTAGAAGAAAATTTGAGTAAATTTTTCAATCTATGTTAATTTATTTCCCAATTACTTAAATAAAACTATCTTCTACTTTACAAGCAACAGGACTTAATGATGCAAAAAGAGTAAGCACATTTTTAAGTCCTAACTTTGGTTTAGAAGCTCTCTTAAGGATGGCCTAGGTTTTTAAAACTCCAGAGCCTTCCATATGAAGCAAGCTAAGAACGGCTTTGAGTGCTTCCAAGATGCTACAAGTACTAGTTTAATATATAACATCTATATCATTAAATGCTTAAGGGCAAGAGTGTTTTCTGAGGTTTCCTAGAATAAGCCCAAGAGAAATACAAATAGTAAAATACATAATGAACATTAACATCTAGTGTTTAATAGCAGGAATCTACTATACGATATTTACTATACAACTATTTTGGTTCAGGCCCTGATTTAGGAGCCCTGTCTAAAGCAAAATCAAAACAGGTTGAGATCCTTCTCCTCTCATAAAGCCTATAATCTAGTGGGTGACAAACAATAAATAAACAAACCAAAAGGGTAATTTCATACAGTGAAAACAATATAGGGTGATGACACTGAGACTGGAAAGAGATTAACTTTAAACAGTACAGTCAGGGAAAGCCTCTCTGAAAAGACAACATTTAAACTGATACTATAAAGGGCCAAGAATACTCCAAGCAGAAAGAATGGCAAATGCAGAAGCCCTGAGGCCTTAACGAACTTGCCGTGTTAGAAAAACTAGAAAAAGGCCCATCTGTCTGGAGCAGAGTCACTTGATGGACCAAGAAAGTAAACCAGTGATACTGTACCATTGCAGGCAGAGGGTGATGGCAGGGACAGGAGCAGTAGCAAGGAAGATGGAGAAACAGACAAAGGCGGGATACGTGTTTTAAAGCTGAGCTATGAAAACTTGCTGACTGACTGGATGTGTGAAACAGAATAATTAAAAACAGTGCCTAAGGTTTTGGTTTAAATAAATGGTGGGGAGCGTACCATTTATAGAAACAGAAAACGTGAAAAGAACACATTGAGAGGAGAAAAAAAGAGTTTTGAACTTGTTTTATGCTTTATATAAGACATCCAAATGGAGATGCCAAATCTGGACTTCTGAAAGGGTCAGTGCTCAAGATATGTATTTGGGAACTGTCATCGTATGGGTGGTATTTAAAGCCACCAGACTAGAAAGAATAAACAAAAAAGGAAGTATCAATGGGAAAGGTACAGGCAGGTTACAGTCAAATAGTACTGCAGAGAATGGCAAGAGGGAGCTAATACTTTATTTTGTGTCCAGCACTTCATACGCAACCCCACAATCAACTGACCACAACCCTGAGAGGTAGAAACAATACTGCAGAGAATGGCAAGAGGGAGCTAATACTTTGTGTCCAGCACTTCATATACAACCCCACAATCAACTGATCACAACCCTGAGAGGTAGAAACGATTATCATCTCGGCTTCAAAGATCAAACACAGCTTGTTCTGATGCACACCTACGCTCATGTCTATGACAAGGTTTCTCCGAGTATGCAATTGGAGAAATCACGATTGGAGGCACAACCGTCTGTACTCAGTCAATTCCTCCTGAGCTCTTACATGTATAGCACCCAGGCCATTACAGAATAAAGAAGACATAAATTGCTCTCATATGTTCAATTTCTTTGTTTCTTCTCATATGTTCAATAATACTTCACTGCTGGAGATGATGAAGCATACGACATTAAGTATGAAAACTACTATTTCTGCCATTTTGATTCATAATCTTTCTAAAATTTTACCACTTGTTCTCCTGCCTTATTAAGCAAGGCAAACAATTCTGCCATTTTAAAAATTCCTCTGACTTTTATAAAACTGATCCTTGTGGTGACTCCTATAATTAAAAGCAAAATGGGGGCCGTTCATTTTAGGATAAAGTTACATCATTATGTTTATAATGTTCTCATGGGTTATTTGCTCCTAAAATGAATGTCCCCACACTGCTTTAGAGTCACTTGTCTCCTCCTGCGATACTGCCATAGTTTGCAAAGTCTACTTCTAAAAGTTATTGTCCCTGTAATAAAAGAAGCCTTCAAAGAAAGTAGAGCACCAATCATATTTAATCAGCAACCTCAATTCTCATACCATTTGAGGCATAGGGTCCATGTCATCCCTCAGAGCCCCTTACACTTTCGATGTCTTATCCAAGGATGCAGAAAACAAAAAAGAATCCTGAGACGACATTTTCCAGAAAATCAAAATAATGAAATGGAACCTACCTTGTCCTTCAATAGTGTTCCTAAGGATAAAAGTAGCTCCAAGTCCTGCTCCTGATCTCTGAATACAAATCCCCAGAAATTGGCTGGTTTTTCCACTGGCATATGCATCAGCTGTAGTAACACGAAGAATGCTTCCTACAACCGAAAGTGAAGTGAACTTTTACATAAGATGCAGAAACAATGGCATTTCTAGGTAATGTCATAACATCCTGAAGATTTTAATATAACATTAGAAATAAGTACCTCATATGGGCGAAACCCATATATGTAAACAACAATCTTCTCTATACCAAGAAAACTAACCCACAAGCCACTAATAATAAAAGCATCCAGCTCTTACTGACCAACATAGAACTCTGGAATGTGGAGTATTTTCCTCCTTTCTAACATATCTTTTCTTTCTATTTGAAATTTCAGAGGATTTGTTCTTCCCCTTGGAGGAATAAATTCAGGACTCAAGAACCTGCAGGAAAAAAATAATAATAATAATAAAAGGAAACTTTAAAGACCATTTAAAAAGAATCTGTTGCTCTCTAAAAAAAGAAAGATTATGGTTTTGAAGTGTTTTATTCTTCCGTCTCTAAATAAGAATCGATCTTATTTCTAAAATTGTTGAGAGTGCTTTTGAAAATAGCTAACGACCCTGAGTATTCACCTGGCTTTTGTGTTAAAAGCTTTATTAAATTCTATAGCATAAATTAATCTTACAACAACCAGATGGGTTTGGTGTCATATCTTTTTCACAGATGAAGAAAACAAAGCTTGGAGAGGGTAATTAACTGACCTATTATTACATCAGCTATAAACTTATCATGCCAAGATTTAAATGTAGTCATATCTGTCAAACTCCAAAGCCTACAACCATAGTACAGGCCTCATGTTGAGTTGCATATAATAAATTATGTTGGAAAAGATATAAACACAATTCATCAATTGCAAATTGACTTTAAAATTAATCTCCCTATTCTCTTCAACTGATTTTAAGGTCATTATGAAATGTTTTATCTATAGAAAAGCATCAATGACATTACAACGTAGATTCATTTAAGAGATATATTCCTTTTCTACCTTAAAAAAGTTGTGTAACAAAATCTTTTATGAATTTCTAGGTTCCATAATTCAAGTTTATTTCAACTCAGAAGTATAGAATATCTGAAATGTTAAACATTCTCTCTCTCTCTCTCATAATTGAATCAACAACCCAAAGAAAGCCTATAATCTCAGCAAGTCTTCCTCCTTTTCTCTCTCTCTCTCTCTCTCTCTCTCTGATAATTGAATCAACAACCCAAAGCCCTTTCAGAAAGCCTATAATCTCAGCAAGTCTTCCTCCTTCAAAACTGTTTTTTTAAGAAGGCTGTTTATTCAGGTCTACAGAAACACCTTCTACAAACCACAAGTCAACTAAATTTACATGTACTCCGAAGTTACCACCATTTTAAGTGAACCAGGTTTTTAAGCACACTATTTCAAAGACCAAATTTCAGATACAAATTAGCAGAAATGTTTACCACTGTATCGCATTTGCCAGGAAAGTAAAACACGGTGAGTCCTGGCCAATCCATTTCCACCAAGCCGAGGAAAGACTGGCTCCTGAATGTAAACGGGTAAAATAAGATGTGCTTCAGATAAAGACTCTTAATACGGGCCAAATGCCGGTGTAAAGAGCTTGATATCTGGGGAATCCCTACTTGAAATTCTGATCTAATAAGACTACTGAGAAAGTTCAATGCCAGCTTGGGAGAAGCGAGGATGACAAACCTGAGCTGGGTGTGCTTTACATACACTAGCTTAACAATTCGGCACACAAGTTGGTAGAGTGGGAAGTTCAGACCCCGCGTTAGGGCCAAGACCTCCATAGCAAATACAGGTTCACGAGCGGACAGACCCCAAAAGAGGGAATCGCGCCCAGGTCCACACCTCACCTTGTTTCCTGGCGTTGGGGGCGGCGCTTGTCCACGATAACAGGTTTAGGCGGCGGCTGGAATGCGCCGGGTTCAGAAGGTCTAGTGCTCTGCTGGCGGCTTGGCCCCGCGCGGGCCACTGCGAAAGCAGACAACAGAAATCAAAACTGCTCCGGCCTGCCCTGAGCCCTGGTGGAACCCTGCGATATCCCCCAGCGCGGTCCCATGAGAGGCCTCCACTGAGGTCGCCCTTGAGTTCCATGCTTGCCTACCCCCGGCCTGGCCATGAGCCCCTTCTGCGAACCGACTCGCAAGCCTCGCTCCACTTACGGCAGGTGACAGAGGCCGGCGTAGAGCGCAGTGTCCTGGCAGCTCCAACAGTCCGGGCCAGGCTCATTGTTGTTCCATAGCACCCTGCAATAGAGGCCGCCATGCCTGTTCGCAAAGGTAGAGACTACAACTCCCAGTAATCAGTGCGACGAGGTCGCGGCTTACTACGGCCGTATGGCAGCTGTTATGGGACAAAACAGCCGAGTCGCTCCTTTTTTTTTTTTTTTTTTTTCTTTTTTTTTCTTCTTCCCTCCCATCCCCTTTCCCCCGACCCCTTCTCCTGGCCTCGATGTTTTAGGGAAAGTGCCTATTTCTCTAGTTTCGCAGGGGTGTTCTCCCAGCCTAGAAAGCATTCCTCCTTCTTTGAATCAACTTGATCTTCACTTTCTCAGGCAAGTCTCCACTACGTCAAAACCCCACTATGGGCTCTCACCCTTACTAGGTACCCCCTAGCAGCTCTGATATCATTTGCAATTTTAATTTTTAATTTAATTTTTAATTATTTGTGTAATTATTGATTAGGGTCTAACTACGCCATTATACTATAAGCTCCGCAACGGTATGGACGAGGTCATCCCTTGCTCACCATTTTATCCCGGCACCTTACCTTGCTCTCACTTTTTGTGGAATGCAAGGAGAAAATAGTTCCTGACAGGACAGGTATCACAAAGCCCCTGAGTCGACAGACAGCATTAGCTCTTCGAGGAATAAAAATTGAATTTGGACTGGGCAGCTGTGGGTGAAGATAAGTGGCAGAGATGAAACCAAAAAAGGTAAATCGTAAGTCTTATTAAGAAATTTGGAACTTGTACCCTTGGTAACAGTGAGCCGCTGGAAGGATTTCATGCTTAGAGTGATGTATTTTATTACTTATTGGTCATTCCAGTCGAATTAATGTCCCCAAACACTTCAAACCCAACAGCTACTGAATGCATCATGTTAAACCCCAAATATCCTCCACAGTATTGGCTATCTCAGGAAAGGCTTCAACATCCAATCTGTTGCTTAAAGCCAAAAATCTCAGTGCCATCCTTGATTCCTCTCTGTCTCTCCCTAGGTAAAGTTCCTAAAGCTACACCTGGCACCATCAAATATCTCAGGCATCCTCCCATCCACTTCCTTAATCTAGGTCACTAGCCTTTCTCCTCAGGATTACTGCAACTGCCTCCGCATTGGTCTCCCTGCCTCCAGTTCCCTCCCTGCCTCCAGTTCCCTCCTTCTCCACATAGAAAGCTAAATACATGATACAGAACGCATACCTAGTCCCTCTCTTTCCCCAGTTTAAAGCTTTCAGTAGGTTTCTGTTGACCATGGGATCAAATTCTCAAAAACAACCAACCTGCCCCACATACTCTACTTTGCCATCCTGAAGACACATGATCTGTCACATCAGCCTGAGAAAGGGCCATGTTTTGAGACAAGAATTCAAGGTACTTCTATTTTAACTTAGTTGATTAGACCAAGAATTTATCCTATAATAACAAAGAATTAAACAGCCAAAATTTCAGATTAGCAAAATTTTAGGCCTTTTCTACCCATACCAAAAAAAAAAAAAAAAAAAAGTTTTCAATCTCTTAAAAGAAAAAGAGAAGAGAGACAAAGATCATTGTGACTAGCAGTAGTGAGCATTTTTCTGGACTAACTATGCCCAGAACAGTTGGGTCTTCACTCTTGCTGGGACTGGTCCTATGGGTAGGAGCAGGGAAACAAAACATATAGATCTTCACAGAAGGAAGGCAGGACTTAGGGAACAATTCTAAGCCATCCCTGCTGCCCCAACTTTCTAAAGATAAAAGAGTGGTTTTGAAAAGTTTTACAAAAATGAAAAAATAAGCCTGAAAACTCTTATCTCATTTTCTCTCATATTCCTGCTTACCTAACTCTGAACTTATCTTAGGGTGAAAAATAAGCTGTAGTTTTAATTATTCTACCAAGTAACTTCACAGAACAAAGTCAAAGAGCACGGGGATAACTCAACCATTTTGTGAGCTGATTACAGGAATAGAACTTTAATTATAATACTTCTCTATTTTACACTGATGGAAAGGAGAGCATGGTCAACATTACATGGTGTTCAGCCAAGAAAAGGAAGTGTTCTAGGCAAACACCCAGCTCCACATTATTGTGATATCAGGATTCTTGCCTATTTTGCTCATTATTGCATCCTCTATGCCGAGCACAGTGCCTGACACTCAATAAATATTTCCAAGTAAAATTAGAAAGATCACTCTGGTTGCACTTAGAAAATTGATAAGAGGCAAGAAACTATTGGAATATTCCAAAAAAGAGGTGTTTCTAACCTAAATATATGGTCCCTGGATCAGTAGCATCAGTATCAGCTCGGGACACGTTAGAAATGCATTTTCTCAGGCCCCACCCCAAACCTCCTGAATCAGAAACCATGGAAGAAGAGCCCAGCAATCTATGCTTTAACAAACCCTTCAGATAAATCTGACAATTGTTCAAGTTTGAGAACCACTGGTGTAGAGGCAATAGAGACAGCAAAGGTGGTTAGGAAATCTCTTTACAAGATGAATTAAGGCAAAACAAAGTTCCAACTTGTATTAGCTATGAGATTTTGAGTTTATCCTCTCTGCTTTAGTCTCCTTCTTGGTAATAGGATATTAGTATCCTTTCTCATTCAGTTATCACACAGAGTAAATTAAGATAATCCATAAATAAAATTCTTAGGCAGTTCTTAATAAATATAATTAGGATTAAACTTACTTTGAAGATGTAAAATGACTCCTAGACCAGCAAGAGGAGACCATAACATGACCTATGTATTAACACACCCACAGAAAGGATCTCTCATTCCAAAGAGGGGCTGGTTATCATCATAGTCTAGAAAACCAGAGTCACTATATGAAATGTTGGCCAGTTACCACCCAGAAAAGGAAGGAGGCTTAGCCAAGTGATTAGAGAAATTCCAGGCCCATTGACGAGTCCATCTTGGGACAGAGATAGGCTCATGGAGTTGTAACCAACAGCTGAGGAGGTGTCTGGTCCCACTGATGAATGTATCTCTAGTACGAGGTGGTCCTCTTAGTCTGCTGACATTAAACCTTTGAAACCTGTATTAAATTTCCTTTGTTCTGAGTCTATGTCCATCAAGCAACTCTCTCATTCTTATTTGACTTTAAATTTTGCCTTCAGAGAGAGAAAGTGGTTGTCATGGGGACATAAATGTTTTTTGTATGCTGGCTAGCATAATTATTTTTTGTCTTATTGTAAATTTATAACTAGCATTTGGTGTTGTCATATGAGTCACATAAATCTGACCCAAAGATGAATCTATTTCATACCAAACTGACAGATCTGGATTTGAGTTTCCAAGCCAAAGGGCAGACCCAGGGCCATGATAAATTCTCCAAAATAAAAAATATGTGTGGTCTTGTGGTATATATCCTGCCTGGATAAAATACCTTGATATTGCCTCATAAGCCCTCTCCCACATATACACACAACCTTTATTAGTTATTTATTGTTTTGTAATAAATTACTCCAAAATCTAGCAGCTTAAAACAACAAACATTTATGATTTCACAGTTCTGTGGATCAGGAGTCCAAGGGTGGCTTAGCTGAGTGATTCTTACTCAGAGTCTCTCCTAAGGCTTCAATCAAGATGTTGGCTGGGGCCGCAGTCATCTCAAGGCCCAGTCGAGGAAAGTCTTGCTTCCAGGCTCATTCGCATGGCCAGTGGCAGGTTCTTGCAGGCTGATGGCTAGAGAGACATCAGCTCCTTACCACATGGGTCTTTCCATAGGGCAGCTCATAACAGAGTACCTGCTTCCCTCAGAGTGAGCCAGCAAAAGATGGAGAGACAGTGAGCAAGACAGAGTCATGGTCTTTTGTTATCTAATCTCAGAAGTGACATCCCATCATTATTGCTATATGCTAGTCATTAGAAACAAGACACTAGGTCCAGCTCCCACTCAAAGAGCGGGGACTAAGGACCATAGGGGATTATTGGAAGTCATCTTAGAAGTTGCCTATCATAAAACTGTTTTGAATTCAAGTGTGCAAAAGTATAATATTTGTGTTAGGTGTTTTACATAGTTACAAATACATATTGATCACCTACTATGAGACTTTTATAGAGATGGACATGGGGACATAATTTACTCTGAAGAAAGCATTATAATACAGAATGATGATTGCTGAGATGGGGGTTTGCACCCTCTGTTGCCCTTGCATGTTGAAATGCATTTCATCCAGACTAGGGCAGTCGAGAAGTTTCCCAAAAGAAAGAATTGAGCTGATTCCTGAAGATATAATGTGCATAACTGAGAAAGTCAGAAGAGATTAGGATTAGTCAGGAAAAAATTAGAAAAGAGTATCCCACCTCCATCCCCTGCCCCTCACACACACATAAATATGAGACTCCATTTAGAAGATAGATGGATGAAAATGCTGTGTTTCCACTGGTAGTTCTGGGGTCTTCATTATAGTAAATGACAAGTCGTCTGAGAAGTTGAGAGTTACTGCTTTGGGCAATACATAAATATATCTAAAACCAGCAGCAAATACTTTAAAAATGTATTACAGATATCCTTATTAGCAAAAACAGATCTTGATAATCTTCCCTAAATTGTTCTTCCTCCTGGTTCTCAATCTTAGAATAGGGAAAAAGAACTTCCTGGGCACCTTCCCAGCGGAGTCCATAATTATTTCTGTCACCTATTTTTATAGCATTTAAAGCAAATGGTATATATTCTTTTAGTGGTTCATTTCTTTTTCATTCGCCTCCTTTACCAAACTGACATGTGCGGAATCAGAAATCAGTCCTGTGTTATTCATTCGCATTTTACATGAGAAGACGATGAGGGTGGGGAGGTGGATAGGTCCAGGGCATGAAGGGATTTGGAAGTCATAATAATGATTTTTTCTTTAGGACGACTCTGAGGAGTGTTCAGAGATTTGAAAAAGAACAGAAAAAAAGGATGACAAGATCAGGTTTGCACTTTAGAAAGGTCCTTGGCACTGCAGAGTGGAGAACGGACTGGAGCTGCAGCTCAGAGAGTTGATTTAAGAGGCCGAGGCAGTGATCCCAGCAAGACATGACAGTGCCTTGAGCTCAGGTGGCATCTGGAGGCAAATGAGAAGTGACAGTGGGTATTTAGGACAAAGAGTGAACAAGCCATGCTAATTCATGGAATGGGGGAAGCTTTAGATTCATTCCTGGGCAATTCAGTGGATAGTGGCATCATCTGCTGAGGGAGGGAACATGGGAAGAGGAACAGATTTGTTGGAACAGGTTGAATGTGATTCGGAACCATTGAGCTTGGGGTACATACGTCACACATAAGCATAAAAGTGCACTAGAGAGCGTGAGGGGAGTTTGGAGCTTAGGAGAGAGGCCGGGGTGAGGGTAATAGCAACTGGAACCACTGGAATGAGGAGGCCACTGAGGAGGGGCTGGGGTGTGAGATAAGAAGGGGGCCTAAGACAGAGCCCTGGAGAATAGCAACTTCTAAGGGACGTGCAGGCGAAATGAGCCATGAAAGATCCAGAGAAGGAGAAGCCAGAGAGAGGTGAAGGAAACCCGGACATGCTGGAGGATTGATAAAAGAGAGGAGACAGAAGAGGGATGGCCAACAAGTGCCAAAGGTCCTGAGATGGCAGGTCAGATGAAGCTGACAACTGGCCTTTGCTATGGTTCCAGAGAGTTGAATGATTGCTGTAGTGAGCACTGTTTAGTAAGAAGCCGCATGGCTAGTACGTGTATGTATGTGTATATATGTATGTATTTATACTTTTCAGAGAGCATATGGGAGTTGAGAAATTGAAAACATCGAGTACAGATGTTACAAGGAAACTTGCTTGAGATACAGCTAATTGGTCATAGAGCTTCCTTTTCCCACTCCGACTCTTAAGCAAGCCTCCTTTCTGTTTCTAAAAATGTGAATTGGCCTCCACTTATTCTAACTTCAAGGAAAACTGGAGTTTGTGGGTTTCAGGACCTTGAGGAGATTGTGATTCTCCCTGGGGAAGAAAGGGTAGGGTAGAGGCCAAAATTTAGAGGTGAGAAGGAAGCCCCTAGACCTAGAGAGATTAGTAGAACCAGCTGCTATTGAAGAATGGGTGGGGGTTGAAGTAATGCACAATGTACATGAGACCCCTGGGTCAGAGACAACGGACTTTATTACTCATAACACAGGAAGCAGCATGAGCATCAGCATGTTTGCAAAGTTTCCCTTTGCCGACATTCAATTCTGAGCTCAGAACACTCCAGGCTCAAGCTGAATCATATTTCAGGGCTCTTTACATTGCTCTATCATGTGTTCATTATGTATCCTTTATTCAGTTTATTAAATATGTATTGAGTTGCTACTGGGCTAGAAACTCTGCTAGGCAATGAGAACTCACACTTTCCTTCCTCGGGTAACCAAACCTGAGGAAATCTCAGGCACATATTTTTAAACCAAGTGTTCACTGTTATGGAAGTCAATGATGTTATGTGATTTTTAAGTAGGTAAATAAGATGCTATATTACCAGACAAAATTAAACCCATAGGAAAAATAATTGTTTGATCTTTTAATTCTTGGAAATAAACTACTTTATTTATATGCTTTGATATTATTAGCAAAGATGCACTTGTGATTTTAAGAATGTAACAGAAAATGAATTAAATAGAAAGTATACAAGAAAACACCAACAAATCTCTTGCTATTTTTTTTTAAAAGGAAGAAAATGTCCAAATTGACCAACAAAGTAAATAAACTGAGATCTGAGAAGACCATGACTTAGGTTGTGCTCTCCCTCTCACTTTGCTAAGGGAAAAAGAGAATGACTACTCAGGTGACAACACAGGCCAGTCGCGCCACAGGCTCTGAGCGTTACAGCTCATCATTATGGTACCCGGTGAGCTGTAGGTCCAGAAATATCTATCCAGTAACACACATTAAAAATAATCCCTCTCAGGGTAGTCATGGCACTTTTCCCCACCCGTGCAACACACTGTCCTGGCAAATTAACAAAATACTACTTAATAGCCAATTACAAGCCAGGTTTCAGCCTACAGCACTAATATTCCTTAGACCAGCTTATCAAAAAGATGTGAGGG
>NW_006430723.1:1964355-2019215 GCF_000325575.1 Pteropus alecto | reverse complement strand
AATGAACAAATTTTTGAAATGGCAGAACTCTAACTAAACTGTAATTAATTAAACCTACACCCTACCCTTTCCTCCTAGGGCCTCAGCACCAGCCAACTAACGGAGTGCCTTCCGGTCAAGACCGAGCTAACAAAAACTCTGTGTTAGGTGTTATTGCTCCCGGTTTGTGGAAAGAATACTGAGTTTAATAACTTATTGAAAGTCACTTTCACTTAGCTAAATGAGTGTTTGATTCAAACCAGGTCTATCAAATTTCCAAATCTGTGCTTTTCAGGGCAGGAAAGAGAGAAAGTTTGCTGAAGGCCAATCCTTACCCCTTCCCACATCTGCCAAAGCAGCTCCACACTGCTCCTGAGCATCTGGCTGAGATTACATTCAAACAAGTGCTTTTTTTTTTTTTTTTTGCTGGTTAAAAAGAAAGAAACGAAAAGAAAAACCAATACCTTGCATTGCACTACTCAGATATTTTGAGGCTGAATTAAATAAGACCCAATGTTTATTTATTATCAAAATTCTCAGTGGTTCTCAAATCTTATGTACTTAAGAATCAATTTGAGTGTTTGTTTAACCTGGAGATTTCTAAGCCCCACCCTCAGAGATTAAGTAGAATGGTCCGGGGTGAAGTGCAGGAATTTGCAGTTTTAACAGGTGCCCCAGGAGAATTTGATGCAAGTGGGGAGAGAGCTGCATTTTGAAAACTGAGCAAAGATATTTAGAAATAAATGTGAGTGCTGGAAGTGGTCTAATCTGACCCACTCAGTATAAGCGCCACCCACTTTGGAAAGCCCTCTTTGATTGGCCAGCAAAGACGTGTCTTAAATCCTGGATCTGCACCCTGATTTGAAGTTGGAGAAAGAATAGTTAACTGCAGTGGGAAAGAAAAGATAAGTCTTTGGAGTCAATATAAACTTCACTTAAGATGGGAGGCTATGAACAAAGGCCATGTAAAGGAGAAAGCTAGAGTGGGCTGAAGCCAGCAGAAAGGAAACCCTCAATCAGAAGAACAAGTGAGCAGAAATGAAAGAAATGAACAAATAAATTATCTTCCTGAATAACATTGAGTAGTATTTCTTAGGAACTCAGAGGTGGGCACATTTCTAATCTGCAAATCAAGGCTTGAGAGCCAGCTACTGGCCAGTCTCTTTCAGCTGAGAGGATGTTCTGAGAATCCTTCCTCCTTGGGCTCAGCATTGCTAGTGCTTCCCAGAAAGGATTATGGACAAGAATGTGAGGTCTACAAAGCAACAAGGATGGGATTAGTAGAAGCCCCAGGTTCGTGTTGCAGGAGTTAGATATAGCAATCTGTAAGTTAGGGGAACTTCAAGCTGTGTTTGTTGAGGACTTTATATGACATTGACAAGAATTACAATCTACATCAAACTTATCTCCTAGTTGGAGATAAGTGAGAGGGGTTTGTGGTCTCAATGCCCCCCTGCAGCCGTCCATGCACATGAGATAGAACTGATGATTATTTGGTTTAACTCGCTTTCCTCCCTTTGCTGTTTCCTCCAAGAGAGACAGAAGCTATGAAGAAGGTTCCAGTGTTATTGAATTTGCACTAGACAAGGTTTCGTTCAGCTCACAGCAGGAAGGGCCCGCCATGTCTGGTACAGCCAGGAGCCTGGCAGCACACACACTGAGAGTTAGAGTCAGCCCCAAACTAGCTGCATGGTGGATCGTCAAAACCATAAGCAGCTTTCACTGCAGAAACATGGCTGGCCTGGGGTGACCAGTGGTCTGTGTGTGTTACTGGGACATTTCCCACAGATGCTAGTTATCCATGTGGATGTGTAGGCAGGCCGTGAGTGGTTCTCAAACCTGGCTGTTCCCTCTCAGCATCTTCTGTGGGATTTTTCTCTTACCTATTTCTTATATATCCAGAGACTTTTGACCTGCTGGGCACTGCGCCCCCCACAATCTCCCACAGGGACCTCAAACTTGCCATATTCCAAACTGAATTAATTGTTTCCTTCCTATCCAGATCTGCTCTTGTATTTCTATCTTAACAGATGAAATCCTGAGCCACCAGCTGCCCAAATTACAATCTTGGGAATCTTCATTTACTCCTCCCTCTTACTTACCCTGGTCTTGTGGATTTTACTTCATAAATACTTTTTATATCCATCCCCTCCTCTGGATCCTTTGCCACTGCTCTGGCTCAAGTCTTCATCATGTCTTCCGTAGATTTGCAATCGCTTCCTTACCGATCTCTCTTCCAGAGTTTCTCAAAGGAGATGCTACTGGCATTTCGGCAAAGGAAATTGTGCATTTGTACAAAATGCTTCCAGCATCCTAAGATTTTTAGCATCCATTGCCTGCATGCATGAAATGTCAGTAGTGCCCCCTAGGTGCAGTAACCAATCTCTCCTCCCACACGTGGTGCTAGAAAGGAGTTTATTGCTTGTCAGACACCCAGTGATAGCAAGGGGCAAAGTAGAGCCTCGGGAACGATCAAGGGTGACCTAATCTGGAGTCAGGATCCTGTGCTCTTGATGGGACTTGTATACCCTCCTAAAATAGGAATGTGGCTCCTCCAAGGGGCTTAGATGCAGTAGACATTGCATCTCTGTCCACGCCTTGTCCTTCTTCAATTGTAAATTCAATCTCCTTTATTTTTTTTCTTACTCTACACATTATTCTCAGGAGACTTGCAAGCTCCAAATGTCATGTAAATGCCAATTTCTCTCAAACTTGCATCTCTAGCCAGAATATCTCTTCTGACCTGGAAACCCTTATATATATATTGATGTTTATTATATGAAAAAGGTGGCTATTCAGATCAGTTCAGAAAGGTAAACTATTCAACAGGTTGGGTCCATACGTATGGGAAAAGGTTGGGGTAGATCCTCAACCAATTATAGAAGTATGTTCCTGATCATTAAAAATATTAATATAAAAATTATAAAGTCATAGAAGAAAATATAAAAGGTATGTACCTTTTGATGGTTCTGGTTCAAGAACCAGAACTGAACTCACCTCCTCCTATAGACACATTGAGTCTACAGCTACATTTAGAACAATTTCCTCTAAAAAAACCTAAAGGCTGACTATACATTGGGCCAGTGAGAAGAAAACCACATTGAAGTAGGTAAGAAAGGATGGGATATGATCTTGCCATAAACCTTAACCACCCCCCCCCATACCCCACCTCCCCCCACAGTATGGGGATCCGTAATCTAGAGGGAACTCAAAACCTGAATATCAATTCCTGAGGAGTGAAGGGTTCAAGCTCCAACTTCTAAGATCTGCACCAGAGAGACGAACCTTCAAAACATCTGGTTTTGGAAACCAACAGGACTCCCAGCCACAAGATCCACAAGACTGTAGCAATCTGAGAATTAGCTCTCAAAGTGCTCACGTGCTGAGACTTACCCACTCCAGGACCCAGGACAGAAGCAGCCAATGGAGCTCAGACTTTAAGTGGAAGAGGCTCATTTGTTTATATTAGAGTGTCAGCCTGAGAGGTGGACATCTAGTTAAATACATACATCTAAGAGCCTGCTGGAACACTCTCCAGGTCAGGATTGGTGGGCACCATCTTTGCACTCGAGCAGGGTGGAGGGTAGGGAATTAGGGGGAGAGAGTCAAAAGGTACAGACTTCCAGTTATAAAATAAATTTTTTAAAAGTATTTTAAATCATCTTGAAACAAAAAGAAAAAAAACAAGAGCGAGATCAATAAACCTGATTTTATCAATATTAATAACTCCTGAATAACACAAGACACCATAAACAGAATTAAAGACTGAGTAGTACGACCAAGGACTAATATACAGAAAACTCATACATATGAAATACAGAAAGAACTCATACATAGGGAAAAGAAAAGCATATAATTCAATATTTAACTGTGTAAAACATATTAATAGGTATTCACAGAAGAAAATAATATGAACGGCCATTAAATATGAAGAGTTTCCATGTACTTAGTAATCCAGGGAATTAAAACTAGAGCCATGATAAAATTATTTCCCCTCTCTAAATTGCGAGAGAGAGAGAGAGAGGGAGAATATGGATGGATACAAGATATTTACTCCACACACTGTTGACAGAGTATAAACTTTGAGTGCTGAATTGAAAGGAAATTTGGCAGTATCTTAGAACTTAAACATACTCTTTGACTCAATAATTCCACATCTTATCTGTTCGCAATGCACATATGCACAAGACACATAAAAATGTTCATCTCAGTACTGCTTGTAACAGTGAGAAATCGAAAGAAATATGATGGCAAAATACAGAATGGCACATCAATGGCTAAGTATACTACAGTTTTTTTTCTATCTTAAAATACTATACAACAGATTTTTTAAAAGTAATTACATACATATGTACTGACATGGATATTTGGTGAGAAGATATAGGTCCGAAAATAAAACAGTATTATATACTCTTATATAAAAATAAACAGAAAATAACTGCTTTACCTGATAAAGGAAATTGTTGGTAAAGAGTAGCAATGAAAGAGTTAATCCTTTAATTTAGCTTTTTAAGAGTTTTATTACAAAATAAGCCCTTGATATTGTCATAAGGAAATTGAAATAAAAGGATACAACCAGATGTTACCCCCTTTCCTTGACTGACAAAGGAACAAACCGTGAAAATGAAGAACAAAATGTAAGCAATAACATCAGAAAGGAGTCCCTCAGCTTGTGTCCCTTCCCTCCTGAGGAAAAGAACTATCTTCAATGGCAAGCAGTACGTCCGCCAGGTGGCACCACTGACCAACTTCACACCGCAGAAGTGAGCGCTGCAGCTCATCAGGGTCTCTTATGTCCTATACTATTCAGAAACACTTCTCTGGTAACATACTATAAAAATGGTTCCCAAAAGTGTAGTTTTCAGCATCTGCCATTTGCTACTGTGGGGCCTGGGAAATCTACTATTATTTTGTTGATGGAGAGATTTCTCTCACTTCACACTCCCTCTGTCCTTTAGAAAAACGTATTTATTATAATTACATCCCACAAATTTAACAAAGCACTTTAGACTCTATTAAGGATTATTTCTTAAAGTTTACATCACAAAGTTCCTAATTAGCAGGGTACCACCCAGCTACCACTAGGAAGCCGCTATCATTCAGTGACAACCGGACCCCAGCCCTGAGCTCCTCAGCATGCCACAGGGCTCCTCTCTGTGGTGAGGAGATATCAGAGACTTGGTGCTACTGCTGCTGGAGTAAACTAGGTATGGCTTATGTGTAGATCTGAGGTTATTTCTGATCCTCCTTTCTGTTAAGAATTCAGTGTCAATGGAGATTTTTAATGCTCAAAACAGCAAAAATTATGTTGTATCATTCTGTTTCTTCTATATCCAAGTGGAGGTGCTGAGTGAGTAGTTGATGAGTCTCAGGTACAATGAAAGGATCTGAGTTGGATATAAGGCCCACTTCTGAGAAAATATAAATAAATGCTAGTATTAGAATGATATTTTGAAATATTAATGTTTTTTTTTCCTCTTGCATATTTCCACACCCCCCCTTTTTTTTCTGAACTACCACTTCCACCCAAGAATTTGGGCCAGTTTAAGGTAATTGTCTCAGGGGAGGAGAGCAATAGCAGAAAAAAAACAGCCTGCTAGTCTCTGTCTTGGCCCAAACTTACTAAGGAGATTAAATGAGATGTCTCTGAGATAAACATCACAATAGTGGGAATACCTTTGAGTCTAAAATCATAATTAAGAGTTTCCTTGGGTGGGGTGGGGTTGAGAGGAAGTCTGGTGTTGAAGTCTGAAGAGTTAAAAAGCTTCCAGAAAGGAATAGCCACAACCTCTCAGCAATTCCCAAGCCGCAGGGGTCCTGAGGAAAGGACCCATGCATGGAAGGAACCATGGTATTACCTGGGTAGAGTTCTTGGGGAGAGCAAAGGACGACAGAGCCCCAGAGAGATCTTTGGGGACCTGCAGCCAGTGAGCAGCCAGTAACATTTCTGAGAGTATTTGATAGTTAATTCTCAACAATGGCACAGAGGAGGCAGAGAGCTGTGAAGCAGGGTGGGGATGAACCATAAGATACTGGATTAATTTTCCACTTTTCTTATGGAACAGCAGCAATGCTAATGGTGGTGGGGCTCCAGATAGAAAATTGAGTTAAATGTAGATGAAGCTATATTTCTTTTACATGAATCCGAGGACTGAGACACCTCCCTGAAACACAGACAAGTCTTGTTTTCTTATCAATACTGCACAGTAGTGCTAGTTAATGGGGAGACTCCTGGAACATCTATGCTTATTCTAGCATGAGATGGCCACGTGGCTCCCTTATGTACTGAATAGGGTCTGGAAAATGAATCACAGATGTAGAAGGAAACACCATATTCGTTTGAAACTATAAGCAACAGGAAGCACTGGGCACTGGAGGCTGACTACAAGTAAAGAACGAACATAGACAAAGGATCGTACATCTTTTTATACTTGCAGCTTCAGTATCTTTTAGAGAATCCCCCAGGGCTTCCACTGAAGCCTTATCGGTTCCAACGACAAATTTCACTTAGCTAGAATCCTACTCTTATCTGTGGCTCCACTGAGCACCTCTTTGTTGATGGCCTCTTGATCTATTTCTTCATCCCAGAAACCTCAGCCCAGCTTCAGATACAGGCCTGCAACTGCTGTCCAGCCTCTTTGCAGGATTCGTCCTATGAGCCCTGGAACTCGATATGTCCAAACCGTCACTCATCTGTGTCATTTATTCTATGAAAGAAGAAAATAAAAACCTCCCAACCACTTAAAAATACAAAGTTCATTAAATTTCCAGGCAAGGGGCACACACCAAATAAAAAATTTACTAAGGAATTTACAGATGGGGAACAGTTAGAAAGTTTCTGAGTGGTTATGCTAATTAAAGGTTAAATATGTCTGTTTCATTGTTCACTGGTCAGGAAATGTCTTCCAATAGATCTGTTAGGGTCTGTCCTCCCAGGGTCATTTAAGTCCATGGTTTTTTATCAACCAGTTGTGATGAAATATGATATTCAGTTTGGTCATCTCCTGGGCAAGTATAAGTGAAAAAATTTTTTTTCTCTTTGAAAATTTTACCTTTTTTTTTTTTTCCTCAAAAATCAATGATGAGTTTGAATCTAAATATTGCTTGTTTTGTATTTATCGGATAAATCCTTAAAATGAGATTTCTAGGCCAACAGGTATATGGATTTGTAATTTTATTGGAAATTGTCAGAATATCTTTCATAGTATTATAGCAATTCACCCACCAACAATGTGTAAGCATTTCTGTTTCCTTCTTCTTTGCTGGTTCTGCTTGTTAATGCTTTAAAATTTTTTTAATTAAAAAATTTAAAAATGTTGCCGATCTCAGGTGTGAAAATGATATTTCAGTTTCCTATGGGTAAGACTGAGTTTCTTTTTGTAGTTTATTAGTCATTTGCATTTCTTCTTGTATCAGTTCACATTCTTTGCCCATTTTCTTAGTCTGTTTTTAAGAAGTTTGTAAGCTTTCTTCATATATGAGATATACTACCCTATTTGTCTATTATATGTGTTAAAAGTATTTTGTCCACTCTGTTGTTTTTTGTTTTGATCTGATTTTCTTTATGATGACTTTTTATCATACATGTTTTAAAAAATAGTAGTTCCTCAAATAACATCATTTTGTTCAATGTTCATTCATTATAATATCGATGAGATGCAGTATGAACTTAACTCTTGTTTATATCATTAGCCTGTGATAAAACTGGTTCTATTAGACATAGTTTCACTAAAGTCCTAGAACCTACTGAAGACATTAAGTGAGATCTTACTTTATAGCAATCTTTTCCTTCATGGTTTCTGGATCTTGTACTTTCATAAGGACTCCTCATCCCTAAAGTTTTCAAGTAGTTTCCTAATACCTACGTAAAATACCCTCATTTTCTTTGATTTTTATCTTTTCTTGTGATGTTATTCTTCTCTCTCTCAGTGGAGTGCCCAAAGAAGTGGGTTATTTCCCTCCTGTAGCCTGCTAGCCCTTTCAATAGTGTGGGACATTTCTACAACAGACCTCAAGAGCGTTGGCTTCACTCACATCACTATGACCAGCCTTGCCTGCCCCTCACTCTTTGTCTTGCTTTTCTCATTTAGGACACAATTCTCTTTCTAAGATTAGAAACCCTCTCTGGAACATGATGTTTTTCTATTTTTCCACCAGCTGCATTCTCATGGCAAAGTTTGGGCAAGAGTTGCTCATATAACTAGCTTTTTAGAATAAACTAACCATGCCTGCCTCCTGCCTAGTTCAGGGAAGGGGAGGGACAATTTTGGAAGGAGGCAAAGGAAGTACAAGTAGAGGCTAATGGAGAAAAAACGGGTGGGAGTGGTAACATGGAAGCCAAGGGAAGAAAGAATGCCAGGAAGGAGGGAATTCTCTAAGCTTGGAAAAATAAACTCCCTGGCAGAAATGATGAGAAAGATAGACATTTCAAGGTGCCTGCCCATTTGGGGTTCCTAAATGGAGCAGAGCCGATTTGGTGGGAGTGGGGAGGGGAGGTGGGCAAAGATGACAGTGGAGCAGGCTCAGTAGGGAGGAGTATTTTATTACTGATATCATTTAGAATTGCTGGTGTATGGCGATAATAGAAATCAGACTAACTTTTAGTTGGTTTTATTATTTTTTAAAAAATTCTTTACTAACAAGACATTCCCTTATTCTTGTACCCATTCTCACCCTCCATCACTCCCATAATACACCACTAAAATGGTAGAGGGTAGTATGAACATTAGATTTGTCCAATATGGGTGAGATTGACAGACAGAGGCCTAGAACTAGAAGGAAAGGGAACTCTATCTGCACAATTAAATAAGTTATTGATTTTTAAGTTGTGCCATAAGGGAAAGCCTTTCTTTCTTTCTTCTTTCCTTCTTTCCTTCCTTCCTTCCTTCCTTCCTTCCTTCCTTCCTTCTTTTTTTTTAAGTGACCTAACAGATTGCAAGGACCTTGTCAGCTTACAATCCCTTATTTTTTATTTTTTACGCCTACAACACCTGATCTTCCTAGGAGGTCTCCCATCCAAGTACTAACCAGGCCCGACCCTGCTTAGCTTCAGAGATCAGATGGGATTGGGCTTCTTCAGGGTAGCATGGCTGTAGACTGGATGAATTTCTTAAGAACTAAACCTGGCCAATAGAGCAGTAGACACAAACTTGGGATTTTGATTTCAAACATTACTCACAGTATACCCTCAATAAAAGTTAGTTGCTTGAACTAAAAAAAAAAAAAAAAAATTAACGAGCCTGATAGAAAAGTGGTGAAAAGTGGTAGATAGGGTTGGGCTTAAGAAGGTCCTGGGGGTAATTACTGCATGAACCCATAACAAACACTTAGTGACATGCTAGGAACTGGAAATAAACAATTGAGTAAGATAGTCCTCAGTCACATGAAGGTTCCGTTATAGAGCATTTCTTTCTGACATGGAGTGATCCCACCTTTCTCTTGTTTCTCTACCAAGGATTTCCTGACCATCCCTCAAAACTCAGTTCAAACCTTACGTGTTCTATGAAACCCTATCCAACAACTCCATGAAAGAAAATGAGCTCTTTTTCTTGTTTGCTTGTAGAGCATTCTTTTAAATCTGTATTATGTCATTTGTGCTTTATTGCTATTATCTGTTGCTATATTTGTCTTCCTCAGTAGACTGTGCAGAAGAGAAACATTTTGTGTTTAGATTTGAATCTGCTGGTTTTGTGATGTTTATTAAAATGTGCATATTGACTCACAAATGGGTGGTGTAAACAGTAGATTGTAAGCAGTACATTTTAAAAATGAAAGAAAAAGCAGAAACCATCAAAACGACACACTTTGATGAGTAGTAATACAGATGAGTAATGTTCATCAAATTTGTTTCTGTTATCCATGTGGGTGTTCTGAGTCGTAATGTAAAATGTTCTTACTGAGGATCATTTTTTAAAAAATAAAACACTGGAAATTCAGTTATGGACTAGACCCTAGGGAGAAAGCTTCAGAGGTTCTGAAGCTTTCACACTGCAACCAGGTCTATAACATACATAGAGAACAATGAGTGGATTTACACAAGTGTATAGCTTCAATGATCAAATAAAATAACTATCATGTTCTATAGGTTATGGCAGAGGTCACAAACTATAAGCATACCTCAGAGATAGTATGGGTTCAGCTCCAGACCACTGCAATAAAGCTAGTATCGCAATAAAACGAATCATAATTTTTTTGCTGATGTAAGGTCTTGTCTTCATTAAGAAAAAAAAAAGGGCAACATTTGTGAGGCGCTATAAAGCAAAACAATAAAACAAGATATGTCTTTAAAGATATTAAATATTTTAGGTTTTGTGGGCTATAAGATTTCCATCACAACTACTCAACTCTGCTATGATAGGATAAAAGCAGCCATAGACAACATGTGAAGGATTGAGTATGGCTGGGTTCCAATATAATTTGAATTTCATATGATTTTCATGTGTCATGAAATGTTATTTTTCTTTTGATTCTTTCAACCATTTAAGAATATAAAGCCATTCTTAGCTCATGGCATTTTAAAATATACTGTATTAATAGAAAATTTGAGATCTAGTAATGCCTGCACATCAGGAGATGATTACCATTGAAAAGATAGTTTGTTACTCACAGTTCTCAAGAGAAGAGGGCCCACCACACCATGGGAGGGGAGGGGAGGAGGGGACAATCAGGGAAGCATCAGGGTAGTTGGGAGGAAAAGAGGGTGAGGAGAGAGCCTGAGGAAGAGCCTCTACTGTAGTTTCTTCAGAAAGAAATGGGCAAGGCAGGGTAAGCAGGCTTTGGATGAGCTGGTTTGCATAATTTCAGCAGGCTCTGGGGCATAGAACCTGTCCCTGGTGGTTTGCTACCTAGCCCTGTGCGTTTAGGACAGGTAGTTAGTAGCCTAGAGTGTGAGAGCTGAATAAAAGGAGGAGGAGGTGGACTCTGGATTGGTCGGTTTGTGTGAATTTGAAAAGAACACCCATTTGTTAACTATCTCTAGGAATTGGATAACTCTGGGAGGGGCAGTTCCTTCAGGGTCATCAAGATCCCAAATGTCAAAGCATCAGACTATAGAAAATAAAAGGCATGGTTAATACATAGGCCATGTAAAACAGCGGGCAGGCCCAATTTAGCCCATGGATTAAGAAAACTGGACCCTGAGAAAGAAGATACCTACTAAAAACATTTTCTAGTGGCTAGCTGGGCTCAAAATTTGAAAAACAGAGCCTAACAGCCATTTATACACAGGGGCCTCGTGCTGAAACTGCCCTTCAGGGGGAAGCCTGCATGAACTTGCCTGCCTCCTGCACTGAACTGCTTTCCTGCACTGTGTTTCTGCCATCTTAGCCAGCCCTTATAAAGGAGCTCCTAGAATCCTGTTTCAACCAATAGGACTGAGACTTTCACCACCAATTGGAGCTGTGCATCTATATCCCCATCAGCAATTTCACCAATCAAACTGCAAGGATTGGAATCCTCATTTGCATAAAGACAGGCCAATCAGGAACCAGGGCAGGGACTTCTGTCTATATGGGTTAGGTCCCCTCTGGCTGGCAGAGTGCCTGTGAGAGAGCCCTTGCCCCAGACACCCCTCACAGCCACATAGTGAGATGTGCTGCTTCATAACTGAGCTGTATCACAATTGAGCTGTTTTCACTGAATAGTTTCCGTCTTCACCACACCCTAAATTGGGGATTCCTGTTGGCAGTGAATTAGCACCAAGGACCATCAGGCTGACAAAACAAAGATAATGTAAAATATCAAAAATGCAATTGTTGTGAAAAATAAAGACTTTGTAGTGAATGTAGTAAATCATGAAGCTTCTTGATTCTTGCTAGTAAATACTGAAGAAAGAAATTGTAATTTATAATAATAAAAAGCAACCCATATCCATTTAAATTTAAGGAAAACCTTTCCCCATTAAGTCAGTGTATTCTGTTCATTTTGCTCCCGTAATCCCATGACATAAACATTCCCTAATCTGATCATTCTCATCTTTACTTAGAAGAGGAATAGCCAGAAGAGAACTTGGAATTCTAAAGTAGTTATCAACATGATTAAGTCTTCAGTAAAATATTAGTGTGATCTGTCATTTTAACTAAGGCTGAATTAAAGTTTTGGAGCTCATAATCATCTAATCATAACATTGTGAATTCCTTGAGAGCAAGGATGGAGTTTTCCTTCTCATGTTACTTCCTTGCTCACATCCTTTCACTGACTGCTCACTGCAGTTAGAAGAAAATCTCAAGTCCTGTCAGTGGTCCCACGCCATCCCCAATCTGGCTCCTGCCCCTGCCTGTTGTTCTAGACACATTTCTTGACAAGTTCCCTGACTTCTCAGTAGCCATGGAGGTGGTCCAGATCTACAAAGATTTCAGGCCTTTTTGCTATTACTCGATCTGCAGTAACTTCCATTTTTTCCCTATCTAATTTGTCATTCTTGGGGTCTTACCCTTCTCATCTAAATTGGCTCCTCTGCAAGTCTTTCTCACGGTTGACTCTTTTCTTCCTTCACAGCTTACATCTGTACAACTATCAATGTAATACCATTTTAATATTTTGCTCTTACATTAGGGCTTGAGTCCTTGAGGGCTGAGGGTCTAGTACACAGTAGCTGCTTAATAAATATTCATTGTATGAATGAATGAATAAATGAATGAATGGCAGCTTGAGAAACAGTGAGAAGTCTTGAATGCAGAGTGAGGAGTGATTACTGCACTGCTTATATTGGCTTTGACTATTCCTAGAGGCTTTGTATATCCTCATCCACATTTGAGAGCACTTTGAAGCACCTGCAGCTCAGTGTAAAAGTACGTCACGCAGACTCTGCAAGAGAATTCTCAGCATGCAAGGAGAGAAGCAGAGAGAACTTCAGGGCATTTCAAGGATAATCATAAATGCACACATGGGGGTGGGCCAGGACCCCTGCATGATGCCTCTGGGAGGGGACAATGAGTCACACAATCCTTATTTAGTGCAGTCTGGCTAAAATTTTAATCCACCTTTTAGACCCTTTCCTCAACAATAGCCTCTTGTCACATTTGCTTTACTATCACCCAAACATCAATTTATGGCTTCACTGATATTCATAATAGCTTCATTATTCTACTGGATATCATGAGTAAATAAGGAGTATTTACACTGGTTGCTGGATTGAGAATCCCTTCTTATTTCCCTTTAACTTTCAGTATGTTCTACGATATGTATGTGTTCATTTCATAATGCAATAAAAATGAATGCACAGTCCCTACCCAGCTCTTTTTTCTACCACTCACTCTTCTTTGGGTAGTGTTGTCTGGGCATCTGTGGTGTAGCGTCAAGCATGTGGGCTCCAGAACAATGTTTCTAGGGTTTATGTGTTGTGCTTTGTGACTTTGAGCACCTCACCTAAACTCTCTGGGTCACAGTTTCCTCATATAGAAAATGGAGATAATAAGGGCAGGTATTTTCTGTAATCATGAAGATTTAATGAGCAAATACATGTACAATATTAAAAATGGTGTCTACAACATAGTAAACAAAAGTAAATGTTAGCTATCATTACTATTTGTAATATGAAATTAAGACCTAAAAAGCAAACATAGTGAGCCTAATTTGACACAAAATAGTTATAAAACTCTGTTTGCAGTGTTATGGTCATTGACTACATAGTTTAGAGGTCATCCATTCAAAATAATAAAAATAAAATAGTTGTGTTGCTCAAAACCATAGCTATGGAGAACTCAGTTCTCTATACCATGTCCATCCTGGTTCTGGAAGGCCAAGGTTTGGCTCTGTTTAGACAACCTTCTGCTGAGGACCTTGTAGGATAGCTGGTAGTTGGAGGACTACCATATTCTCACATAAACTGATAAAATAAGAGCACATACTGTAAGGTTTATATGTTGTTCTTTGTGACCTTGAGCACCTCATACAGGACACAGGACTTCTCTTTACTGCTTGGACAAAGTGATTTTTTAGTGGAACTTTCTGTCTCATTAGTGAACAGCCAGAGCACGGGCTGGAAGAAGAAATGGCACGCTGTGGACCCCCTGATCTCCCATTACGCTCTGCAGTGCACACTTACGGCAACCCTCAGATGTGCACACTGATCCCCATTTTAATCATGAAGACACTGAGGTTTATAGAAGGGCAATGACGTGCTCAACATCACACATCAATATGTTGGGTCATTCATTTATACAATGTGTGAAGTAGACCTGGGGACAAGTTTCTGAGACACCCTCTCACAAGGGTTCAGAGTGTACTATGTGAAAACCATTACTATACCATATAGGAATTGTGGAATGGGGAGAGGAGGACACACCTCTGGACTGAGGGAATAGCTCGGAAATGGCATTTTATACATATTTGAGCAGGAAGAGTCTCCAGAAGTGGAGCAATTGAGCTAATTCTTGTAATAGGTGTGGCATGTTGCCAGGTGACAAAGCTGGTGAATCTATGCCTTTTCGACCTTGTAAAACCTACCTTGTAATATAATACCTTGTAATATAAGTATGACCCATGATAAACTAACTATATATATTTAATCCTTTTGCTATGATTGGGTTTAAATGTGTGAAATTAGTACCTTTGCACAATTTGAGTTCATTTTAAAAAGTTTTTGAAAATTACAGAAATAAAATAATAAATATTTTGGTTTACATATTTCAGATCCTTTTTTTTCTGCATAAAGGACCATGTATGTATCAACCTAGAGATAAGAAAACTATTCTTCCATGCCAATAAACGTGGAGTTTTTACATCACTTTTAATGTCTGCAGAGTGTTAAATCGTGTGGTTGCACCACAATTCAGTTGGCTGACACCCTATTGGTGGACATTAGGGGCATTTGCTGAACAACTCTGAAGCTATGTCAAGCTGAGCTGGAGAATGTGATTGAGACAGAGGCAACCTGGGACAAATCAGGTAATAATTTTTCAGTGATCCACCCTTGCCTTTCTTGTAAGTTATTTGCCTTAGATTTATCTGCAATTTTGATAGCTAATCTGAGTGTTTTGCAAGAAAAGCAAATAAACAGAAATACCCTCTGAAGTCTTAGAAGTAGATGTGTATTGTGTGCAGTGAAATCTTAGAGCCTTGCTGGTGGCGGGTGGACAAGGGAGAATACCAGACAATTAATTCATCTTCCCGAGGATGAGTTCATTATGGGCATAGATTCTGAAATGCAATACAACCTTGAAAAAAAACCCATACGACATTTCCACATCACTGAATTTTGCTTTGCAAATGAAATTTATAGCCACCAAAGTGTGGTATGTTTATGGCCCAATGAAACCTTAAAAAATTCTCTGAGGTTCAACACAGACATGAGTACTTTAAAGAGTATCAATGCTGTGACTTGAAATCAATGTACCTTGGCTGCTTCTTTCCTTCTTTCCCCTTTTCTCCACTTTCTCCCAGTTTTTTGAGAGCCAATTTTGTGCCAGGTGCTTTGCAGGCACTAAGGGTATGTAATGGAAATACGCAGATCTTAAGCTTCTTACTTGTAAGGACCTACTCACAGTTCCCTGAGGTAGTGTGCTATAGAAACAAATCCATGAGTGCATGTGTAAAGGTACTTTGCATAGGTCTGATGGGAGCATAACTTTGTCTAGGGAGGTCAGAAAAGTTCATAGAGCAGCTGACGTTTGAGCTGAATCTTGCCAGGAAACAAGAGGGAAAGGCTTGTGCAAAAGCACTGAGGGTGAAATCATGAGCCCTACATGTGCAGAGAAAAGTGCAAGGTTCCTGGAGCTGGGGGAGGTGGGGCGTACTAGAGGTGGGGCCAAGGCTGGAGAGTGAGCAGGGCTTTGTACCACGTGGAGAGGCAACCATCAAGGATTCTTTATGAAGAAAGTATATGATTAGTGACGATATTTCTCAGTCCCTTGACTTCAAGCAAACTCTACCCTGAAATGGCCTTCCCAAGCCCACCTTCCTTTTCATCTGATTAACTCGGATTCATTCTTCAAGTTTCGGCTCACACATCACCTCCTCCAAAAACCATTACTTAATCTGCTACCTTCCCCCTCCCTCTCCCCACACCCCAAGCAGGCTGATCTGGATGCCCTTCTCAGCACTCTGCTAGACTGCACATCTCCCTTGATCACTTACCACACTGCCTGTAACTATTTGTATAGCTATGGATATTTTGTGGCTGTGATTGTCTGATTTGATTTTTATATCCCCAGTTCCTAGCACAGAGCCTGTGCTGGAAATGTGCATGTTTGCTTTTACATCCCTACAGCTCCCCTGTGTGCATCACATCCGGTGACTCTTGCAAAAGACATATCCCAGGATCACTTTCCAATTGGCTTCCTGCCAGGTTTGGCAATAGAAGGTTCTGGTAAGAGAAAGGAAAGGCCAGAGCATTTCTCTGCCTCCCTCTCTGCTTGAAGCAATGCCACTGGCAATGGCCATAACTCTTTTCAGTCTTCAGAGAGAGGACATCCTATCTTCACCATTCTAGTTTCTGCCAAGGGACCCCTTCTTCCAAGCTCTGATAACACACCTCCTCCTTTAGTCCCTCCCACTTTGGACACCTCCTACTGCTGTTGCTAATTCTGAGTTGACTCCTTGTTCTCTGCTTGCCTTTTCAGCTCATCCTATACCATTGTAACAGGTCCTCTGTATTCAGCTTCCTCTGTTGAGCTCCCTGGCATGGACTGTGCATTTCGACTGGACGCCGATGCATGTAGTGCCAAACAGGGGTACTTGATCAGCATGTATTGGATGAATGCTCCAGAAGGACATTCTCTAGGGAGTTTGGAGCTAGATTGGTGGGAGAGGACTTGATGCAGGGAAGTCATTTAGAGACTACTGCAACTGTCCAAGTGGCGAGGTCTGAGCTGAAGCAGATGCAGCAGAAATGAAGAGGAAGGGAGAGAATCCCAAGACACTGATGAAAGAGAATGGATGGACCTCTGTTCTGTAGGAATGATGTGGACGGCAAACGGAACAGAAGCAGCAGCTGCACTGACTCCCAGGTTTCTCTTTGGCACCCTGGGTATGGAAGTTGGGGCCATTCACTAGAACATATAACACGGGAGCAGGAGAGCCTTTGCGGGTCTGAGAGACTTGGGAAAAGCACTTCATTGTCTCTCTCTCTGTGGCCTCATCTCTAAAATGGGGGTAGACAAAGAAACAGAGACTCGTGGACACGCACAATGGACTAGTGGTTACCAGAGGGTAGGGGGAAGGGGGAAGGGAGAAGGAAAAATTTTAAATCATTTCTTCAATTAATTAATTAACAAAATAAAATTTCAGTTCTTAAATAAAAAATAAAATAAATAAAATAATTTTAAATGGGGGTGATGCTGCACATTGCAGCCTCCCACCCCTGGCCTACTGCTCTAAGATCCCTTACAGTGCTAAGGGCTGGGGCTGATGACTGAGGGAATACTAAGTTGAGAAGTACAATGGTTGATGGAGAAAGAGGCCTGGAAGAGATTTAAAGAATGAAATGTTTTCCATCTCTCTAAGTGGATAGATCAGAGCCAGAGACTTCCCTTCTAGCTCTGACACTACTACTACTCAGTGTCCACTCAGTGGCTCCCCTTCATTGGGCCTCTGTCATCTGTAAAATGAGGATCGCGGGCAGGGGCAGCACATGAGGAGGGAGGGGAGGACTTCAGACCATGGTGACTGTTCATTGATCTGTCCTTGGAGTAAGGAGGATGAGTATGGAACCAGATTAGGGTCCAGAAAGGACTGGATACTGGACAAGGGGACACTGGTAAGCCATGGGGAAGGAGTTTGTACCTTGCAGATGGCTGGGGATGGTGGTGGGGCAGGGAGAGCAGAGAACAGCTGTGACTTGGGAGAATCAGAGTGATTCAGGCTGGGACTGCCACTTCCGTCCCCTCCCCATACCCTGGAGAGTATTTCCAGGCTTGGAGCAGCTTTGGGATGGCAGTGTCTTCCCTAAACTGGGCAGGCCCTCACCACAGAGTCCTCAGTGAAGAGAGGAGAGAGAGAGCCTTCACGATCTCCAAACTCAAGGGCACCCAGTCTGCAGTGACCCCAAGGCCCTGAACTACTTTTTGTTCTAAGCGTCCCAGAGTAGGCCTGAGACCTCACTCTCACATGACTGGAAGGTCTTTGAGGGTAGGGGCTCCAGCTCGTCCCCCTCCTGTCCTGCACAGCTCCTGCACGGCACAACATGGTGCAGAGAGAGTGCCTGGTAAACCGTTGTCGCTATACCGCAAAAGGTGGAAGGCCCGTCGTCAGGCTTGAGGGAAGGAGGCCGCCCCTCCACACTTCGCCAGGGGAAGGGGGCTTGGCAGCAAGCATCCTCCCAAGAAATCTTTTCACAACGCCCCACGTCCCCTGTGCCCCTTCTCTCCTCTCTAGATACTTTACAGAACCTTCTACATTCTCAAGTAGGGGATGTGCTCAAGGATCATAGAACCAGTTTGGGATATCATTTTCTGAATTCTGCTCACTGAGGCAGGAAACATCCCATCTAGCAGGCCTGTTACAGGGCGAGTGGAAACCCTCGGAGATTCCCAGTTCACTCAAAGGCTGGCTCGCTCGTCACACACAGAGCCTATTCTTTGTCAGGAACCTGGAAACACCCCGGGGACTGGACAGCCCAAGCGTTTAAGCAGTCCTTATTCCATTCGATTTAGATTTTCTTTAAGCTATCAATTCTTAGGTAAGGCTACTGGCTGGAACTCAATTCAGCAAAGAAGATAGAAGTGGTCAAAATTGCTCCACAAACGTGGGGTGCACATGTGGGCAGATCGCTCTCGTTTTCCAGTTTCATGGCCAGTACCCTCCATCTAGTCAGCAGAAGGTCTGGCGTGTGAGCAGAGCGCTGGGATTGCTGCGTCCGCCGCTGCCCGGCGCTGCCACACGGTGGCGCCGATGAACGGTCCCTCGGCCTTCCACAAAGCTGCTTTTGTCCGTGTCCTCGTGCAGCCGTTCATGTTCGCAGGGAGGATGACCCCATTCCCGCCGCAGTAACCTCAGCCGGGGGTGACCCCGCACTTGAGCTCACGAGGTTGCCGCTCAGCTGAGTCTGCCGCCAGTTTTCTTTAACAGCCGCCGTCCAGGTGCCAGCTGGTCCCAGGAGTCCCAGGGCAGCACAGGCTCCCAGAATCCCAGAGAGACTATTTTCAACTCAAAACAGTGTCCTGTTATCACCTCCCCTTCCTGGACAATAGAGCTGCTTGCCATCCACCTAGACTTCTGAGAAAAATATCTTCAGTGACTCCCCAGGGGATTCCAGATGCTCTACCACTTCAGGTTAACAGCCCAGGAAGGTCAAATTGGTTTTCTGAGTCTACAGGCTAAGAAGTTGGCACTCTTCTCATTTAAGAAAGGGAGTGCAAATGCAATCTTTTAATCTTTCACAAGCACCCTTCTTGTAAGTCACTCTGTCTCAGAGTAAAAGTGTGTGTAACAAGCTTTAAGATCTAGAACAATCTGCAGCCTTGACCTTCACAGCAGACCTCTGGGAGCAGGTCTGAAAACAGCACAGCAGTCCGACCCCTCTGACTTAAGGAAGTGACTTCAGATTCCAAGGGCTTGTTCATGCGTAGCAATTCATGTTTAAAGCTTCCAAGAGCGAAGGGTAGACTCCATGGAGATGCAGAGAGGGAACCCAGAGTTTTTGTTGCAGTGATGGAAGTCCTGGAGTGCTGGATGTCACCCCAGTGACTAAGGCATGTCTCACCTTTACTGAGTAGGAGCCAGGCACTGAGGGGAGCAGGGTGAGACAAACGTCCCACAATCTGGAATAATAATAGCTGCCATCTTTGAACATGGGCTATATACAAAGCATTGGGGGGGCACTTTGTATATGATATTTCTAATCCTCATGACCACTCTATTTGGTAGATATTTATTATCCCCACTTTACAGATGAGAAAAGTGTGGCTCAGAGAAGTTAAGTAACCAGTCCATTGTCACACAGCTAGTTATTAGTAGAACTGGGATTCAAACCCACTTCAGACTTGGCAACTCTTTGCTTCCCTTAATCCTGTTTTCTCTTGAGAATGATGTCCATCTTGGTAGAGGATGGCAAGGAGAAAGTAGCTGGAAATGGATCTTGCCATATTGTATCGTTCCTTGTGAGATTGCAAGTTTAGACAAATGATACCTTTGCTTATGACTCAGTCCTGAAAATTATTCTGACCAATCCTCCCCAGTGGAAAGAGAATGAGTGGGTGGAGCAAAGGGCACAGAATAAACCTGATCACTTCTTTTTCTTGTCAGTGAGTGGGCTTCTTGTTAATCTGGTGTCTTCTTTTAGGTCTCTGTGCCTTTTTCCTGCTGCTGTTCCCTTGCCTGGAGTTACCATCCCCCCGCCCTGCTCCACTTGGGGAAAGTCTGACTGTCACCTCTGTAGAAGTAGGCTTTCTTTCTCTGATGGCTCCCCCAACATGCAGGTGGAGGTAGGCACTCTCTCATCTGTGTTGCCATTGTTCTTGCCCAGGCACCAGCGCATTATTCAAGGCGCAGTCACTGTTTGTTTAGGCCTGAGGCTGCCTGGGTGAGAGAGGAGTTCTCTTTTACCCAAGATACAAGCCGATGTCAAGAATGATCAGAGCCCAAACCATTCAAGAATGAAGAGATCCAAGAAGAGTTTGCAGAACCCCCAAACCAGAGGGGCTTGTGGTTAGTGGGTGAAGCTGGGACCCAGAGCCAGGATCCTGGAGAGGCTGATCTCTTGAGCAAGCACTTGCAGGTCAGGCCACAGGCACAGCATCCAGCATGCCACACAGAGATGCTGGGTCCTCAGTAAACTGGTGATGAGTGGGGCACTAATGGATGAACAGCCTTTATTAAGCCCAACCTGAAGCTGTCTTTGTCACGGGCAGTTACTGTAGTCTGAGTTGAAGTCATAATTCTCCCAAGAACTTGTCACGCTTTGGAACTTCCCCCTGTGTTTCCCAACTGACCTCGCCACCGGTTTGACCAAAGACCTGGACCACTTGAACTGATAACCACACCGACCGTATGGGCCAGGCGCCCTCTCCAGGCGCCCTCTCCGGGCACCTGCGTGCAGAACTGGAAACAGCCGAGCCCCACGTGGTGGTGCAGGATGACTCATCCCTCATTTGGGGGCCAGCTGCTACTCCAGGCCATGAATCTAATTGCGCCCAACACCCCCTTGTTCTTCTAACTGGGTGATGGGAATTTCCTTGGGTAAGCCTCCAGGTCTTCCCTCTTTCCGGATTTAATGAGCTCATTTATTTTTCTTTTTCACTTAGCAGGTTTTAGGGCTGGTTAATGAGTGGTGGGGTTCTCTTTAAGAGCCAAGTTGGGCCGAGCTCAGGGTACTTTCTTTGCCATTTCCAGCCCTCAAGTCTCCAGTGTCTCTGGCAGTCTCTCCCCAACTCTGGCAGCTGCCCTCCTCAGTGCAGTTCCCATCTGTGGAAGTTTCTGGAATACAAAGGCACATAGGCCTCAGGGCTTTGTTTTGCTTTTGTTCCCCGTATTTCCCTGGGTCAGTTGTTTCAAGATGAGCCTGTGTTTTTGAGAGAGAAGAAACCATTGGAGAAGCTGTTAAAATACAGAGTTTCTTCTCTGAGTTTTGTCCGAAACTCAGATCTGGGGGTAGGGGTGCTGGTTGGGAATTCCAGGGAGACTCGCCAGAGGCTGTTTAAACCTCCTTTACGTACAGCTGCTGTAGCAAGCTGCCAGGAGGGAGCTCTCATGGAAGGGAACTTGGAAGCCTTGCTGTGGTGGTTGGCGCTTGGGAAACTTTCAGCCCGGAGAGAATGAGAATGAATGCAGGGTCTACATGGTGAAAACAGAACTCTACAGACCCAGAGATCGATAGTTCCTAGAAGCTTCTCGAGGTAATGACTTCACAGTCGCTTTGTTGATTCACGTACCACAGAAAGTTTCGCCCAAAGAGTCTCATTGTACGTTTGTCCATCATTCCGACCATCCGTCTGTCTGTCCACCCACCCATCCATCCAGCCAGCCAGCCAGTTAATAAACAAAGACTGAACACTTACTGTAAGGCAAGCACTGGGCTAGGCAGGAGGAATGATTGGATACAGCCCTAATGAATGCCCCCAGGTTACGTCCATACGTTTCAGAGTAAGGATTCTTATGTGATGGTGGCTGACAGACAGTGGGGAGGCACTAGAGGATAAGTCACAAAAACCTTAGCATGCCATGTTTGGGTAGTTTGCAGAGCAGTTGTCAACTCCTTGTTTCCTACTGAACCCCTGAAGCTTGGGCACAGTGCTTCCCTTCCTGAACTTCATTCCCCACTGTGAGGTCACAGCCCTTGGCCTGCTTCTGCTTGGGGTCCAGGCTACAGATGGCAATGGGGCACCTGTGGTGCTTCCATCCCAAGTGAGAGCCAAGGCTCTTGAGGCCAGTGTCATTGGGGCCAAAAACATTGTTGCCTGACTCTTTTCCCAGCCGCAGTAAATATCAGAGAGAGGGGTGCAGGTGGGAGGCAGCCTGTCTTGACCTGTGTTGAGTTGCCATGGGTATTAGTTTGCTAGTGCTGCTGTAACAAAGTACCACAGATTGGATGGCTTGAACAACAGAAATTTATCATCTCACAGTTCTGGAAGCTATAAATGAAAAATTAAGATGTCAATAGAGTTTGTTCCTTCCGTGGGCTGTGAGGGAGAATCTGTGCCAGGCCTCTCTCCTAGTTTCTGGTGGTTTTTTGGCAACGATTGGCTTTTAGAAGGACCACTTCAGTTTCTTCCTTCACTATCACACGACATTCTGTCTAACTTTCCCCTTTTTTGAGGACACCAGTCATGTTGGATGAGAGCCCACCCTAATGACCTAACCAATCACATCTGAAACAACTCTGCTTCCAAATAAGGTCGCACTTTGAGGTCCTGGCGATTGGGACTTCGACGTACCCTTTGGGGAGGGTACAATTCAACCCATAACCCATAATGTGTTTCTGACTTTGTCCCCCTTCTGCTGCCATCAGCAGTGCCTATGAAGAGGAGGTCAGAGTGATTCTACCTCAGGAAGGGTCAGGAGTGGTGCCCCAGAGAGAAATCAAAGGGAAACATCTGCCGGAGGGAAGTTTGTGCTGGAGAGCAGCAGCACGACCGTGCAGGTCTCACGGGCAGCTACAGAAAAGGCAGCAGCCGTCGGTAGGTTTAGGGATTTGGTCCTCTGCGCCTTTGTGCTCAGAGCCGCTAAGAACCTGAAGGGGAGGGAAGCCCTAAGTGACAGCCTTTAGCCTAGGACAGAGTTGCCTGAGGAGAGCAGGGGCAGGCTGCCCCTAGGACCTGGGAGAGGTGACCCCTGGGACTTGAGGGAAAGGGGAGAATGGCCATCAGGGTCCAGAGTTCTGGGGGACTTCGGAGTAGTCTGTTAGGCAGGAAACCAGAGTGTGAGTCTGTGTGTGTGTGCGCACAGGGAGACTTGGCTTTCATTCTTGAGCCATCCAAGATTCACTGAGACTCTCAACCACATCCTCTTTGAAAGACAGATGAATTTAATTAAAAGGCACAATTACAGTGGGGCATTGCAGTAGAGCATTTGTAGACTTTGATAGATAATTTTGAAAAAGAAAATAGGAGGCATTTGCCTTACCAAATATTAAAATTTAAGGTACAGTGAGTGTCATCAAAAGAATATGTTTTGGCACATGAATAAATAGCTCGATGGAACAGGCCAGATTCTAGGAATGGATGCAGTATGTTTACATACTTAAAAATGATAAAAGCAACATTTCAGTTCAGTGGGAAAATTATAATTGATTCAAGAAATGGTATTGACCTAACTGGCTCTCCATCTGGGGGGAAAAAATGGGGTAGACACCAACTCATACCATACCCAACAATAAATTCCAGATGGGTTTGGGTTGAAGATCTAACTGTAAGTAAACGAATAAATATGTGCATAAAATATTTGAAGAAAATCTAGTGGAAAATTTATTTTCCAAATTTCAAAATTTGTATACTTTCAGAGTAGAAGGGGTATTTTTAATAATGAGGGAAGTCTCAGAAACTGTGAAGGGAAAAAGAAAAGAACATATGTTCCTACGTATTTTTTCAAATTTTAAGAAAAAAATATACAAAAAGGAAAGTTAAAAAACAAACTGTAGACTCAGATAAACATTTAAAACACATACGAAAGATATTATCTTTAATTTGCCCAAAGCACATATAAATTGGTAATAAAATGGCAAAAGGCAAGGGGAATATAGAAAAAAAATGTGAACAGGCAATTTACAGAGGAGGAAATGAAAATTTAACAGAGTTGAAAAGGATTAGTCAGAGAAAGTCAAATTTAGTTATTTATTCATTAGACTGGCAAAAATTAAAAAGACCAGTAACACCCTGTGCTCGAGAGAATACGGGAGAATGAACACTTCTATACCTTGCTAGTGGAAGTGTGAACCGCTGAAACCTCTAGGGAAAAATACTCTGGCAACATTTATTATAGTTTAAGATGGGCATTACCACCTCAGCAACCCCATCTAGGTCATAATTCCAGTTGATATAAAAGCACCAGTACCTAAGAATTTATGGACAAGGGTGTTTACAGAAGCACTGTTTGCCGTGGCAAAATATTGGGCAACTCACAATTGTCCATCAATAATAAAATGATCGATAGAACATGGTGCCTCTATGCTGTGGGATATCGTGTAGCTATGACAAAGAAGAATGAATTAGATCTATCAACATATTCACACAGAGAGAGGCTAATATGTTAAGTGCAAAAGCAAGTTGTGGAAAAATGTGTATACGATGGTCCCATTTTTGCAAAAACGTTGAGTAAGCAAATAAAACCCAATATGCCTGCCTGTTCTGTGTTTGCATGTATTTATACAGCTTCGAGAAGCCTTAACAGCACAACTAACCTCAGGGCATAGGAATGAGAGGGAGTGAATTTTAACGTCATGTTTCTATATCTTTGGCCTTTTTGCTTATTACAAGAATCATGTTTTTGCTTCTTTTACTTAGAAGCAATTGGATAAAGACAATTTTAAAGGGAAAAGAATGACAAAGTGCCTAAAATACTTTTATGACTTGTTGGGTCCTCAGGATAAAGTCCACTCTCTTTAACGGACTTATGAGGCCCTGGGATCTGTGGTCCGCATGTAGCACCAGACATTTTTCCTTTTGTTCTGCCGTTTTCTCTTTGTTCCCCAGCTGTGCAGGACCAGGAACATAATGGACAGTTCTCTGCCCTCCCCATACACCTGGACTTCTCTTTCCATGGGGATCCTACACCGGGCAAAGTACCTGCCCACCTATTCCTATAGCATCTTGGGGCTATGCCCTGGTGGTATAATTTCCCCTGCAATTGTCCATTTGCCTACTTTTATCCCCCATTGCACCATAAATATCAAGAGGGCAGGAGTAGCATTCTTTATGGTGTCCCCAGTACCTTGCCTAGCTCATTGGACATGTTAAGTACAATAAATGTTTGTTGAATGAATAAAGGAAAGAACAAAATGGATGAATGTGAAGCGTTAGAGATACAAAGAAGAAAACAGTCTGTGCCCTCAAAATTGTGAGGTGGATAGACAGGCATGTAAATAGTACAAATAATAGGACAAGGGGAACATAAGCTACCCAAATTTTCTTGGAAAAAGTCTGGAAGGTTTCATTAGTGAGAACAAATTTATCAGAGATTTGAAGGATAAATAGTCATTTACCAAGAAAATAAGAGGATGGAGTGATGTTCTGGCACAAGGACCAGTCCCTGCAAGGGCACAGAGGCGTGAAAGAGCATGACATATTCTGAAAACCTCAAGAGATTCAGTACTGCTTGAGCATAAAGTTCAAGGTTGAGAAAAGGATATGAAAGATAATAAATGAAAGATAATAAATGGAAGTTGTTATACTAGAACCAAATCATTCATGAAGTTTCTTGCAGGCCATGCCCATGAGTTTAGAATTTATGGGAGAACTACTGAGGAAGGTTTTAAGCAGTGGTGTGATATGAGGGAGTTTAGATTAGAATTACAGAATGTGACAGATGGGTTAGGCTGGGGCCAGCAGATGATATCAGAGGAGGGGAGATTGACCATGTATGCAAAATGGAAAGGTGGTTATTACAGGCTTGTACTGGAGGAGTTACCGGAGTTGACCCAGGGCAGAGACAAGGCTCAAAGGAGGAAGGATGGATGAAGTACGAAGGAGGTCAAGTTGACATGATGCAGTGCTTGATGGCTGGTGTGGAGATAGGGAAGGAGTCAAAGTGGACTCTCAGATTTCTGATTTGGCAACTTGCTTCATTTGTTACAATAAGAAATACCAAAGGGGAGCAAATCTGAGAAAAATAGAAAAACTTGATTTGGGCCATGTTAACTGTATTTGTTTCCTAGAGCTGCTAAATTCCACGAATTGAATGGCTTAGAACAACAGAATTTATTCTCTCACAATTTTAGAGGCTGAAGTTCTCAAAATCAAGGTGTTAGCACGGCCATGCTCCCTCTGAAACCTGTAGAGGAGAATCCTTCCATTCTTGCCACCTTCTAGCTTCAATGGTGGCCATCGGTCCTTGGCCTTCCTTGGCTTGCAGCTGTGTCACTCCAATCTCTGCCTCTGTTGTCACACGATCTTCTATTTATGCATTTTTGTCTTCATATGACATTTTCTCTTTTTCTAAAAACATCAGTCATATTGGGTTAGGGCCTACCCCAATGATTTCATCTTAACTTGATTACATTTGCAAATTTCCAAATAAAGTCACAGTCACAGGTACTGGTTGTTCAATGCATCTTTGGGGGAAATACAATTCAACTCATAACACTGAATTTAAAGAGCTATGGGACCTTCAGTGGAGATGTCCAGGAGGCCTCTGAGTAGACGTGAGTGAGGGCTCAGGGGAGAGGCATATCTTTATCTAGAATCCGCCAGCAAAGAAAATGCAGCATGGAGTGATCCTAGCAAATAGGTAAATGGCCTGAGAAGAGAAACTTTGGGGAAGGTCATGGTTAAGGAGCTGAAGGGGGCAGAGGATCCCATGTAGGAGGTGGCTGAGAAGGAAGGGCCAGAGTATATGTGTCTGTGAAGGATGCTGAGGGCATGGCCATGACGAAGCTGGCCTGTGTCCATTCTTTGCTCAGAGCCGAGTGTCACCCACTGGAGCTCCAGACTGTGTTTCCTGTCGCCTGGTGCTTTCATGTCTGAATCTTTCTCCTGGGTTCCACATGGCTTTTCTTCCTTCAGGAAGCATTGAAACCCTGCAGCCATCTCCTGAAGGAGTCAGCAGGGTCATTACAAAATATTGTTGAGGCAGCCGCCTCCCTAAACTCAGCACTACAGTACGGCATTGATGAAGCAAACAAGGCTGGCTTGTTTGTGTTTTGCATTTCTTCAGAAACGAGCTGGCAGTTTTGTAGTAACACCGAGGAATTACACTTTACTGCTTCACCAAAATATTCCCATATGGTCATAAAAGTGTTGTCCAGAGAATATACAGCCTTTCTCCTCCAATCGCACACCTCTACTCCTAGGAGAGGCTACAGAGCCAGCTTTCAGGTATCAGAGAAAGTTGTAGATTCTAGAATGTGAGACTGAAGGTCAGGGCAGGCCAGAATGGCTCAGCCAAGGGACGCTGAAAAGAGTGCCTGTGGTAGAACAATAGCACGTGAATCCCATGAGGGCAGGGGAGGGGCCTGGGCTGTTTTGTTCACTGCTGTAGCCTGAGCACGCGGTAGAGTTGTGGTAGACATTCAACAAAGGCTCTGGGTAGCCTAGAAAGTGAGACCTTTGTCTGTATTTGGATCAGTAAATGACTGACCAGTGATGCTCAGCTAATGTGGGACTCCCACTCGGATGCTGGGTGAGCAGGTGTGAGATGCTTGCGGCAGTCATCTTTTCCCTTGTGGGGAGGCCAGTGGTCAGTGGCTGGGCCTGCAGTATGGTGGTCCTGGGCCTCACACTGCTTACTCTAGCAAGATCCGTCTTCACTGGTTCTGGAAAATACACAACAAACAATGACCAGAATAATCATTGCATTATGACTTAATAAAAATAATGGTTAAGATTTATCAAGTGCCTATGATGGATTGGGTTTTATGCTAAGTGCTTTATCTGCATTATCTCAAGTAACTCTTGCAGCAACTCTACGAGGTCGGTGCTATTTATATACCCATTCTAAAAGAGAAAAATGAAATTTAAAATATGAAGTCATTTTACCCAAGATCTTACAGTTAGAATGTGGTGTTGGGGATGTTTGAATCCATACTGTCTGGAACTAGAGCTCATTCATTGAAGCCTTTCATTGTACTTCTCAGCTTTGCTAATCTTGTGTTGAAACTTTTTGTCTACTCATTGATTGTTTAGCTTATGAGTTATTGCCCAAGAGATGGGGTAAGACTGACGTGGATGGTTAGGAAGCCCTCAGGGCAGCTGCTGTCAGGTTCTGGAAATTAAGATATGACGTGGCTTTGAGGGGAAGAAAGTGAGTTTAGTGGGAAATGCAGAGGAGGCTGTGCTCAAGGTCATTGCTGCCCTGTGAACTATGCATGTCTGTCAGGCTGAGTTCAGCCATCACCATGTTTAGGCCTACAAAGAACATGGACTCACAGAATGGGCTTCTTTGTCAATTAGCAAATTATGCATCAGAACCTGTGACTCACAGCCTTTGGGGATTGGCCCACAAAATAATCCATCTTCACTCTTCGATTTCACAGGTGAGAGGCCTGAGGCCCAAAGGGCAGAACAAGGACTATGGTAGATTAAAGATGGCCACAAGTTCTTTGATGCATCTCCCCTTGAGAGTGAGAACTATTATCCTGCCCCTCAAGTTTGGGTGGGCTCTGTGGCTACTTAGCTAATAGGGAGCTGTTTAAATGACATTGTGCCAGTTTCTGGACTCAAGGCTTAAGAGACTGGTAACTTCCACTTCCTCCTCTGTGAACATAAATTTTTGGAACCCAGATGCCATGCTATAAGGAAGCCCAAGTAGCCCCATAAAGACACGGTGTGGAGAGGAATTGGGGTCCCTAGTCAACAGCCCTTGCCAATCGTCAGCATTTTGGGGCCAACTTGAAAATAGTTCCTCCAGCTCCAGTCGAGTGTCCCCTGCTAGATACACATGGAACAAGAACAGCCTTCTCTGCAGAGCCTTGCCAAAATGCAGATTTATGAGCAAATGAACTGCTTATTGCTATTTTAAGTCACTGACTTTCTGAATTTTTTTCAGAAAGTTTTGCCATGCAGCCGTAGGTGATCAGGATCAAACAGCATGTGTAGCATGTGTTGTGGCCCTCGGCCAGTGTTGCTTTCACTCTAAAGCGCACTCACTTCAGTTCTGGTCACCCAGGTCATTCACCATTCTCAGTGGTCTGTGAAGTTGGAAAGGCTGGTATATTACCTTGCATGAAGACTGCTGGACTGAATGTCTTCAGCAAAAGGCACCAAACCTAATGATAATGAGAATCCCTGAGGGCTAAGTATATAGATTCTTGAAGCCCATTCCAGCTGTGTGTCAAATTGGAATCATTAGGAGTGATTTCCGGTTTTTAAACTTTCTTAGGCAATTCTGATGATCAGCCAGCTTTGGAAACCATTGGTCATAAATTGTTAGTGAGCTAGTGGGAGAAATATCCCAGCATTACCTACATGTACTGATTATCCCAAACTGGACATTGCTGGAATTTTTCTATTATGTTAAGATTATTGGGTCTCCAGGTTCTTAACATACTTACTTTTCATTTAGCTTGGTGTCGGCCTGGGATCCCCAGTGGAGATGTCTCTGATGCCTTTGCACGACGCCAACGTGACAGTTGTTAGTTTTGTTTGCTAAATATCTATGGTTCTTTCTTATTCTTGGCATATAATAGGATTATATTTCCTGGCCCTTGTTGTGATTGAGTGGGACCATATAAATAACTCTGGCCAATGAGCAGAAGTGATGTCTGTCACTTCTGGGCCACAGCTGTTTATTACAAGTGTGACAGCCTCCAGAATCTTATCTTTTCATCTGCATTCTGAATGGAAATATTCTGGGTGGTGGTTGTTCTATCAGCATGGACCCCTAAGTGACGATGATGTACAGGGCCTACTTACTGAACCATAACAGACAATATGATATTAGCAAGAAAGGAATTTCTATTGTTCGAAGCCATGGAAATTTGGGGGTTGCTTATTATTGTAGCATTATCTAGGCTAGCCTGACTAATATAGCCAGAGATAATAGGCTTATCACTTTGAAACCCTCTCACTCTGCTGGGAAGGAGCATGCCCCATAACCAATTTAAATTTTTATGTTTTTCCACTTTAAAGACTTATTAATCACAAAGTTCTATTTCCACTCTTACATAAAAGAATACCTTTCTGAAACCCTTAAACTGATTAGGGACCTATCAGTATTCTCAAAACAGGCAGTGTTGAGAACCTGATGTTATCAGTTGAAAGGCAATGGCTTTTGTTTGCTTATCATATGGAACTCATAATTATGAATACTGGGGCATAAACTAAGTCAAAGAAAATTCTACTTAAATGTCTAAAATAGTGGAATCTTATCTTTCTAAAAGACTGTCTTACAAGGCATGTTTCAGATGTTTCTGAAAAGCTAGTGGTGTGAGATAATCTCTTTATTAGTGAAATGAGTGTGGGTTTCCTGTACAGCAAAAGTGAGAGCTCCATATTGACTTTATTTTCAGAGATCATTTTTCTCTCATTTTGTAGTAGAGAAGTTAAGACCCTGGTACTCAAAAATGAGAAGTTCTATGTTGTCTCCTGAGCCAACATGTGGTGCTGTATCTATGCAGCTGCACGTTGTCATTGAATATTATTCTTTTCCTTGTTGAGGAGAAAATAAACTGAGTGCTGCTTTCTTTATCTTGGTCACCAATACTTTTTGGTATCCCTGGTGGTGGATTTTCGTTATCATCTAATGAGTAATTATTTGCCTACTTGATCTATATTTGAATTTGGTTTCTGAATTTAGAAACTTTCACCCTTTATTTAAATAACATGTGTATATATTCTCTTAAGAAATAATTCAAATATTGCAAATAATGCTGTAATCCTTCCTTGCCACCTCCCATTTCCCATTCTCTTTCCCAGGATTGTTTTTAGCAATTTTATGTCCATCTCATAAAATTCTTATGTAGATATTTGCATACATATATGTACCTATAAAATTATATAGTATTTTTGTTTTAACTTTTTTGACGTATGTGGAATTCGTTATACATACTGTCTGCAAATTGCTTTGTTCACCTAATAACATATCTTAGAGTTTTTCACATCTCATTGTTTTCTGCTTATTTTCTATAATATGGTTGTGTCATAATATATTTAAAATTTCCCTATTTGAAGACATTAAGGTATTGCCAAGATTTTGTATTACAAATAGTGTGTCCACAAATATCTTTATATATGTGACTTTGTGCACATATGTCAATGTTTCTCTAGAGCTGATACAGAAGAATGAAATGGTTTTATTAAATGATCTGGAACTTTCATTTTAATAGATACTCCTCAATTTCCCTCCAAGTGGCTGGATCACTACATAAGAATAGACATATCCCCTTATTTTTGCCATCATTTTATATTAAGAATTTTTCTCTCAAAGGTGAAAACAATATTTCATTTTAATTTGCATTTCTGCAATTAATAATGAGATTAAACTGTTTTTATATTTTCATTTCTATAAGTTACTTCTTTATAATCTTTTCTCATTTACTATTGGATTTTTAAAATCTTTTTCTTATTGATTTATTGGAGTTCCTTATATATTCTTCATACACTTCCTTTATCTGTCATATTCATTACAATTACTTTCTGAGTATGTCTCTTTTAGCTTTGTGGTTGTTTTTTTCTGGTTGCCTTATTACCTCTGTTTTCCATTAGTCAAGGTCTTCTATTCCCTTAGTTTGGTATCCTCTTTTTAAGGTATTAGCTTTTGTCAAATGTTTAATGATTTGTGAGTGTAAGTGATTCTCTTGTTTCTGTTAACTGCTGTCGTGCATTACCTGCTTGCAAGCCTGCATAGGATAAGGTGAGAGGTAGGAGAGAGAGGCATTGCATGCTGCTGTGTACATAGTGAGCCTATGTATGCTAGTGTACATAGTGAGCCTGGGAAGGAGCAAATTGCTGCTAAGAATGTTGCTTTGACAATTAGGCTCCTAAGCAGGAGAGCTTCTCATTCTTTCTGGGGAACATGAATTGCCCAAGGCAAGAGTCTGCCTCTCTGTCCAAGCACACGTGCTCATTGCTTATCTCTAAGCACAGACAGTTCTGTTTTCTGTCGGATAAAAGAAGATCCATCCAAATAGAAGAAATGGGTGGAAAGATGAGAAGGTGGAAGGAGAGGAAGGATCCCACACACCTCGTGGCTCTACTATGGAACCTTAGGTAATAGTTCAGGGCCACTCTTTCTCTACTCTCCTGGCAGGCTATGTCCTATCTTTGCTTCATCTTTTGTAGCTGTCCTCTCCTGCATGCATTTTGGTTGTCGTTTTTTCATTTTCGTTTCTTTGTTTTGTTTTGTTTTGTTTTCCAATCCAATTCTATCTGTATTCCATGTTTTAGTGATTTCTTTCCTGATTTCTGGTCCACTGAGGGCACATCTTCTTGTTTTCCAGAGTGGATCATCCTTCTTAAGAATTTGGCGTGAAAGGTGACATTGCTTTGTAAAATCTGTCAGCCGTCTTGAATCAGATGATCTGAAGTCATCCTATCTGGTTTATATTGCACTCCTCAGTCTGATACTTCTGAAATATTAAATGTTTCTCTTGAGCAAGAGAAAACAGAGGAAGATTGGAGGATTTTCTTCATTAATGTAATATTCTCATCTGTCCATAGTTGTGCTAGATTATATAAGCTAAACATGGTAAATAAAAAGAAGGAAATCAGATTACATAAAAAAAAAAATCTATCTTCAAATTCATCTCTAATAGTATTATCTACTGGAATTTCATCAAAAGCCCTATCCTGACTTATGAGCTGTTTCAGTTCTGTTTGAATATAATTTACATATTTATATCCTAGTCAGCTTTCAAATTGCAACAGTTTTCAAGTTACAAATCTCTCACTAGTAAGTCCTCTGGGAACAAAGCTGTCCTCTAACGAACTGGCTGAATGAAGTAAAAACAAATAGGTCCTAGCTTGTGGCTTGTGGCTAGTGGCTTGTGGCTTGTGGCTCAGGGGCAATATTTTTGCAAGTTGCACATGCCCCTGACAAATATGTGCCCTTGCAAGTTCTCCTTGAGTAGGCCTTGCTGTATGCACACAGGGAAAATCCTGTTCATGCATGGTGGGCCTTGGCAAGCAGCTCTTAATTTCTTTCTTTCGTCCTCGCTTTCAGGGACCCAGACTCTCTATTACTTCCTCCCACTTATAAAAATGAGGAAAGGATCAAAACGATCAACTCTGTATCTCAATGAGTTTCAGAAGATGTGTTATTTGATCCTCGGGTGACACCTCCTGGGTTGGGCCCCTCCCTACTATTATACACAATACTGTGGAAAATTTTAGTTCACATGTCACAGATGAGCCACCTACTTCTAAAAGTAGAACTGGCATTTACATTTACCTTAACAGAGAAGGTAGGTGACCCTGGCTTCCATTAACCCTCTATGAGGATATCAGGAAATTTTCTCTATGAGTGTTTGTATCACTTTTCTTATATGATAAGAAAGAGAAAGTGAGCAAGGCTGATTTTTCTTCATGACTGTACTTTGAGAGATACTTGAATAAATTGAAGCAGAGAATAAAAGTCTATTTTATTTAATGTCATCAGAAAAGAGTCACTGAATTTTGTTCTCAGGTCAAGAATTTTGGGAAATGAATATGCCCTAAGCGATCCCATTTATCAGGCTCTCAGCGGCTTAGAGAATTTTACATCCTAGTCAAATGATGAGACATTTGAACACATTAACCTTGAAATTGCAAGGGGAAAAGTCAAGAGTATCTCTAATGCTGAAGGAAGTGAAAGTATTCAGATTCTGACTGAACATATTTTCCTTTAGCAAACTGCTCGGAGTCCAGAGGGAATACAAATTTGTGGAAATTATAGATATTTCCTGGAAATGAATTCAAAGTATTAAAAGAGAGTCCTAGATATTTCAGCACATACAAATCATTCTTTAAGTTTCTGTAGCTGCTCTTGGAATGGAAACCTTAGGGTATTCAAAATTATGGAATATTAGCTCTAAAAGTGTGACCGTTGGGGTTGAAAATATATTGTACCCACTGAGAAGAAGTCCTAACTCTGAGGTTTTGGAGACAGGAATATGCATAGTAAACTATGAATATATTCTGTTGGTTTTATAACAACTTAGTCTATTGATATCAGTTCTACATTTAACAGGGGGAAAAATTGAACCGAGACTAGTAACAGGCATATAAATGTTTTATAGAAGCAACATTTATTAAAATGTGTTTCGATTTTCTTTGGAATTAAATCTAAAAAGCCCATATTTCTGGCTTGCAAGCAGACTATCCGTAAAACTTATATATGGTCCATATACACATATAAGGTCCATCACTGGAAAAATGAAATGCCCGGCTGGATGGGGTGCTTTTGGGGGGTTACTGATTCATGGCTGGTCTCTGCAACAATTTCAATATTCCCAAATACCTGAGGATGGTTGTATAAAGTGGGCCCAAGTGCTGGTATCACTTGTCAGACTACTTTTCCCATATCAATGAGACGATGCTCTCTTTCATTTTGTGCATGAGATTCTGTTTTTGTCAGTGTTCTGTAAGGAACCATCATGGGAAGGAAGTGACTGGCTCATCCATGGAAGGCTCTCCATGATACAACGCAGTCTGTATACTTTGTGTTTGGTGTTTCTGCCTGTGGCATTTCAGCTCTCTGACTTGAATTTTCTCTGCTCTGTATTTGATGGCTACATGAAACATTTTTGGTAATAAGACTTAAACCTTTGTTCTGGATAAATGCCATCATTAAATATACGTTTTTTCAGCTTGGATTATTGCCACACTTATTTTATGAAGATTTGTTTGCACTAAGATGTAATTTTGGTGTTTTGTCCAAGGTCTGTGACAGATTCTAATCCCTCCCCTTCTGGCTTTGTTTTCCATCTTTATATGTGGGACGCTCATCAGCAATTGAAGTATCTTTGGCACACTCTTCAATCTTGATGGCTTTCTTGCCTCTAAGCCATTTGTGACTGTTTGGAAGCACGTAGACAATTTTTTTCCAGCTCTAATGGATTAAGCCATAGTTCATGTTCTTAAAAAAATTCTTGTGAGTTATTTTATGCTGTTCAATCTTCAAACTTTTATTCTCAGTACTTTAACATTCTATAGTCAGGCAAAGCCTGGGGAGAGAAGAGAGACATTGACCTCTAAACTGTTTACATAATGAAACTGGCTCAAATCTTTTTATGGATTTTTTTTATTATGAAAGTAATATATACATACCTATTAGAGGAAGCTAGAAAATAAAGATAAAGAACCCAATAACCAGAGAAAATGTGTATTAATTTTAAGTTCCTTTTTTTCTATTCTTTTGAATTGCATAATCTCTTAAATAGAAGTTAGGGTTACAACTCAGATTTGTATCCAGCTTTTAAATTTGATATTACATCATAAACAGTTACTCGTGTTAATACCAACTTCATAAACATTTGTAATGGCTTCAAGACGTTAAATCATAGAGATGTATCATAATTTAACAACTCTTATATTGTTGAACATTTTGTTTTCAAATTTTCACAAGTGTGCATAATGATGTAATGATTATCTTTGTGCATGTGGCTTTTTAAAATTATATTTCTACATTGGTAGATTACTGCCTAGAACTAGACTCAAAACTCCAGAAGTCTTACCAACATAAAGTTCAAATATTTGAAAGAGAAAAACAGGAAAATCTGAATAAAAACTTTACAGCCATGATATATTTAAGAAAACTAAGAAATCAATATGGGTGCCATAATTGACTGAACTATAGACTTTTTCCAGATTTCCTATGTTTTACTGATCTCTTTTTTCTGTCTTAGTATGCAATCAAGGAATTATATTGTATTTAGGATTAGACTTTTAGAACATGGTGACAATCATTTATTCATTGTTCTGAGTCCCTTGAGTTTTTCTCCTGTGATCTGGTTCCTCATATGATTTGGCTTCTTGTGTGATATTTGGCAATGCTTCACAACTCTGACTGCTTGCAGCTTGTCAGAACCTCACTGACAGTTGGCTGCCTAGAACCGGATCAACCCTCAGGAAGTCTTAACAACACAAAGTAACAACACACTGCTACTATCTTCAGCCCTTGGCTTTTTGACACAGCCCATGACTATGATACCTCCTTTAGCAGCATCTTTATTGACTCATACTAAACATCTATTCAAATAAAATGTTAACATCAAATAAAAAGTTGGTATTAACATGAGGAAATGCTTAAGATGCAATATGAATTCAAACATTCCTTATTCAAATAAAATTAAATGCATGGGTTATTTATCCTCTCTTAACCCATGCATCCTCAATGAGAGTGATTAGAGAAAAAAATCTCTATCTTACAATGGTTTGTGCTCTCCAAAGCTCAGCCTTACCCAACAAAATCTTATTCCTTAGTATTTAATTTCTTTGAGGGAGAAATTAAATCAAATTAAAATGTTCTCCTTAGGGGAGATGATAATAAAATGTATACAGTTATTATCTTCAACAAAATGTAGGTTGTCCCAGTTTAGTTCTATGGAGGCTTAAATGTATAAATATTTTTACTATGAGTTGATCCAAACCATCAATAAACAGCAAACATATTAAACAAGGCAGCACCTTGACTCCATAAACACCTTGGCTACCCTCAAGATTGACACAGAGTTAGTGGCTTGGTATGATTATTCACAGATCAAAGATTCTTCTTCATATATAACATAATATCATTTTGAGTACGAAAATATCATATAATGAAAGACTCTACTAAATGCTTTAATAAAATAAAGACAGATTAAGAATAATAGTATTTCTTTGGTTTATCAATTTAATAGCCAAAATTAAATGAAATCAGTCTGAAACAACTAGTAGTAAATCATTCCCAGTCCCTAATGCTCATTGCATTCTCTTGCAAAGCTTATAAACCATCATCATCATCACCATCATCACCATCACCATCATTACTACTTTTTATTGAGCAACTGGTATGTGCAGATTCAATGCTAAATGCCTTACATTCATTACTACTTTTAATCTTCACAAAAAATCCTGTGAGATTGGTATTAATATCTTCATTTTACAGAAAAAGAAACTGAGGCTCAGGAATGTTAAGTAAATTTTCAAGGTCATATTTCTCTTTAAGGGTGGAGCTAGCCTTCAATGCCTGCCTGACTCCAAAACTCATGTGAACATTGCCTCTCATTCACATATTCATATTTTTATTTTCAGTCACTAATGTGTTCTAGACCATATGATTGATATAATCCCTGTTGGAAAATTTCGATATTATTTTATCAATCTTTACTCTTATTTCTTGGAAATCACTGACTACATCCTTGATCATATTCTACATGTTCCTTTAGCAAACTGGCATGGTATAGATTTGGGCCTGGAAAACTAACTTCACTTAATTGGAACCAGCTTACTACTGCCAGCACAATTAGATTAGAATTTACTATAGAAAGAGTTTGGGAACCATTTAGATTAGGTAATGAAATCCCGAGGGGCTCAGCATTTGCTAGAAAAAAACCCTCCCTTCTTACTGATCCTGGACCTGAATAAATTCTTCTAGGTGGAAAAGTGTTCTAGTTTCAGAGTTAGTATGGCTGCAAATTTTATTAACCACTTGGCTCTTTCCAATATGCACCCCTAGTCGGGTTTTCTTAAGTTTTGCCCATGGGTTCACTTGGCCCTGGTCAACATGTGAGGTATGTAGGCTCTGGGAATAAGAATACTCCTTTAAGGCAGCTGAAGTTGACAGGTTGGTGGCATTCAGCCTGGCTCTTGGAGGATATGGAGCCCTCTGATCAATCAGGGCCACCGACTCCATCATGACCATTTTCTCTTAAAACCTATGGAGATTCTAAAGGAGCCTAGTCTCAGTGTTTGGTGCTGTTCTGTTTGAATCTCTGTGCAACTTAAAACAGGAAAACACTAAAACATTTTGATGTATTCACATGCTTTGATAGAAAGGGCAATAGCTCTTTGATTTTTTAATTGGGGGAAAAATACGAAAGGACTAAAGACAATAAATATCAGTGTACTCAACTCCAAAAATAAATAAATGCCAACATTTTATCATATTCGTTTTAATGTCTTTTTAAATAAATAAAATATTACAATAAAGTTGATTTCTACATTGTTCTTATCCCCAATTCCATTTACCCTCTCCCCTCCTCAAAAGCAAAGACTATCATGAACCTGTCATGTAAAAGCATAAATACATATATATCCACAAACAATATATAATTGATTTTATAAAATGTACATAAATGATATCATATGGTACATAATGTTATGCCAGTCTTTTCACTCAACATCATGTTGTTAAAATTTATTTTTGCTGATGTATAAAAAATTCTGTTCAGTCATTTAAATTGTGTTGATTGCATCCGTATCTTTGTAGATTATTATAGGTTATGGTGCAATGAACATAGGCATGCATATATCTTTTCAAATTAACTGTAATTGAAAAGTTTTTTTAATTAAAAAATAAATTGTGTTATGATATTATAACATATTGTATGTATACACCAATACTTACTTATCTCTTTTCCTTCTGGTGGACATTTGGGATATTTCCAAATCATAAATGTTTTATGATTACAAACAGAACTCCCTTCTAGAAAAGAGGTTCAGGATTTCATCCTAGGTATTAATCTAGAGTTGGAATTGCTGGATTGTCAACTTCAAGATTCCAATTATTATGAAACAAGTCTCCAAAGCTGTTGAACTAAATTGTAGTTATATTCGCAGTGTCTTATGATTCCTGTTTTTTTTTTTTATCCTGGCCAACAAGACTATGCCAGACCTTCAGCTTTTGTCCTGTTGAGAAATGTTAATTGGAAGCTCAGCATTATTTCCTGTTTTACTTTCCTGTTACTAGCATTTTCATTTACTGACTACCCATTTATGTTCTTCTGTGAATATGAGGAAGGAACACTCATCCTTCTCAACAGTGTCCCGTATTGTATTGAAGTTTTAGTTTAAATTTAGTCAAATCAATCAAGCCTTTCTGATTTCTGCTTTTGTATCTTGCTTAGGAGTCCTTTCCCTTTCCAAAGTCATATAGATATTGTTTTGTTTTGTTTTTTCGGTCAACCCGGAATTTATTTTTAGAATGGTGTGAGGTAGAGACTCAATGATATTTTTCAGCTATGGAAATTTTCTTATGGAAATCAAGTTGTTTCAGCTTCACTTATTAGTGTGTCTTTCTCCTAGTCATTTACAGTGCCTCATCTACTTTATACTAAGGACTCATTTACATTGGGTCTATTTCTGGGCTGTTTAGAAATTCCATTGATCAATTCCATATCGACCAATATCTTACATAAGGAAGCTGTGGATTTCAGAAGTTGTGGATCAATTTCATTGATCTACTTGCTCATGTTTGGGCTATTATTATCTTACTATCTTACTTACTATTTTACTTTACAACAAGACTGTATAGCTTGTAGAAGTTCTTTGTTTCAGAATTATCTTGGCTACATCTTGGCCTTTTGTTCTTCCATATGCAATTTAGAATCAATTTATCCATTTCAATGAAAATGTCTATTAAGATTTTGATTAGAATTGCATAGAATATATAGGTTAATTTGATAAGAATATTATATAGCTTCCATTTCTTTCTTCAAGTGCACCTTTTTTAAAGAAGTAAAACCTTACAATAAAGTTGAATTCTCCCTTACTCTAGAGGGCCAACTTTTACTCAACCATCTTTCTGGACCTCAGTTTTCTGATCTGTAATATGGGAATAACAAGAGTACCATTATAGAACTATTATAAGGAATTAATTTATCTATCACATAGTAAGCCCTATATAATAGACTGTTAAATAAATTAATATACTATCCAAAGTGTTGAGACAAAATAATATCTATTAAAAAGAACAAGAAATTATAAAACAAAAATAATTTAGATGTGATTCTGAAGATGGAAAAATCTTGACAAAATGAAAAAAGGAATCACAAATCTTGAAAATGTCAGTATATTCTCTGAAATTTAAAATACAAATCAATACCTAGAATAAACTCTAGATTGGGAACTCTTTATTTATACTTGATGAATTAGGATATAAAATAGTAGAAATCACACAGAAAGCTATATAGATTGAGATCAAAATATGAATAAAGTGACATAGAAAGGCAGGCAGAAAGGTCTCAACACAAATAGGAAATCAAGAAGTATGGAAATAAAGGAAATGGCATATGGCATAAAATCAATACTAGAAGCAATAATAACAGAATATCAGAACTACAGAGAAACAAGTTTTAAGATTGAAGAACATACAGGGTGCTGAGCAGGATTAAATAAACTTACAACATATTAATGGGCACTCTAAAACATGAAAGATAAAGAAAAATTATTAAAATAGAGAGAAAAGTAAGAACACTTAGATTGACAAAAGATATTTTCTTAGTAATGAAATGCCAGAAGACAGAAAAATATCTTCAAAGTTATGAAGGATATCACTGTCAACCTAGAATCCATACCCAATTAAACTATTGTACAAAAGGAGAGAAAATAAAGATATTTTCAAAAATATAAAAAACATGAGCATCTATCTTTTATAGACCCTTGAAGAAAGAGTCACTAAAGGATATACTTTAGCAAAAAGTACATTAATAGAGAAGAAAGAGGATGTAAGAAAAAAGGCAAAGATAGTAAAACATATTGGTAAATCTAATAAAATAATTTTGGGGGGTGGGGTTAAAAAGATGAAACTAACATAAGGAAGTTGTGGATTTCGGTGAGGAGTTAATACATGTAAGACTTTATTTACTTCAGGATGGGGATGGGTGACATACCACTTGAAATTGGCCAGAGATACTCCACTTTAACAAGCCATAGCCCTAGGTGTGGTCTCAGCTTTTAGTAATTTTTCATGGGATGAGCCCAACTCTGGTCTCTTGATAGACACAGGGTGCTTTTGAGTCTCATCACTCTTCAGGAGTTGAAATTTTTTGTCTTAATCAGCTCTGGCTATTATGTTAAAATGCCATAGTCTGCGTGGCTTAAACAACATACATTTTTTTCTCATAGTTCTGGAGGCTGGGAAGTCTAGGTTCAAGGTGCTCACAGATTTAGTTCTTGGGGAGGGCTGGCTTCCTGGCTCACAGATGGCTGCCCATCTCACTGTGTGCTCACATAACTTTTTGTGTGCTCCTGGAGACGGTGAGCTCTGTTCTTTCTTCTTCTTCTTTTAGGGACACTAATCTCATTATGAGGACTCCATTCCCATGGCCTCATCTAAACCTAGTTACCTTCCAAAGTTTCCACCTTCCAATATCATTGTATGGGGAATTAGGGCTCCAACACATGAATTTTGTGGGAACATAAATGTTCAGTCCACAGCATCCCTAAAGAAGTAGAATCATGCCTTCTCTGTTCATATTTGGATCCACAGGTTGATGGCTTCAGGCCCTGTTCACTACTCTCTCAATCATGGAAATGTTATCTTGTTTGTGAGCATGTCTTATATTACTTAATTTTTTAAAAAACTGTTTATTACTATCTGTGGAGCATTAGGGTGTGTTTCAAGCATTTCAAGCCAAAATACGTAGTATTATGCATGTTTCACTGACTGACTAGGCTGGATTATCTGTGGTCAGCTTAGTATTACTACCACCTGCTTCCACAGACTCCCTACATCATCGAGGAGAGGCCAAGAGTAACACTTCCCAGAATCCACTTCTTCTCTGACCCTAGGGTACTGTCAGTCAGTGAGAGGCATTTGCATGAAATTGGAAGGCAGATGTATAGGAGGACCCATACTCTCTGGAAGCAGATGGAGGTTCTCAGGAACTTCAGGGTATACTATAGTGAATGACCCCCTTTGGTACTGAAGGCAACTGAGATAGCCAGCAGTAGCCTCTAGAAAATCCATCACTTTGGAGTTGCTGGCTGAGATGAATGATAGGAGTTTCTGGTATTTGAAGCAGCTTTTAAGGAAACTCTTCAGAACCTCTTATAATGGCGATGCAAGCTGAGATCATTACAAATGGCCTCCTTGACTTTTGCTCGTAGTCCTGCAAACAGATGTGAAAGCTTCAAATATCCTTTTTAAAGATTTTCATACTTGGAGTAGACTGAAGAATGTGATAGCCAGCCTCCAAGATGGCCCCTCAGTGGTTGCTTTCCCCTGGTATTCATGACTTTGTAAAGTCCCTTTACACACTGAATCAGGATGGCCCTGATAGGCCACCATAGAATAAGATGGAAAGAATAACCTGTGACTTCTGAGGCTAGATCATAGAAAGCGTCTTCTTGGCCTTTTGAAAGAAATTCTGTTGGGGAAGCCAGTTTTCAAGTCATGAGGATACTCAAACAGCCCTCTGGAGAGGCCCACCTACTGAGGAACTGAGGTCCCCACCAACAGCCAGCACCAGCTTGCCAGAGGTGTGAGTGAGCTGCCTTGGAGTGGACCCTCCAGTTCAGGAGATTCTTCAATGACTTAAGCTCCAGTTGCCCACCTATAATATCCCAAGCAAGAATTACTATGTTGAGCCACTTTCAAATTCCTGGTCTATATAAATGATTATTGTTGTTATCACCCACTAAGTTTTTTTTTTGGGGGGGGGCGGGATTATACAGAAAGAGATAATACAGTAGCTTCTCTTTTCCTACCAAAACCTCATTAAACACTTTTAATTCTTATTCTTCCCAAATTATCTTATGTACCTACAGAGTCATTGAATGCAGGATTGGACCCATTGCCATTTTCTTGCCTTGAATTATTTGACAAGCCCAGGCAGCTTGTGTTTTTCAAACTGGTTGCCAACTTTTAGCTGGAAGAGTTGTTTGTATCGTTCAAGATAATAAGCATGCCAATTTTCTTTGCAGAACGACAATGACAAGTTTGAGAGGAGTCAGAATGGAACTGGTTGAATCCTATCTCTACTATTTTCTGGCTGTATTACCTTGTACGAATTTCTGAAGCTTTCTTTTAGTTTTCTTGACTATTACATATGAATAATAGTAACTACCATACAGGTTTATAAGCAGGTTAAAATTTAAAAGTATATTAAAAACTTACAACACAGTATCTGGCACATAGTAATCATTTACTAATGGTTTCCATGATAATAATGACGATGATGATGATGATGACAAAATGTAGACTTTGGTGTTTGGCATTCAAGACCTCCCACAAATTTCTTCCTGTTTCAATTATCTATTGTTGTATAACATACCACTCCCAAAATTTGTATCTAAGATCAGGACCACTTTATTATCTCCAACAATTCTGTGGGTTGATTGGAATCAGTGGGATGGGTCTTCTGCTCCATATGCTATCAACTGCAATGGCCTGGGGGCTTGACTGGGTTGGAACGTGCAAGATGGCTCACTCACACGGCTGGTATTAATGCTGCCTGTTGCCTGGGAACTCAGCTGGGGCTTTGATCAAAGAGTCTACACATCGCTTCTCCATATGGCTTGGGCTTCTCACAGCATGGTGGCAGGATTCAAAGAAACAAGTATCAAGAGCAAAAGTTCCAAGAAGCAGGAAATGAAAGCCACTGATTCTCTTAAAGACTAGGTCCAAAACTGGCACAGCATTATTTCTGCTATGTTCTAGTTGTTAATTAGTCATGGAACCAGCCCAGAATCAAGAACAGGAGGAGTTATGTCTACCTCTCGATAGGAACAGTGACAAAGAATTTGCCACCGTTTTAATCAACCACATTCTCCAAAATATTCCTAAGGGAATCCTATAAAACAAAGTAAGCCTGTTAGCTTTTCCAAAATATGTCTGGTTGTTTCTTGCCTCCATCCAGAGCAAGCCCACCCCTGTCCATAAAGCTTTCCCTCAGATACCCCTAGGACTAACTGTCAGCATGGGCCATTGATCAGTGCCTCCTGTGCAGTTTTATTTATGACAACGCAAGCACTTGTTACCTGAAGCTTTCCAGGCTTGATTAGTTATTTTGTATCTAGTTTCCCATTGAGTGGGTTTTATATGTCTTGGCTTTCTGCGTAAGCCTGGTATAGGTCTTACCATGAATCAGTACTTAGTAAATATTTTCTGATTTATATGATATACTGTGGGGAGGCAGCAGTAGGAGGGAACTGGCATTTATTGAACACAGAATCAAGCATGAGGCTAAGTTTACATGCATCATTTCATATATTTTTCATCACCATCCTATAAGTATTATCATTCCCAGCTGATAGATGAGGAAATTGCGTACTTGACTTGCCTAACTTCCCTACTAGTAAGTGAAAGAACCAGAACTAAATGCAGGTCTTTTTGACGATGAGGCCCTTATTTTCATCGGTATTGTCCCGCCTGGAACTCCCTTGAAATGAAACTGTCTGGGAGGAGAGGGGAAAACTATGTAACTAACTACACACTGTGGTTTCTAGAGCATTTGAACCATAAACTCCCCACGGCGAGGACATGCTCGCCTCAGCCTCGCTGCGTGCAGGCATTTACCAGCCTTGGGATCAGAGCTAAACATTAACCCACTCGAGCTCTGCTTTTTCTTTCCTTTCGAACTCCCATAGCTCCCAGCGGCTTTTGTCATAGGACCTCTCCATTATTATTCCCTTTTAAACAGCTTCTGGGCATCATGATGACATGTTTGGAAACACTGTGGCATAATTGTGGTGATTAAACTTCGCTGAAATGTCTGGATTCCCCACTTCCGAAGGCCTCCTGGCTCCAGCATTGCCTGGGAGCCCTACTTAGGCCTCCATGTGAGGAATCTCAAGAGTGCTTGTGGCTCCTTCTCCCCAGGCTCGGAGGGGAGCAAAACTGCTGGTCAGGCATTTCCAGAGGGTTTCAAGGGGATCAAAGAGAAAAAAGCAAACACCGAGGAAAAATGTGCTATTTATTCTTGGAATAAAGTTACATTGACAGCTTTCTCCTCTCCAGTAATACTCGTTTTCCTGAAAGGATTACACACGCGTTTGCTTCCTCCCATAGGATTTAACCACCGCTCAGCGCATGACCTGCAATTTCTATCTCCCGCTCCCTTCCAACTAGGCTTTCAGTTTTCTCACAGGCTGGGCAAAAATTAAAGAGATTAAAATCATCCATGAGAGAAAGTGGGTTAGTGCAGCTGCTGCAAATGCCCATGTCAGCAATCCAAGTCAGCAGCTCAAATAAACCCAGCCATGTGAGAGGTGTTCCTGGGCCAGACGGGAAGATCTCAGAGATTTTGGGCCTTCCTCCCAGGGGAAGGAATGAGGAGACTAAGCCTGAGCGAGGAGGGCTGCTGGGAGGAGGTGTCTTTCTTTGGGAGAGCAATATTTGATTCATATTTTGTTCATAGACATTGCTGCTTTCAATTAAGTAATTGAACAAATTCATTGAAGGTTATGGGGCATTGAGAGATTTGTTCGTGTCTTGTTCTCTTTGCTATAAGCACACTTCTCTCTGCCTCAAGAAGGTAGTAAGAGACCTCGGTGTGCCCTTGCTTTCTTTTTTGTTGCTTTTGTTGTAGGACCGAAAATACTTTCTAGTGGGAGAAGACATCTTTATTCCTGTTTTTGTTTTCTCCGCCCATAGTTGTTGAGGGAAATCATGCTGCACTGAGGGCTTTGGGTTTCTGAGGGTGTGGGGGCTAAAGGAGTCTCTAAAAAGGAAAGAAAGAGCAGGATCACTGGATGTGTTTATGATGCATGGACATCTGGACCCTGCTTTCCCACGGGTCCCACACAGGGGCAGGACAGGTGGGAGTGGGGTAAAAATGACTAAACATTAAGGACTGTAGCCTTGAGAATCCCTCTGGGGGAAGAAAAATCCCAAAGCCCCAGCCTCAGAAGAAAGTGCCCCCTGCTTCCATGCAGGCTTGGACAAGAAGCTTGGATGAGGTGACAAGTGTAGACAGAGTCCGAGGACTCTTTTTCATGCTCTGTACGGTGCAAGTCACTGGGAACCTCCCCCTCAGCTTAGGGAGGGTGCATGCCCCAATAATGCCTGAGATTAAATTTCCCTGGGAAGAGAGTAGAGTGTTCAGGGCAAATTAAATTCGACTTAGAGAAATATAAGTAGTACGAGGTTTCTTGCACCTTAAAATCATACAGTAACCCCTACTAGGTACTAGGCCCTGCACTAAACTCGAGACAGTTGAACAAGCACCTATTACCCTCCCAGGACTCAGATCCAGCCAGGTGAGGCGACATGGTGCAGAGCTCATAGTGAATATCTGTCACAGATGAAGGGAACCCAGGAGGGAACACTGCCTCTATCTGGGGACAGGGAATCTTGCCAGAATTACTCACCTTCATTCTGAGTCTTAAAAGATGAGCTAGAATTCTTCAGGGAAAGATGGGGGTGGAGTTGAGAACATTCTGTACGGAGGTACAGAAGCATGAAATAATATGGCATGTTTAGAAGACTGTAAAGTGGCTGATATGCTGAAGCATAAGACAGGTTGTTACTGGATGGGTGAGAGAATCAGGCAGGGACCGACCCAAATGGCCATAAGTCTCATGCAAAGGAGTCTGGGTTTTACCCTGTAAGAGGTGACGTGAATAGATACATTTGTTTTGAAGCAAAGCCAATTAAAGAAGGTCACAGAAGAGGAGTGATCACAACAGTCGGAAGGTATCTAGGAAATAGGGAAGTGCACAAGTGAAGAGAGAGAGCTTGTGAAGAAGGAAGTAATCAACAGTGGAAAACACTGCGAGAGGTCACCACCACAAGTCCCAGGGCAGCCACTGGATTTTGAAATTTGGAGGCTGTTGAAGACTTCGATGAGGGTAGTTTCAGTGGAGTGTTGGGAACAGAAACCAGATTACTGTGAGCTGAGGACTGAATGGAGGTAAAGAAAGTGATGATAACAAATACATCTATTTGTCTGAGGTTTGTTTACAAAAAGAAATAAAGATAAAGAAAAATATAAATGAGTACAGAATGTGGAAGACGTATTTAATAATAATTTATTAATGTGTTTTAAATGATGGAGCAGGTTTAGGGATGTTCAAGGTTGAGGGGAAGGAGACAATGGGAAGATCAAAGACAAGGGAAGAGGGAGTGGAGCGAGGAAGAAAGGTCTGGCAAGTGGGGCTTGAGACACAGAGAAGACCCCCTGAGCTGACCAAACTTCCCATGTACCCCGGGGTTTTGAGGTCACACATCTATGTGGAAGCTCTGTCACCCTGTACATCTCATTACAGCAGTCTCCTTTTGTCGGGGGGGAATATGTTCTAAAACCCCAGTGGATGCCTGAAACTTCAGGTAGTGCCGAACCCTATATATATTAAATATTTTTCTTGTACGTACATACCTATGATAAAGTTTATACATTAGGCGCAGCAAGAGATTAACAGCAATAACTAATAATAAAATAGAACAATTATAACAATATATACAATTGTATATAATTATATACAATTATAACAACAATAAATATTATATGAACGTGGTTTCTCTTTCTCTCAAAATATCTTATTGTACTGTACTCATGTTTTCACTCAAAGGGAGCACTTCACAGCTTCTCTTTGGCATATCTGAATTGCCAGCATCATGACTCTTGCACTTTGGCGACATTATTAAGTAAAATAGGGTTATTTGAATATAAGCACTGAGATACTGAGACAGTCAATCTGATAACCTAGATCAGAGGTCCCCAACCTTTTTAGCACCAGAGACTGGTTCTCCTATGAGAATCTAATGCCTGATGATCTGAGGTGGAGCTGAGGCAGTGATGCTGGTGCTGGCGAGAGGCTGCAAATACAGATGAAGCTCCGCTCGCTTGCCCACCACTTACGTCCTGCTTTGCAGCCCGGATCCTAACAGGCCACAGATAGATATCGGGTAGATAAGGGGTATACTATACGAGTAACCCCTATGCTTCTGAGAAGTGTAGTAAGCCATTAAAAATAAATTAGATGGATCATATTGTAAATACATTAATCATACTAGATAATTCAAAGGATTCCTAGTGTGGACCTTTTGGTGACGTAAGTGAATCAGACTTTCATTTATGACCTCTTTTTCTGTTAAGACTATAATCTTAGATCCCTTAGTTCACATCCAAAGTAGTTTCTGAACTCCATCAGCTGTGTCCAGACACAGAAGGCTAACTGGTTGCTGGTGGCAGATACCAGTTTAGGAATGGAAATCACTCCAATTTGAGCACTGGGGTAATGAACAGGTTGGTATCCATTTGGTTTGATTAGATCTAGCACACCTGTGCATAAGAACACCATGCTCCAAAACTTGTTACCATGAAATTTATGAATCAGAGAACTGCTTAAATGAATGCTCTGTGGGGTTTTCAGAAGTTTCGCCCCCTGCCACAACCGTCTGTTCTAGTTAGTGCACACCTTTCAAAAAAATCTTCCATGTTTGCTCATTTATCTTCCAGAATAAATCGCTCTATTAATTTCAGAAACTCACACCTTTCACAGAGTTACAGGAAAGGAGTCTCTGAGGGGTTTTGGAAGGGTTGCAGGCAGTCTTGCGAGGGAACATTGAAACAGAGCTCAGTGTTCAGTTCAGTTATGCCGGCGGGTTGAGCTATGTTAATTCAAAGTTTATATTTTGAACTCTAGTGCTTCTTAATCCTCTAAAAATTGTGATTTTTAATAGTTTGCTACATATGAAGCATAATTTTTAATAGGTCGTGAAACTAAAATACTTATAGCAGAAGGTCTCAATTTTATAATGAGAGTCAATGGTATTTTCAATATAAAAATAGACGTTTATTTTATAGACAACTATTTAGAGTCCGATAGGTTGCATAGGACTCTAACTTTCATTTTCTTAAAAAGCAACTACTAGGAATTTCACTGGGTGTCTTTCATAGTCCCATTGTCTCTTTTATTACAATTGAAACCTCTCGTTTTTACAGTGGCTTCCCTGTTGGTTGTAACAGAGTATTTTGTGTGAATGATTTATTAAAGTTATGTTCTTGCTTATTTAACCTCGTTGGCCAAGATGAAAAAGTAGAGGAGGTGTCAGCCTGTGCATGAAAATCTCCCTATGGAAAATGGAGCGGGGGAAAAGCAGCAAAATTTATACTTGGCTATGTTTATAGTTTAACTGGTGGATATGTTTTGATTTAAAACCTGTCATTAATCAGGTAATGTATTGGGCAGCAGCAAGTGCCTAAAGAAATATTTTGATTTCTACTCTATTACCCTGAGCAAGATAAAGTAGTTGGGCCAAGGGTATTTAGATCTCTATTCTTTTGACTGGGGCTATGAGGAAATAATTCAATGAGAGATAAGCCTCCTCTTCACAGTAGATTGGAGATGTGTTTAATTGATGCTTGTTCCTCATTATCTCATCCCTTTTGGGCACATAACCTTTAAAGAAAGGTGGAGGAAGTGATTAGGACACTGAGGGGACTCAGCTGTGCACTTATACTCCATGGGCTCTATTAAAATTTCATTGAAACAACTGAATGGTGCTCCCAGCATGCCCTCATATTCCTCTGTACAGGTAAAATGTTGCTCTCTGAAAAAAAAGAGAAGGCCTGGTGTACATGGATTGTATAATTTGGTTGTCTACATCTGGAAACTAGAACTTCAGAGGGGGCATAACCATCAATATTGATTTATTTGCTGATTAAAGGCATCTATTAAACCTTGTAAAAGTTGGTGAAAGGTTGGACTGTACACGTGTGGTGCTGCATTCTTCCACCGTTGGTGTCTAGGAGGTGTTAGTGGCTAATCCTATCAAAAGACTAGTTTCATTTCAGCAAGCCGCTATGGAATGAATGAATTTAAATGCCCCCTGGTTAATGGCTATCTATTGGCCTTAACAGAAATCCCATTGCTTTGCCAGGGAATATAATGGCAAGAGGGAGACACTGGGTTGAAAAAAAGAAGAAGAAAAGCAAGAAAGAAAAATTGTCCAGCTTCCTCTAACTGATGTTTTCAACAAGTACACATTTTCTTTTCAAGCTTGCTTACCTTTGCTAAGATAAATAGATATGAAATGACCGTAGGGTAAAACATTAAAAAAAATTCTCGGCCTCCTGATGCTCTTAAAGTGACATCATTAATGGTGACACATTGGTGTCTCTGTCTGCACATCCATTAGCCTCTCATCGGGGCATGAGGCAATTTCCTTTGTATTTCATTATTCAGTTTACATGACCGCCTTGCTTTGACGCTCCTGGAGCTCACTACTTCTGGAATTCATAATCACTGGATGTTTGATGGCTTCTTGTAAATAGTGCCATAGGAGAAGGGGCAAGGATTCTGGTTTCAATCATTTGTACTTTCTTGGGATGGAATGAGATTTCCTACCCTTGACCATGTGGGGATGACCTCACTCACTCAAAGCTAAGTCCAAGGATTTTTGTCAGCTTAGCATTGTCTTAACATGCCATGGATAAGGGGGCGATTTCAATATTTTTCTTTTCCTGATGACTTTTGGAGATCATCTACTACTAGACTGAGCTGCTTAGTGTTTTGCAAACCTCTCATCTGATAGGACCTAGGCTTTGTCTCTGCATTTCCTACAGAAGTGGTTCGCAGTCCTGACTGCACATTTTAATTACTGGCAGAGATTTAAAAAAAAAAAAAAAAGCCCCACCCCTAGTGATTCTGATTCAAAGGGCCTGGTCTGGAGTCCAGCTTATTTCAAAACACTCCCCAGGTGAGGGTTGATTGTATTGTACAGGTTGCCTCTGGCGTCTAGGACAATTCCCCTGGAAGGGCAGGTGGTCTCTAGGAAATGGCAGTTAAATTGGACTGCTTTGATAGATAAAGGGGCTACACAGGAACAGATGATTTGAGGCAAGGACATATCTACATATTTCATTGCAGATACGGTTGCCTTCAGCAGCCCATCATTTTGAGGTAAAATTATAGGGGCCTGAAGGTCACACCTTAGTTTGGCTGGTAACTCTGCTTTGTTTTATTGTCCTCCTTTGGGTGTTGTGCCTTAGTTTCCTTATCAGTAAAATGGGGATAATCATATCTGAGGTCATACCTTTGTTTGAGGCAAAAACCGGTACCAGTAAACATTTGCCACAAAGAGCTTTGTGTAAAATTGACAAATTGCTGTCATGCAAACACAGATAGGAGATGGGGAAGTGGAAGCACTAGAACTGAATCTGTGTTCTTGTCAAAGCCGACTGATGGGGTTCAGAGATGACACAGGAATCCTCCTATCAAATCCTAGCATTGTGACATTTGTGTCACTGAAGGAATGCCATGTCACTTTTGTGCTAACTGAAGAAGTTCTGGGGGCTAGACCTTTTCCATGAGTCAGAAGTGCTATTGGCCAGGACCTCAGTGTGAAGGGGGATGATGGAGCCCTGCTCTGACCACCAGTGCCTTGGGGACCTTGCACTCTGCAGGGAGGCCCAGGCCTGCAGCCATCCACATCAGCAAGAGTGCTTGACCGAGTGCCCAGCTCACAGGTGTGGAGTGACTACTTCGGATCCTGATTTCCTGAGATGAATCCCTTTCCTCTTCAAATTCCCCAGCCCTAGCTATAACTGGAGCTTCTCCCTGTGTATACAAGGCTCACATTTGCCTCTGCCCCTGCCAGACATGTCCCGTGGATCTCAATCCTGCTTGTGTTCCCATCCACCTCTACCTAAAGTCAGTCCAGCCAGCCCTATGGGACCACAGGGAGCAGCTTCATGAGGGAGCCATTGAGCCATCTGCCCCACCCTGGCCCCAGGGCTTAATGCCCCTCCTCATATCTGACTTAAAGTCTGAATTGCTATGTAATGTTATTCTTTAATTACGTCTCCCTAGAGACGAAAACTAGATGATTCCCTCTTCTATGATAGTTGTGCTATTAGTGAAGGACTGGACACTGTCACCTTGGAATAAATCTCCCCAGTACTTTCAGTTTCTCTTAACAGCCTTGAGTTATCTCCCCCCATCTCCTCTCAGCTATGGAGCGTCAAGCCACATATAGGGCCTTAGTAACGACAATCAAGGACAACTTACTTTACAGATGGGAAAATGAGGCACCGACTTTTGATAATGTGTAACTGTAACAAGTGAATGGGACCTGAAATGAGGACTCTCATTTCCCTGGAAGGGGCAGAGCGAAGGGCAAGGGTGGCAGTGGATAAGGACAACAGTGATGGTAGAGTACCATTTAAGGAAACTTGGGTTGCACAGGCAAACATCTTCACTTTATGATGGACATCTCACTTTTCTCACTTATAAAATAAGAAAAAAAGAGCACTTAACCTGTCAGAATGCTGTGAGGATTAAAATAAATATATCTAAAAAGGACTGGCACAAGTTTTGGCACTTAAGAGGAGCCTGATAAAAGGCAGTACATACACATGTGAGCATGCACGCACATGCACCCATGAAGCGGGTAGCTGTGAGGAGTCCCTTTCCAAGGCTTAGACATAATCCACAGGTCCTCTGAGATAGCTTCTGGGAACATTTGTTTCTGTAGGACCCCGGAACAGTCATTTCAAAGCCCTTCCTTCAAGCTTGGTCTCTGTGGAAGGATTCAGGCTGTAGAAAATGACCTGTAAGACCCCCAAGATGGCTCTCTCTGGCCACCTATATCCAGTTGCACAACCAGAGGCAGAGGCTGCCCAGATGGCAGCTCTCATCCCTCCATAGCTGTGATTCCTGAAATGAGTTGGAGTACAGAGGTTCAACAGCATCTTTATAATGAAATGAGGTGATCCTAAGCAAAGCATTTAGCCCAATCCAGGATGTGTAGTAAGTATTCAACAAATGTTAACAGTTCTTAATAGTACATAGTATTTTTAGATACAAAACTAGGTTCACGGGTCAGAGTGCCTCCAAATGTCTGTCTTTTGGCTTAGGGGACAGATGAATAGGCTATGCATTAGGGACAGTCCACGGAAAGTCTATCCCACCTACTGGCATCTGTGCCATATTTATTTATTCATTCATTCATTTAGTACACATTTATCGAGCACCAATTATATGTGTAGCCCTGTGCTTGGCACACAATCCTTTGATCTTTGGTGTTCGTTCATGGCTGTGAACAGGGTTGGTACTAGCACACATAGTTTTACACCAGGAAAATCCATTTCTCAACACCACCTCTCGCTCTGCCTGCTGATGAAGATATAGAGTTAGGGGGAGCTCTGATGATAACACCTTGCATCCTATGGGTGGAGTGTCGGTTTAGTCAGGTGTATATTTTACAGATAAGGAAACAGGCCTCAGAGGGTAATACTTGCCCAAGTTCAATAGCAACTTAGCGGCCATCTGAGGCTAGGATCTGGTTTTCTGATTAGGAAACAAAGGCTCTTTCCACAGCTGCCTCTGTATTAAAGGTACAACTTGTCACATGTTTTTATCCACACACAGGTGTTCTTTTCCTTTTTGAAGAGCTGCATTTTAGGCTTAAATGAAGTAGCTCTTGAATAAGTCTAGAACAGTGGTTCTCAGCGCTGACTGTATTAGATCATCTGAAAAGCATTTCAAAAATACTGATGTTGGAGCCCCACCCCAAACCAATTAAATAAGCATTTGTGTGGGTGGAACAAGGGCCTCATATTGGTTTTTAAAGCTATCCAGGTGTTTCTAATATACAGTCACTCTAATATACAGTCAGTGGTCCAGAGAGCAGTGCTTCCAAAATGTTAATGCACAATTGAATTATCAGGGGATCTTGTTAAAATGACCATCAGGTCAAGTGGAGTTGGTGAGTCCCCATATCTAACAAGCTCCCAGCTGATTTTAATACTACCCAGGCCATACTTGGAGTAGCAGCTCCAGAAGGTGCTCTGGGATTCTAGTCATCCACTGGTCGCTGGTTACTCCAGCCAGAAGCCCAGAAGTAACCTCTATCTTTTGTTCTCTCCTCATCTGCACCCTACTGGGGTTTTGGTCACTAGGTCTTGTCAATTCCATCCCACAGCCCCCTACAGCTCCTATCGTCTCTTCATGGGCTGGTTCAACATTTTCTTCCCTATTCTTACACCATCACCTGGCTGTGTTCCCTGTTAGATTGCCTCCCGATGTCATTCCTTCTTTTCCTGTGTCCATGCTGTTTTTATTCTGCAGGAAGTTCTTCCAGTCCTTGACTTATCTCACCGCCGGACCTCTTCTCTGCCCACACTAACCACAGATGCCAATTGTCTAGAAACAACATGCCCTTCTGGTTTGTTTCTGCCCAGTATCAGGATCTCAATAAATAGTCATTAAATTAACATTAAATTAACAAACAAAACCCCAACTCTGAATAAGTAAGGCCAAACAAAGACCTCAGCTACTCTCCTTCCAATCAAAATGAACATTCCTTCGAGATTATGCATTAGGCTTTAGACTCCCCATTGCGGGAGGGAAAGAAAAAAAAAAAAAAAGACTGATCAAATTAACAAGTAAGTACTTATTTCCTGTCTGGGTTAGGTGGTTTAATATAGGTTCAAAAGCAGGCAATAGGACAGGAATGAGAGGGTGGATGCTAGCAGGAGCTTGGAGGTCTGCTTTTAAATCTGGGCTCGTCCCTGCATGGGGAAAAGCCACAGCTCCGTGACAAGGGTGGGCACGACCGATGGGGAAACTTCCGGGGCCCTGGAGGTGGTAGCGTGAGGAGGCAGGCAGGAGTTCGCGAGCGTGAACTAACTTGGCGGGGAGGGAGGCGCCGCACGCTGCAACCGTTCAGGTTTCGTGTCTTCCGAGCGCCCACATGAGCCGCAGGCTTGGGGAAGGGGGCGGGGGAGAGGGAGGGCAGGGCCGGAGCAGAGGGGGCGGAGGAGTGGGGAGACTGAAGGAAATGAGACAACCTTTTCCTCCCACTGACTCGGGCTCCTCCAGTGTCTGCGGGGCTCCGCACAGCCGCCCATGAGCACCGAGGAGGGGACCCTGCGCCCCGCGCCGGCCCCGGCGGCTCCTGCACTGGGATTTCTTTCCCAGGCTCCAGCGCCGGCCTAAACCCGGGGCACCGCTTTGTCGCGTCCTCCCCTCGGTGACCCGCGCCAGGTCCCCGGCTCGGCCCCGCGCCCCGCG
>NW_006430723.1:1942763-1964275 GCF_000325575.1 Pteropus alecto | reverse complement strand
CCCCGGAAGTGCGTGCCCGCAGCCCCGGCGAAGGTAAGCGGCGGCGGAGAGCGCGCCGGGGGCGCAGGGGTGCCGGGCATCCCCAGTGGGTCCCAGCTTCCCCGGAGCTCCCCCTGAGCTCCCCGTCTGCGGAGACACCCGGAGCGCTTCTGACCTGAAGCCGCTGCTTTGTTCCCGACCCCCTGCCCAGGTGTTGTAGGTTAGGTCCCCAGGAAACTCTGCTTCCCAGCGCTTTCTTTTTGCCTCCTCTTCCTCCTACTTTCTTGTTGCTTCCTTCGCCCACTTTTTTCTTTTATTTTTCTTTATTATTATTATTATTTTTTCTGGATCCAACAACTCTCAGCTCCCTGCCTCTGCAGCCTGGCTTTGGGGTGGGTGCTTTCCAAATCTCGGCGCCTCTCTGCGGGGGGCAGGGGCTGAGCTGGCCGGCGCGCGGCAGACACTGGTTTTGACCCCTGGCCTGCTGGGTGCGGACCTGCGTGAAATTTCCGTGCTTCACACTGAACTCATTTACCTGCCTCCATTCGGAGGCACCCAGCTCGCCGCGCGCTTTTGGAGACTTCTAGGACCCCGAAATCAGAGCTGATTTGGAAGTGAAAAGACTGTTGGCGCCCCCTAAAGCCTCAGTGGGACGCTCTGTTGGTGGAGAGGGGTGCATTCAGCTCGTTGCTGCTCTGTCTGAGGTTACCGAAAATTGGGTTGGGGGACGAGGGAGGAGGAGCACTCGATCAGAGTCGCACAGTGGGCGTGGAGATAATACGGAAGGTTCCCAAGCCTGGGAGGACCAACCACATGGTGCTAACCGTGCTGGCTTGCCATTTTGCTCTTATTAACAACTGCCTGAGTTCTCACATTAAGCTTATGAATAGGAACTTCTATTCCTATTTTGCAAACGGGCAAAATGAGAAGCAGAGAGGTTAAGTAATGCTTTTAGGGCCACACGGCTGGGAAGGGACCCAGCCAGGATTTGAGTACCAGCTGGTTTATACCACACATCCCACATCCCGCCCTACAGTGGGTTCCTCTGTCCAGTCATCAGGAACCTACCACCTCACGCTGGCTTACACCACAGGGGAACCAGACATTTTCCTTTTTGAGCCAGTACATCTTAATTCCATTCAGATCCAAAGGATTTACTTAGTACCTACTATCCTCCCAGTTCAGTGGCGAGCACTGAGATTTCACCTTTGAACCTCACTCTTCCATCTTCTTCTCCTCACCCAGTCTGTCATCAAATCAATAATTCTTCCCCAGAAGGCTGGAGTCGCTCTCCCTGAAAGGCAGTGAAGCTACATGGCTAAGAATTCTTCCCCAGAAGGCTGGAGTCGCTCTCCCTGATAATAGGCAGTGAAGCTACATGGCTAAAAGTCCTGGCCCTGGTGCTGGACCACTGGCATTTCAATCCTGCCTGAGGCCTTTCTGCGGCTGGATTTCCTCATCTAAAGCAGGGATAGGAGGATTTAAAGCAGTGATTCTCAACTGGGGTTTTGATTTTGCATCCCAAGTGACATCTGGCAATGTCTGGAAACATTTTTGACTGTCTTCATGTAAGTGGGGGAGGATGCTATTCATCTGGTGGGCAGAGGCCAGGGATGCTGCTAAATTTCCTATGATGCACAGGGCAGCATCCCCACCCACCACAACGAAGAACTAACAGCCCCGAATGTTAATAGTGTTGAGATTGAGAAACCCTGATATTATGTATCAGTTCACGAAGAGTGGTATTATTCCCAGCTCTCACCCTCTTATCTGCTCCAGTCCAGCCTCTGTCCCCAAATCTCCCTTCATTCCAGTGCCAGAATTCTGTTAAAACCCCAGCAGGCCATGCTACTACACCATCTTAATACTCTTGTCCCCAAGTGCTAGCAGAAGGGATGGGAATCTGCACCTGTTTTACAAATATCAAAGGTAGATCCTGTGCATATTAAGGTTTGACAATTGCTTTCTTACAGAATAAAATCTAACCTCTAACATTGGCACACATGGCTGTTCATGACTGGCCTCAACTTACCTTTTCCAGCCTCATTTTTATGCCGTTTCCTTTGTGTTCCTGCCATACCACCCCATTCACCATTCTTTTGGTATTCTGGGTCTTGACTTTTTGAAACACCCTTCCTCTTCCTCGGGTGGCAAATTCCTCATCCTTTTTGGAGGCTGAGCCCAAGTCCCCTTCTGAGTGGAACATTCTTCAGGTTCTGCAGATTGTTGCTCCCTGTACCCCAGACCCAGCCTCCCCTTTTTAAATATATCTCTCTTGTAGTGTGTACTGCACTGCATAAGGATCCCTAGTCCATCTCCCCACAGGTCTCTATGTACCTAGAACTTAGCAAGTGCCATGCTCACGGTGGTACTTAAACTTATGGGCTTTGGACTCAGGCTGCCTGCGTTCAGGTCCCAGCTCTGCCACTTATTAACTCTGTGACCTTGAGGAAGTTGACTAAGTCTCTCAAAGCCTTATTGGTAAAATAGGAAGAAAGAGTCAGCCTTCTCTGTAGACAAATGTGACTAATTAAAGGGATAATAATTGTTCATTTTAGTACTGAGTGCCCACTCTGTTCCAGGACATGGTTCAAGTTTAGCATTTTGTGTTTTTACTCATTTAATCCTTCTAATAACCCTTTAAAATTAGTAATGGTATTACCCTATTTTCCAGATGAAGAAATGGAGGCACAGAGTAGCTAAGCAGTTTGGACAAAGTCACACAGCTAATGAGCATTAGGGCAAGGCCATCTGGACTGCAGAACACACTCTCTTCACACTCTGCAGGTAAAGGGCTTAGCCCTGTGCTTTTCCTGCCTGTAGTAAGTGCCCAGTAAACGTGAGCCGAGATTCGTGTGCAGAGCTGAAGTCCATCGGGTTTTCCACCTGCACCACACTTGTAATTTAAGTCTGTGCCATTATTTTTACAACTCCTGTTCCTTTCCCCTCCTCTTTATCCTGCCCTTAGCCACAGAAAGACAGGACATTGGAGTCAGTCCCCTCTCACAGTGCCAGGTCAGCACCAGTGAACTTGAGGCTAAATGGAGCCTTAAGTGTGCCTGGTCAGGATTAGAACATCATTAACCCTCTACGGATGGGGTATGGAGTGAACACACCTGCCTGGAGGAGAGAGATGCAGACTTGGAGTCAAGAACTCCATCTTTGTTCTTTCCAAGCTTGTGCCCCATGCCCTGTGCACCTAGCACATCAATGAGATGAAATCAATGAGTAAACGTGGGATGGATGCCACCAGCTGGGTCTCCCACCTTATACTTGATCAGATGCAGAGGACATCTTCTCTCCAAGTGTTATGAGGAACACATCTATTAAAGGCAAACCTTGTTAAGAGAATTTAATGACCCATATGGAGTTTTGGAGAACCAGATTTGGAACCAGTCACTGATCCCCTGTGTGAGTTATATGCGACACCAGATACTAGTTTACAAATGATCACTTCACCGGCTTGGAATCTTTTATTTTCCTGAATGCAGCCTTGGCTTTGAAAGCTGAGCCCCCTCCTTTGCTGGTCCCTTGGCCACTTGCTTGGGAGGCCAGAATGCCTTGCACAAATACCTGCACATTTTTCTACTCTGGCTTCCTCCACAGCTGCTCCGCACAGCTGTGATTCCCCTGAATTTGCTTATTTTGGCAGGTTGTCTCCAAAACTTCAGTGAGATGAGGTTACCTGGTATGTGCAAGGCCTTACAGTTTTGTTAGGGGTCGCAGAAATAGTCCAGTAAGGCTGCTTTTAGGGTGGAGCGGGGTGAGAATTTCCCTGTCCGTCAACACATCAGAGACCCTTCAGAGCTCGTGTAGCACTGCCTTCCCCTTCAGATCCAGGCTTTTACTGCCCGCTAGCATTCTCCTGTCTCCTGGGTCACCAGCTGCCCGATCTGAGAAACAGTTTCCCCAGGGGTGCTATTGACTGGCAGAAAGGTCAGACCCAAGATCTTTGGGCATCATTTGTATTTTCACTGAGGTTTTTTATAGTCTGGTCCAGAAGATAAACTAGCTCAGGGGGGAATGTCAGGCCTGGTGCCAGGTTTTCAGACCTCTAATGTCATGCTTGTTGGCTGCTGTCTTGAGTAGCACCCCTTAATTGACCAGATTCATAATGAAGCTGGTTCCTGTTTGTGTGTCTGGTTCTAGGAGAGACACCTCACCCTGTTAGGTCTTCGTCTCTGTTCCTGTGAAATGTACCTTTGTTGTTTGACTCTATGTGAAATTCTGTTATGTGCTATAAGGAGTATTTAGTCTAGACCAGACTAGAGTGGTGAAGGGATCTTTAGGTACTAGGGTGGACTTGGAATATACGTGGGGTTAGTAGCTCTGTGCTGGATGCCAGAGACACAGACATGAAGAAGACATGGTCCTTATCATCAGGACCATGATGTGTGATAGACATGTAAACAGGTCATCATAGTAAGTTAAGTGGAATAAGAGAGATCCGAGCAGAGAACTGGGAGCTCAAAGGAACCAGCTACTGTCTCTGCCAGAGGAGTCAGGAGAGGCTTCCAGGGGAAGAGGATGCTTGAGCTGGGTCTAAATGGACAAGTAGGAGCTCGCTGGGTTTGGAGGAAACTGCACTTACACGGTGCCTAGCAAAGAAAGGGCCTGGTAGACACGGAGGTAATAGTGTGACTGGGGGACTGGAGATGGGCTGGGGGTGGCTTTGACTTTTCAGCAGTACAGGAACCTGTTCTTGTATGTTGGCAGACAATGGAGTGAGCATTTAGAGCTCAGGTGTGCCAAGGTTTTGAATGGTGGCTCTGCCTCCTGTCTCTGTTGGCCTGTTTCCTCCTGGGGCAATGGGACCAGAGCCCTGGGGAGGGACAGTAAGCAAAGAAACCACAGTCACAAAGCTTACTCAGAAGGCTGGGGACTGTTGTTTTTGTTTTCTTTTCAGAGCCCTGGCTGGTGAACTATGATGGCTCCTTCTACATCTGGAGTTTTGAACATTACCTTTAGAGCATCCAAAAGTCTGGGTGAATTATTAAGTAATTGACAAGTTTCTTGGGACTTAGAGGGAGGGAGGAAGAGAGAGAAAGAGAAAGAGAGAGAGAGACACATACACACAGAGATCGCTATTGATCAGGTTTGTTTTACATAAACTCCAGCATATGACCCAGCAGATCAACTGTCAGGATGGACACATTTCCTGGGAATCAAGTTTACATTTGCAGTCCTTTTCTTTGAGCCCAAAGCCTTTGCACAGAGTTCACCACAGGTGATAGGTACCTGTGCTGGTTGATTGGTCAACTGATAAAGGTGCTTCTACAAGTTGTCCCCAGATTTCACTCATTTATTCACCACTTAATGATCCCTTGATACATAGGAGGCATTTAGTGAGTGACAAATGAGTGAATGAATGTTCTAGTATGAAAGTCACATTTGGAACCTCAAGGTGGTTATGGCCTGAAAGGGGAGATAGACAAGAAAACAGACCAATGACAGAGAAGACACGGGTGCAGAGGAAGACCCAATCCAGCAGGAGTCAGGAATGGAGGCAGAGGGGAGGGTGGTCTCCTCTGAACATCCTCCCTCCAGAGAACGTTGTCCCATGTGCCCTTCCTCATGGCCGATTACAATAGTGGCACCTGGGGTGGGTGCCAGGCCCATGTTAAGGGCTCTATATGCCTGTATTGAACTGATCCCCACAGCCACCCTCTGAGGTTGCTACCAGAGGAGGAAACAAGGTCCCACCCACAGCAAAAAGGCCGACCTGGGATCAGATCCAGGCCACTAGACTCCAAGTCCTTCACCACTGCCCCAGACAGTCTCGAGATGGTCATATTATCATCAGATAGGATGCTTTTAGAAAATCTAGTTTTCAGAAAGAAAAGTACAGGTGTGTGGGCTGCTGTGGTCGGGGCGGAATGACCGTTTCCTCCCTGTTTTTCCCCTTCCCCTTACCCCTGCCGGTGGCCCTGCCCTGAGTGGTTAGAAGCTTTCTGCTCTGGGGTTCAGCACCTCTCTTCCTTTTCTTGCCCCTACTTTGATCACCCAGGCAGCTTGTACTTTGTCCCCCATGGTGAGAGGAGGCGGAAATGCCACTCAGCAGAGAAGTCACCATAAACTTGCGAGGAAAAGAAGGCTTTTTAGAAAACACCTGCTGTAATTTAAGCCTCTCCCCTTTGCCCTGTGCCCTCCTGCCTGTGTCACTCAGGAAGGCAGTCGCTGCAGGAAACAAATTTCAGGGGATCTTGTTTCTACACAGGGACTCTGATCAAAAGGGCTGCCTAAAGCTGTCTTCCCCTGGGCACAGACACAAACACGGCTGGCTTGTCCTTTCACTCGCTCATCTTGTTAGGATAAGACAGGCCGCGGCCACCCCTGGCAGAGGGCGGGGAGGGCCTCTTACTGCAAGACGCGCGCATTGCTTTTCTGAAGCTCCTGACCTATGTGCCACATGGCTGAGCAACCTCTGTCAGAGGCTCTCTCCTTTGCTGCTGTGAAATGTGACAGTAAACCTGTGGGTGGGCAGGATGAGTGCTGAATGGGGTGTCAGTACTGCCACTTACCTGCTGTGAGGACTTGGTCTCTTCATTTCTCAGCGAGTCCGTTCCATGGGCAGGGATGGGTGGCCTGGAAATCCTCCCATTAGAACCTGCGGCATGTCAGAGCAGCAGGGTGCACTGTGAGGACTCTGTGAAAATATGGAAAATAATGACTTGGACATGTACAGTCTGGAAAAGACACACATGAAAGTGGAGTGTCCCTGTGGGTGGGCTTGTGTGCTCACAGAGATGGCTTGGGAGCCTTGTGAGTCTACTCAGCTCAAACTGTCACTGTTTACTGACACCCTTGTGTGCCAAGCACAGTTTTAGGCCCTGGAGATACAAAGATGAACAAGATACTCTTCCCGCCCTAGAACCTCAGCAATCCTGTGTGGAGACAGGGGGATCAGAGATAGTAATGAAGCATTTTGCAGCCCATCTCTCTTATTATGAATTGATTTCTCTGAAAGCAGGACATATGTCTTGTTGATTCCCAAATCACTCTGGCCTACTGGGAACTGTGGCACATAGTAGGTGCTTGATCAATGAATGTCGCACCATTTTGAAATGCTGTGCTAGAGGCAATCACAGAGTGCTGTGGGCATGCAGATGAAGGACACCTAACTAAACTCCACTTGGACAGCAGGTGGGTTCAAGAGGACGTATCTAGGAGGCTGAGCTGGAGGCATCCAAGCTGATGAGAGCAGGGCATCCTAGGTAGAGGGACTGGTGAGAAGTACAGCCAGTAGGCAAGTAGGCAGGCATGGTATTCTCCCAGAAAAGAAAGCACTGAGCTATGATTGGAAAGAAGGGAGACAGATCTATAAATGGCTGAAGTGACCACATCAGGAATAGGCTTGCTGAAGAATTTGGATTTTATTCTGCAGGCACTGGGGGGCTGCTATAGGATTTCACATAGAGATTAGGTCAGAATTTCATTCTAAAAATAGACCCCTCTAGCAAAAGAGTAGATTTTGGAGAAGAATAAAACAAGTGGCAGGAAGACCAGTTAGGATGCCATTTTATAGGATGAAGACCAGTTAGGATGTAGTTTATAGGGTGCGGAAAGCTCGGGATTTGGAGTCAGAAAGACCTCAGTCTACATCCCAGCCACTCCATGTCTTTATGTAACTTAGGCTTGTAGTTTGATGTCTCTGACCCTCTGTCTTCACATCTGAAAATAGGGACTCTAATTCTTCCATAATACATGGTATGGACGGTGGTCAGGATTATGTATGATGAAGTATATGAAGTTGTCTACTAAAGTGATTGATCCATAATTGGCTTGTGATAATAGTGGCTAGTATTATTTTTAATGTGGTTACTTTTTATCATCCAGGTGAGAAATAATGAGGTTCTATCTAAGACACTGGTAATAGGGATGGAGAATTGGGCACAGAGTCAAGAAATACTTTGGCAATAAAGTTGTCACGATTTGATGACTGATCTAGTGGGGGAGTGAGGGAGGGCGGGGATCTAGGATGACTGGGATTTTGGCCTGGACAACCAAGAGGAAGGATAGTAAGGCTATTCATTAAGAGAAGTAACAGAGAAGGAAGAACATTTACAGGAAAAGATGATGAGCTCAGTTTTAGACACACTGAATCTGAAGCATCTCAGGGATGGCTAGGGAGACATGAGTAGTGGGCAAATAGTTTTGTAGGTTTGACATTCATGAGAGAAGTCTTAAAGAAGATTCACGTGCACACTTCTAACCAGAGGTAAGGATGTCACGATGTGGCTCGGTTGCTCAAGGAGAGTCTGCAGCACAGGAAGAGTAATTATAATGGCTAATGCTAACTGAGTATGTACTGTGTGCTCTAAATACTCTATGTGTATATTAATCTTCTCAATAACCATTGCCAAGAAAGACTGTTATCATACCTATTTTACCAATGAACAAACTGAAGCACAGGGATGGTAAGTGACTTGTGCAGGGTCATACAGATATGAGTGATAGACCTAGGATTTTAGCCCAGGCAGCCAAAATCCAGGGCCAGTCAAGATAGACATCTATGCCAGACTCTGCCTGTGGGAACAGAGGGCCTAAGGTGCAACACTGACCTCTGAGGGAGGGGAAAGAGAGGACCTGGTGAAGGCAACAGGGGAAGGGACCTGGCAGAGAGATGGGAGGGAATGGGAGCCTGGAATGTAGAAGAAGAGAGTTTCTAGGAGGGCGGAATCAATAGCATCAATCCACTAAAAATAGAAATAAAATATCCACGGATTTGAGATTTAGGAAACTACTGGTTACTTAGTGAAGGGAGTTTAAAAGGTGAAGCAGGTTGAGGAACATGTGGGGTGAGGAAGTAGAAACATCAAGCATAGGCAATTTTTTCTGGAAGCTCAGCTATGAAAGTAACAAGAGAGAAGATGGTAACTTGAGGTATTAGGTAGAGAAAATGTTTTGGAGATGGAAAAGGCCTGTTAATATATATATGGGGAGGGACAGAGCCAGAAGAGACCCCATGACATGGCCACAAACATACTATGCACACTGGGAGAAGTATTTCTGTGTTTGCTTTTCTCTTCCATGCAGATCTGAAATTTCTTCCCATGTTCTGGACAGCTTCCAGGTGTAGAAATTACTAAGAAGTCTCTGATGGTTGTTTTAGATCCTCATCTTTTATTAGACAAAATAGAGAAAATTTATTTCACAATGTCCAATCGTGAATTATCACATGTTAAATCTAGACCATATCAAATTCATGTACAGTACATCCTCCTCTGAATTTGTCTGTGATATATTCTCCGAGAAGGCACAGTGTACTGGAAATTGATGTCTGGTCTGTAGACACCAGGGTGGTAAGGATGATGGGTGGCACAAAGCCTTGAGCGGAGAGAAGGGGACACAGAACATAGTTTGGGGGAGTTGTGGGGAAGGGACACTGGTGTTGAACTGAACATGAGACACCTGATCCTCTGAGCAGAGAGAAAGTTCAGTCTGTAGAAGGAGACAGAGTTGCTCGGATCTTACAGGAAATGGGAGACACATTATAAGGAGTTTTGCTGGGTGACAACCAATGCTTAGAATGACCTTAAATGATTTGACTCTTGCCATTTAAGTTCTTAATAATGGAAAAGACTGATATTTCCTTATGAATGCTTTGCCACCATGCTTAAAGGACACAGGTCCAACAGGCTCTGAAAAGATGTATTTATCTAGAGCCAAAGTCGATCTCTGTGTTTTAATACATAAGATTCTTTTGTTGTTCAGACCAGAGGTAAATACCTCAGAGGGTTAAGGCTTACTTAAACAAGAAACTCGGCTTTGCCTTGGTTCATGGTGCTGACATCCCTGAGGCTCAGGGCTAGAATTAGGATTTGGCTCCCAACTTCATAAATTTCTCCTTGGTTGAAAAAGCATTTTTGCTCTTCTTGGAAACATCTCATGAAATGCACACACAGAGGGCCTTTATGAATGGGGCTCTCCCAAAGAGACACTGTCCAGAAAGGCCACACAGGAAATGCCTTGGGATGTATATTTTTTATATAAATTATATATATATATTTTATATATTATATATGTATACATTAATATTTTCCACACGAAGCAGCAACTCAGCAGAATTATTTGCTTCATCTTGAGCTTTGGGTATCAGGAAAAGTCAACAGTACGTCTCTCAAGGGTCACATTTCAAACTTGAAGTTTCTTTTGGAACTGGACACTGTGAGGCAAGGGAGGCTCATTCCCACTAACCCCCTCCCCACCCCATCTTGTCAAGGTCTCTTAACTGGCTGTGAGCAAGACTCGGAGCGCCCTTTGGCTGGGTATGGGTGTAATGGACAGACAGGACACTCTCCTTAGGAACAGAGGGTTGAAGCTGCAGGAATCTTGCCCCTTTCCTTAGTAGACAGGAGGCAGAGGATATCCTTTTCCAGATGGCACGGCCCAGATATTGCATGGTTTGGTACAAATGTGGACTCAATTATATAATCCTATGTGTGGTTTTATTCCACTTCTGCAGAGTATTTGCTCTATGTAAATGTTCCATATTGATTCCAAAATGAGTGAATAGGGCTGGATACACGCTGCGAAGTTCTCAGTGCTCCTTATGCCCATCCAACCTTTTGGACCATGGGGCTGCCAGAGGACCTGAGTGGCAGTATCCAGTAATAGCTTTGATACCTTAGATTCTTTCATTTGTATCTAATTAATTCATAATTTTTTTTTCATTCACCCAATTATTCGTTCATCTGACAAATGGAACAACTACTACGTGGCCGGTTCCAGGCCAGCTGACGGTAATGCGGTGGTGAATTAAACAGGCTTAGTTCCTGCCTTGTTGGAGCTCACAGTTGTTAGGGACAGATTTTAAATAAAAACGTAAAGAAATACGTGATTACAAATTATGGTAGATGCTATGCTGGAAAAGAACAGGGTACTCCAGAAGGGAACAAGAGAGGACAGGTTAGAGTGAGGGATCTGGTGAGGACAATAGATACATAGACCTGTATCTACTGTATATGACATGCCACTTATTGGTGGGACATAACTGCTAAGGAAGGAGTGCCTGACTCTTGGATAGGGCTAAGGGGGCAGTTCTGGAAGTCTTCATAAAGGATATTTAAGGAGAAACTTGAAGAATAGCTAGAAGTTTTTTTTTTTTTTTTTTCTATGCAGGAAGGAAGTGGTGGTGTTCTGGGTGAAGGGAGGACTCTCATTCAGTGAGGATGATGTTTAGGCTGCATGTAGTGGGAGTAACGAAAGATGAGCCAGGAAAGATAGGAAAGGGCCAAGGAATGCAGCTTACACTTTATCTTAGAGAAAACTCCCTGGAGAGAGTGATGAGCTACCAAGGAGAGCATTCTAGAACAAATTACTAAGGATCCAGCAAATTTTTTCTGTAAAGGACCACCTGGTAAATATTTAAAGCTTGAAGGCTGCATCACAACTACTCAGTTCTGCCACTGTAATGCGAAAGTAGCTGAGGACAGTGTGTAAATGAATGTGTGGCTCTCTTCCAACAAAACTTGATATACAAAACGTAGGCAGTGGGCTGGATTTGCCTGTGAGCTATAGTTTACCAAGCCCTGCTTAAGGACGATCATTTGGGTGGCTCGATTGAGGTTGGATTGGAGGATGGGAAGAATGGAGGTAGGGAAGCCAGTTAGGAGCTGTTGCTTTAATTCAGGGGAACTAAGGAAGTGACCATGGGGAAAAAATGGTTTGTGATATGCTCCAAGATAAAAATGACAGGACTACATGACCAATTTGATGGGGAGATGCCCAGTTATTTCTTTAATAGTCAGCAAACTAATTCTTCCAGTGAAGAAAAAAAATTGTGGGAGTTCTAGAGGTGTGACTCAGAACCATGTGCACATCCTGGGAGGTCACCTGCTGGTCACAAGATACCATGCTGGGTGCATTACATAGATTACCTCAGTGGTAAGCATAATTCTTAAGAATTCTTAAGAATATCAAGTTGTATTTCCTATTTTCCAAACTGAAGTTTAGAAATGGTCAGTTGTTTGCCCAAAGTCACATAGTTGGTAAATGGTGGAGCTGAGACTGAACTCGGGTATGGTGTCAAAGCCTGTGCCATTTCTAAAATGTGGACTCTTCTCTCCTCCTCGCCTGTGCAGCTCCCTCCTCTCCTTTCCCTTTGTCCAATTAAGACCCATCTAACCTTTTAAGGTTCTCAGTGAGTCTCTGGCATAGCAATGACTGGACCTGTGTTTTAGCTGCCAAAACTGTTAGGTGTGAGATTATTCTGTGTTTGACAGAGGACATCCATCAAAACGCAGACTTGGACTTAGAGTTCTAACCTGACAATTTTGTTCATGTTACAGTATGGAGAAGACAATGTGGTGTTGGGCTCTGGATTAGGGAATCCCTGAATTTAAGTGCCTAGATTAGAACATTGTCTTATTCACTGACGAACATAGATGCCCAGGAGATGTTTGTCAAGTTGAGGTAATAGTATCAGATGAAGGAAAACTTATAGGTTTAAACCCTGGAGATCAAAGTTAATATCTGAAAAGACAAATCTGACCACTGTGGTCAAGGAAATCAATTCAGTCACCGTCCTCCATCAAGTTGTCTAGTAACCCCACTAATCACTAAGTTAGTGTCTATTCAGGTTCAAATAAAGACTGCCTCTGTGCTGAATATTTTAAACTGGACTTTAGAGACATCGAAATGTCCAAGAACAACTGAATTATACCATGGATACAGCAGTCCTTTTAGTGAGACCAGGATTGGGTCACATGGTAAACAGAATGGCAAAGAGACTCCCATGATAGATGTGAATCAACTGCAAGACCCACATCTTAGGCCAAAGATGGACACACAACAAAGCGGGGCCCTCGCAGCACAGAGGAGGGGATGCCTGTTGAGGAGAAAAATATCAGTGTCTGCCACAGTCGTTGATCTGTTTTGCCTACCAGCCTGTATTAGTTTCCTAGAGCTGCCGTAACAAACTGGATGGCTTAGAACAATGGAAATTTATTGTCCTACAGTTCTGGAGGGCAGAAAAAGTGTTAGCAGGGCCGTGCTCCCTCTCAAGGCGCCAGGGAAGAATCTGTTTCACGTTTCTCCTCCGGCTTCTAGTGGCCTTGGGCATTATGTCTTCTCCCTGAGTCTCTTCACATTGTCTTTCTTCCCTGTGGGTCCACGTCTGATGTCCCCCTTTTAATAAAGACACAGTCATGTTGGATGAGGGCCCACACTAATGACCTCATCTTAACTTGGAAAAATCTGCTAAGACCCTATTTCCAAATAAGGTCACATTCTGAGGGCCCAGGGGGTAGGACTTCAGCACATCTTTTTTGAGGGTCATAATTCAACCCATGGCATGTCCCTGTCCCAAGAAGAAGTCAGATTGCTTCCTCAGACTGAGGTGACTGTCATGTTGGATGAGGGCCCACACTAATGACCTCATCTTAACTTGGAAAAATCTGCTAAGACCCTATTTCCAAATAAGGTCACATTCTGAGGGCCCAGGGGGTAGGACTTCAGCACATCTTTTTTGAGGGTCATAATTCAACCCATGGCATGTCCCTGTCCCAAGAAGAAGTCAGATTGCTTCCTCAGACTGAGGGACTGACTAAGTGGGACTCAGCCTAGCTCCTACTCCAAGATATCTTTATCTGTGGTCGTTTTTCTGTTCGCTTCCTCCATATGCTGCTTGGGAAATGAGGATTCTGTCTCTATTTACTCATAGTTATTATATCTCAGATGGTTTCCTGTCCTGATTTCTCAGCCTTTGCACCAGCCAGTGTTCTCTAGGCCATACTCACTGCATCTGTGCCCCCCGCCTCTCCTTTCCCTGCTTTGCACTTTGCTCATTCATTATTTAGTTCATATAACAGTAAGTGTTGAATTCCTATTGCATTCCAGGCAATACACTAAGCTGTGAGGATATGAAGATGAAAAAGGTGAAAAAGTCAGGTTCTGCTCTCTGGGAGTTCTCGTGGGAGGCCACACAAGCAAACAGTGTGAAACGATTGAAAAGGGGAGTGAGCGTGCAGGTTCTTACTGTGCTGTCCCCAGCATAGCGTCCCCCTTGGCTCCTAGTGCTGACAGGAGAGAGTCTGAGCTCCATAGCGGAGTGCATCAGGCCCCTTCAGCAGGTTCATCTCTTGTCATTCCTTCCCTTTTACTTTGTGCTGCACCCATATTGGATCCACTTGCTGTATCCCAGCTATGCAGTTTTCTGTCTCAGATCTTGTCTTTCTGCACAAACGCCCCCTCTGTTGGAATGTGCTCCCCCTCCACCAGCCTCAGCTCTTATCCACTTGATTAAGTCCTATTTCTTCTTTGAGATTCATCTCTAGAGCTGCCTCTTGCAGAAAGTTGACTCTGCTCCCCCATCCCTAATCTTCCCTTAGTTCCCTGTGCTCCCCTTTGGGAACAATACTGCCCTCCCCTCTCCAGAAAGAGACACTGACCAAGGCTTGTTTATCTTCATAACTTTAGTACCTAGTATCATACCTGTATTAACAGGTGCTTAATTAATAAATAAGTGAACGAATGAATGAATGAATCTTAATCTTTCTTTGCTTCTGCTCTCCAGGGTGTACTTTCCCCTTAGCCTCCTTCCCTTCAACTCCTATGTCTGGTCTCCCCTTTTTCTCTAAAATAAGTACAAAGACCTCACTGCTCATGATATTCTTTCTGTTATGCCGACAGCTCAGCCATGCTGGCTTTAACGGTCATCGTCTCTTGGTGTGCCCTGCTTCACACAAAGAAAGGCCTGCCCACTTACCTACAGGAAGGTGATTCTCATGGGAAAAGCAAAACTTCTACTCCAGACTTTCTTGTTTCTCCATTTCCAAAGTTTTCCCCTTCCCAATTCCAGGAGCAAGGACATACTATTTCTGCTGTATTAATTAATTCAACGAGCGTTTGTTTAAACCCTAAGTTTATACCTGGGGCTGTACACAATGCACACTAACTCATAACTAGTTTCTTCCTTTATAACCTAAAAGATCTATTTCTTAACCCCTTCCTGCTTCATTCACTGGGTTTCTCCCATGTATTGAACAACATGGTGATTTTCATTTTTTTTTTTACCATTCAAACTCTTCAAATGAAATCTTATATGGAATATCAATGAGTAAAAACAGAAGAAACTACTATTTTGTTGTACATATCATTATTTTCTTTGATAATTCTCATTCATAACATAGAGTTAATGAAAACGAGACCGTTATAATGAATATGAAAACTTGAAATTGAGGGTTTGAGATGACAGTTGCAGCCTCACGGTATCCTCACTCTTAACACGTCCGTGTATTTTGTGTTGGCTGGACAGCCCTGAGAAAGTTGAGACTGTGAGACACTACAAGTGATAGCACTCTTAAACAGGATGCCTTGCAGATTCAGGTTATTCCAACTAAAATAATCCAGAAACTTAAAAGAGAAATATAGGAAAATTTGAGTCCAATGTTTGTTCATTACCGCTATGTAACAACTGTTTGCACTCCTTAATTATAGAGGAATAGACAAACAGGTTTTTTAACCAAGTTACAGCTTTGTTTGACAGAAAATATTTCCCCAAAATATATTGTGCCATTATGAGATGTTAATTATGTTATTAAAACTATTTTCAGAAACTTTAGTACCTGTTTCTCTCTAGTATTCACTTACAACCTTTAACACGGCAAAAAAAAAAAAAAAAATTAATTTGGCACGTTGAAGCTGAAACTTCCGTTGTCATTTTTATCATTGATGCTTTATTGGCTGTAGGAGGAATAGTTACAACACGGCCCTGCATTGCTGAGTTGGTCTTGTTTGGATTTTCAAAAGCCTGTCAGGCACTCTAAGAATAAAACAGGTTTGAGAGCTACCAGTAATTACTTACCATGGTGCCACATGTTATGTGGCCACTTATTACTGTAAAGTTTATGATTATATCTTTTTGTGAGCATGAGTATCCCTGAGCCTTGCCTGGCTCAGGCAACCATGGCACACGTGAGCCAGAGTGGCGCTAGTGTACCTGCTCATACAATTTCACAGCATGAGAAGACTTGCATGGATCTGAATTGTTAAGAGACATTTTTGGAACTACAGTTTTCTTAATTAATGACATATCTACATGGTGTCAGCAACAGAACCTTTATTCTGAAGTGGGTACAGAACCTTTATTCCTGAACCTGTAGCTCATGGAGTCTGTGATTGTTCATGTTTAGCATATCACACGCTTAAGTGTATCTGTTGATTGCTAAATTACATTTTTTAAATGTAATTTAAATCAAACAGCTGTGGACCCCTTGAAACAAATAGGTTGAACTCCATTGCACTGGAGTAAGGCGTAAGGCAGTTGAGATTTCAACTGCAGAGCTGGCTTGAGAGGGCCTCTTTGTTAGAATCAGAAGAATATCTGTCTGGCCCAGGGCTCTTTACATCCCAGGCACAAAATTGAATTGCATGGGCACGGAGCAGGTCCTATGTGGCCGTGGGTCTAGCGCCCCTGATGAGGAGATATCAGGAAGGTCTCAGGCGGAAGCTGCCCACCTCCCCAGGGATCCACACAGTTCTCATAAAGGAAGACTGGTATCCTGCTACCTAGAATTTCCCTTTCTTCCAGCTCCACGAGGGATGGCCCTGGGCTTTCAGACTCCCTATAGTCAGGGTTTTTGACCCACCTTTCTGATTTTCTCAGGGTCCCTGTGCTTATGCTCTAGCTTTAATAATTATAATGGACTTAGAAGTCAGCTTGGGACTCATAGGCCAAAACAACAAAGCATCAGGTGATGAGGAATGCTTCTTGTTCCCATTCGCACGTTTCTCAATTGGGCATTATTTCTGTGATTGGGCATTTACAGATGCCTCAGATATGCTGGACTTGGGAGGCCCCACTGGTGGTAGACTGAATCCTTTGCTTGAATACCAGTTAGGAATAAAATGGCAAGCGGGTCACCTTTATAATGCCCTGGATTAAAGATCCAGCATGGGTAGGACATGCTGGATTAAAGTCTGCCAGCATGTCCTACCCTACTTGGAATTCTAGAGAGAAAGCCACACAGGATTTGGTCAGAATTATTCGAGCACATGTTGGTGTGGCTGACCAACAGGACTGAAATTCTTTTTATGCCCAGTGTGGTATGAAGGTTGTGACTCTGTCTGACCACTTCCTGCCAGTCTCCATGACGATTTCTTCCTTCGCCATCTGACATTGGTTTTCTCCAGGGTCTAGCCATGAGCCTCTTCCTTTATATTTGTTGTTCTTTGTCAGGGTTGCCTCATCTATTTTCATACTTCAGCTGATGATTCTGAAATGCCTATAATTATCACTCCAGGATCTCAGTATGACCCCAATATTATTTCCAAAGTTATTCCCCCAAATTCTTTGCATTTCTTACAAGCTGGCCAAACTCAGTGTTCTTGGGTCTGCCTATACCTCCTCTATGAAAGAGAATCTGATGTAAGGCCTTTCTTCTCAAAGAGCTTATGGCCTAATACAAATGTATAAAAAGCCCATACTTTTACCGTCTGCAAAAGATTATGGAAGTCCAAAAAAGGGAGCAATTATGTATTCAGGGGAAGATCACAGAACATTCTGGCAGGACGGGATGTGCTATGGATCTTGAAGGATGGATAGGACCCAGAAATGCAATCGTGTAAAGAAATTCATTCAACAGAGCAAAACCCTGAGGAAGTACCAGGTGGGAAGTGTATGGTGAAGAGAGCGATTCCGTTTGCCTAGACATCGGGCTGTGCTGGAAAGACTGGGACGAACTCATGAAGAGCCTTGATTTATAGGCTCACATTTGAATTTTACTCTATAGGTGACAATTTTAGAACAAAGGAGTGACATTATTTCCGAACGTTCCATCTGGCACCAGTATATGATACTGGGGTAGCGGGAGAAGAAAATGGAGGAACTCCTGAGTTAGGCAAGTGGTAGTGAGGATGGAGAGTTAAAATGGACATAAGAATAGAATTGTCAGAGCAGGAGAGAGGAAGGGTTTATGATGACCCCCAAGTTTGAGTCTGAGTGATTGGGAGGCTCAGAAATTAAGAGGAAGCGGATTGGTGGGGAGAATGAATTTAGGACACTTTGGGCTGGAGAGATCTCTGGGAAATCCAGGTGGAGGCTTTCATTCCTCCCTCATCCACCTTCGGTGTTCCGGGCTCCCCTTTGAAGTCAGGATGGTTTGGGTCCCTGCTCTACTCTTCCCAGCTAAGACCAGAGCTGCCTATTGCCCAGGCTTATCTCACTTGAAGCAGTAAACCCTTGTGACCTGACCCTTTAGGCATAGATATAAGGGCATCATCTTGATGGACCAGCTGAAGATTGGTCATGAGAACCTCGCTGCCTATCTCCAGCCATGTTCTCTGCCTCACAGGATCAGCTTTTGCTTATCTCCTTTCTAAATTCCTGTCCCCTTTCTGATGTTCTCACTCATAGAGACCTTCCTGGGACAGAAACCCCTGTCCCCAGGCTGGTGCCAGGGCCCCAGTACCCATAGACAGAACCCAAAGGCTGAAAGCCAGTCTTTAAAGATAACTTCCTGGGTTTTCTGTCTCTTTCACTTATCTAGGGGACACTTTGTGGCTTCTGGTCATTGACCATTTTTAAGACTCATAGGGATGGCATAACTCTTTCCTGCAAGGCCCAATCTCTAGTGCCATTATCATCCTCAGGGATGAGCCCTGGTCTTCTTCTTACACCCAGGGGCTATTTCAAGCCCAGGTGCTACTTCAAGTTCAAGTGCTGCCACCTCACCAGTAACTCCCAGGAAATGTGACGTGTCCAGCAGGTACACAGCACATGCTGCACCTTGCACTCACCTATGACCTTTGATGAAAGCATCTTGCGTCCTGCCTCCCAGGTTTTGAGCACTCCTTTGGCTTCTCATCCCTCTGTCTGTCCCTACCCTGGTTGTTCTTTCATGACTGGACGCCTGACCTTCGCACCGTACCGGAGGTCTTTGGACCGCTAGTGCTGATGTTTCCTGCCTTGGTTGTTTTTGCCGCTGGTTGCACTTTGGTTCTGACAGTACCATCATCCAAGTCCATGGGAGCTTCCTTTGTGTTATGGTTTGAGATCATGAAAATAAACTGAAACTGGGAAAAGAGCTGGGAGTATCCAGAGCCTCTGTGATTTAGTCAAACATCTTCAACTACTTTCTTCTCATTCTGAAGACTTCACATAATTAAAACCATTCCTGGCCAACACTAAATAAATTTTGCACATGCTGCTTGAATTACTGTGCAGTCTTACCGCAGTGTGGCTTTTTTAGAGATTAATATTTCATTGAAACTATTCCTCTGGGTAGGCTGAAGCCAGCAGCTGTGGAAACTCAACATTTGCTTTATACAGTGAAACTTTAGGACAGGGCTGCTTTTCACATTTCTCAGATATGCTGCTCACTTGGAAAATATAACCATTTCTGGCAGAGTCCATGTGGCATGAGCCAAATATCCCAGCTTGTGTTTCTGTATATTGAGATATAAAGTAATGAGAAAATGTAGTTCAAAATGCCCATCGTATAACTGGTATAAAAAAGTTATAATTACCGTTTATTGAGCACCACTATGTGCTGGGCATCTTACATGTTCTGCGTCCTCACAGACACCCTCTGAGTGGGTCTCTTTGGCTCTAATCTCTGCTCTGCTCTGGATAGCAGAGGCTGACCTGGAGGCCACCTGTTTCAGGCTCAAGGGTGCTCTGGCTTCCTGCTAGGTTTGGCCAAGGGAGGCACTAGTGGGAGGCTGAGAATAGAGGAAATGAGGAAGCCAGAGTATATCCTCCCTCTCGCTCTTCATCAAGCATTTTCTCCAGTAGTGACTGCACCTCCATAGTTCCATATCCCACTGTTTGAGTCCTCCATGGTGTCAGATTCTTCCTGGTGACCCTGACTCCTGAGTGGCACTGCTCCTCCTTTTATCCGGGTGACCCTCGTTCTCTGCTAACACTACTTCCTCCCTCCGTTCCTTCAGCTCCCTGCTGCTTGTTCTTGCTAATCTCTGGAATACCTCATGGTCTCATCCCATACGACCTAACTCCAGCTAACTTCATCTTTTTAAAGTCATACCAATTCGAAATATTTATTTATTTTAATTTTTATCTTTTTACTTTTTTCAATTATAGTTGACATACAATATTACATTAGCTTCAGGTGTACAACACATTGATTAGACATTTGTAGAACTTTTGAAGTGATCGACCTGATAAATCCAAAACCCATCTGACACCATACATAGTTATTACCATACTACTGACTATATTCCCCATGCTATACTCTGCATCCCCATGACTATTTTGTAACCACCAATTTATACCTCTTAATACCCTCTCCCTCCACTTATCCGCCAACCCCCAGACAACCATCAAGATGTTCTTTGTATCTTTGAACTTGTTTCTGTTGTTTGTTTATCCTGTTCTCTAGATTCCACATATCGATTTGAGATATTTAAACTCTCGACTTTGTCATCTCTTGCAGCAGCCTGCAAATCTCAGCTCCTCTATCACCTTCAACCTTTATTTCTATCTTTGTCACTACAACCAATCCCCTGCATTATAATTCTTCTGATGCAAACACTTGAAACAGTGTCTGTTTACTTAGGTGGATTGAGGTAGGCACCATAAGCCTCATTTCAATGGGGAGGAAACAGGATCAGAGAGTTAGCTAATTTATTCAGTCTTAAGATAGGAAATAGTGGAGCTCAGGTTTAAGCTCAGGCCTGATCAATCTTGAAGCTTCTGCCCTTTCCTGTACTTGAGCCTATGTTCTGTTTTTTGGTGTCTTACAAACAAAGTCTAATTTCTCCTGTATAATCTCTTTCTATTCTGCAAAAAGAAAAATCACCTCCTCTAAGATTTTCCCAGATGAAACATCTTCTTCCCTTTAACTGTTCCCCTGGAAGGATAGAAGATTCTGGTTGGAGAGTAGAATTTCTGAGTGTGAGTCAGTCATCCAACTGTCACTCAGTGTCAGCACTGTGCGCTTGCTGTGGGAGACTCTGGGGACAACGAGAAAAGTGAAGACATGGTGTCTGTCCTTAAGGAGTTCACAGCCCAGATTCCAGGGTCAGCACTTTGCAGGTGACAACAAGGTTAGAGGTCTGTCCCTGGAAATGATTTGCTGCAGTGGGTTAGAGGTGAAGTTTGCAGGGATCAGAATCAAAGGAAGCCCCGCAGCTGGCAGGCCAGCATGTTGGATGTGTCATCCACAGGTGTTTGTCAGTCATGCAGAGAAAATTGGGTTTCTCTCTGCTCAGTCATTTCTTTGGGGCCATGTGTATCCTCTTCCCATCCCATGATGTGGGAGCTATTTTCCATTGTGGCCTTTGCATCTCAGATTCTGTGCAACCACTCTGAGTCAGTTCCTAGGGTGGTTTTCATTAGTGTAGAGTGGAAGGTGAAGGCATCTCAAAAAGCTGCTTCCATGCTTTGGCACATGAGTCTCTAAACAACTATAGATCCTGTGCTTCAAGTTTCCTTTCCTTTCTTGCCCTTAATTTCTTTACCAGAAAAACGGAGATAGGAAGGTCCACAAATCCTTTGTGAGGCAAAGGCAGCTGGGATAAGTATCTATAGAGACGTAAATAAACCAACAGCAGTCAGATGCTAAGTCAGCAGG
>NW_006430723.1:1935940-1942732 GCF_000325575.1 Pteropus alecto | reverse complement strand
AAATGAACGAGTGTGTCTGCATGGAGCAGGGGGACTCTTCAGGACTCTGTGAGCTCCGTGACTGATTTCATTCTTTCTACACACTTCTAAATGAAGCTGCCAAATAAAGGAGCTGTGTGGGATCCAGACCTTTCAGAAGCCCCACTGGCTTCCCTAGCTGGATGAGCAGAGGCCTTGAGACTTCTGGATGAAAGGCACAGGCTGCGGGAATCCACACATCAGCATTTTCATGTTTTTGGTGCCCACACAGAATTCTTGAGACTTCACTCCACGGCCCATCTGAGCACTGCTCTCTGGGAACCAAATCCCCACCCTTCCTGTTCTAGAGAGGCTGGCCTGAAACCTTCACTGACTAGGGGCCACATGGACACATCTCATTCTAGCCGTTTTATGAGTTTTGGCCAACAAGATGAAAGAGGAAATATGCATCTTTGATTTATATTCCTAGCTTTCCTTTCTGCTATGATGTTGGAAGGTCAGTTTTTCTAGCTGTCTGGTTCAAATTCCAGATCAAACTCTGGCAGTGGGCTGTACCCTCTCAGGGGATGGCATTCTATCTCGTCAGGGGTCCAGACAAACATCACCGAGGCTGGTCTGCTCAGCAGTTCATGCACCAAGTCTAATGCGTGATGTGATCTCCTAGGCATGCAATGCTCTCTGATGATTTTTGTGCCATTTCTCTTTTCTTTCAGAGCCTAAGAAGCCAACTGGGGCCAACCAAGTTTCAGAACCTGTATTGCTGATACCAGCGTCATTGGGGATGAATTGTTCTTACCAGAGACTCCTCTGTTCCTGACAGTGCACCTCTCCCTAGGTAGCTAAGGAGATAATGAGATTTTTTTTTACCACCCTCTGCACACTGTGTAATGAGATAGTCCCCTGCATGAGGGCTTACACACCAGGGATGCTTACTGCTGCTACTGCAATATAAGACAAGATGTATCATGGTCAGGCATATTTCATTTTGTACATTCAGTGATTACACTAGGTATAAATGGGTTTCAGAGAAGATAAATTTGCAGCACTGGAAATGGGTCTACCTCTCAAATGAAAGCCAGTGAAAAATAGCACATAATGCATGCAATTAGCCATTTAGTCTAAGAGGTGATGTTCATAAAACAGGTTGTCATCTTGACCAAGAGACCAGCATGTGTTCAGGAAGACAAAATTCTGCAATGTAAGTCATGAAAAGAAGCTATCTCTTTTCAGTTGTGTTGCATTTTTTCAGCAATTAGGTGAAAGAGCTTTGGGTCACGGATGAAAGAAAGCTGTCGGAGAGTAAGATTTATAAGAATGTGTAGGTGCCGTCCAAAGAGAGTGTGCCGGCCCTAGAGTGTTCTATAGACACGATTTTTCCCTGGAATAGTGTAGGGTTAATCCAACCGGTTATCACTGGAAGAAAGCCCTGGTGTTGAAAATATAGAGCTCCTTAGTCTAATTTTGTCCTCGCCAAGATAATCCCTGGGGTCAATTTGTCTAGAAGAGGACCTGGTCTGGATATCATGCCAGGCGGCTCTCTAGTTATGGATCAATGAACTGGTATTGATTGATGTTGTGTTCTCTCGAGGACTTGGTTAGTGTCAGCTGTTCTCCCAGAGCCCATTCATTTCTGTTCACTAGGATCACTGAGTTGCTGGCCTAGGCCTTGGACTTGTGGTGTCCTGTTCGAGACTGCTGGAGCTGCCCCTCTCACTGACACCTTTCCAATTATATCGGTGATGTGCGTGAGCTTCATAAACACTGAGAACCATTTAGACTGGTCAATGAAGTAATGATATTTGCTCTGGAACAGAGTTTCTCAGCCACAATACATTAATATTTGGGGCTAGATAGTTTTTTTTTGTTGTGAGAGGCTGTTGCGCATTGTAGGATGTTTAGAAGAATCCTTGCCCACTACTCACTAGATGCCATGTCAACCCCTACTGCAACCGTGATAGCCAAAAATGTCTCCAGACATTGTCAAATGTCCCCTGGGGGCAAACTGCCCAAAGCTGAGAATCTATACTAAGAGGTAGCCAGTGATAAGGAGCTTCCTTAGGGAACAGAGCACGAAATTGCACTTAGGAGTGAATGTGTGGTTCATGCCTCTTACATTTATATTGGCAGGAGTATTAGTCAGGGTTCTCCAGAGAAACAGACCAGGAGAATAAATATTATATATATAAAGCCAGTGGTGTAATTCAGTCTGAGTCTCAAGGCCTAGGGCCCAGGGGAGCTGATAGTGTAAAGCTCAATCTGAGGGCCAGAGAAGATGAGATGAGATGGGGCGTCTCAGTTCAAACATTGAGGCAGGAAAAAAGGGGCAAGTTCCTCCTTCTTCCACCTTTTTTTCTCTTCAGGCCTTCAGTAGATTGGAGGACACCCACCCACGTTGGGGAGGGCAATCTACTTTTGCAGGTCCATTGATTCAAATCATAATTTCATCTGGAAATATCCTCACAGACACACCCAGAAATAATGTGTAATCTGGACACCCCGTGGCCAATCAAGTTAACTCATGAAATTAACCATCACAGTAGGACATGCAGAAATGTTTTAATTAGAGGGCAAACTGCCAGCAGAAAGTGTCCACAGCTCCCTGGAGCTGTTACATCGCTATTAAGGGGAGAGCTTGGGGAGAAGGGTTGGGGAGTAGTGTTTAGCTCTGGGGTTCATCACACCTCTAACTTCTGCAGACCTTGTCTCATTGGCAGTTGTCTTGAGCAGAATCTCTTTTTCTGAGTCTTGATCTCAGTCTCAGTGTCCTCACTAAGGTGCTCTGTTATCACTTAGAGAAATGACTGTGCAACAGGGCTGGTGAGGACTTGCTTTCCTACCCTAGATCAGATGTATAAATGAGGCACTAAGTGTTATAGCATCCTAGTGCTCAGGCTGAAGAGGATCAGAGAAGTCAGGTAGAGCACTTAGCAAACTCTACTGGGGATCATGTAAAATGAGATTTTAATTCTGAAGGTCTTTGGTGGTACCTAAGATTATACAGATTTAACAAGCTCCCAGGTGATGGCAATGCTGCTGGTCCTTGAACCATACTTTGATTAATGAGAACTAGGCTAGAGGTCTGCAAACCATGAGCCAAACTGAGTCCACCACCTACTTAAAAAATAATAAAGTTTTATCGGAACACAGCCACACTCGTTCATTTACGTATCGTCTATGGTGGCTTTTGTACCACAATAGCAAAGATGAGTAGTGGAGACAGAGACTGTACAGCCCTCCAAGCTTGAAATGTTTACTCTCTGGCCCTTACGGTAGAGATGTCCTGACCCCTGCTCTAGGCTGACTTGTGCCATGTGGACCGGAGGGGCTTTCTGTTTGCTCTTTAGGGTGGAGTATGCAGAGGTTGTCTTTCCTCAGCCTTGGCCTGCCTTCTTCGTCCCTCTTCCTCTTTCCTCTGACTCTTGCAGCCCTCTCTATTATCATCCGGGTCATGAGGCGACTTGCAGGAAGAATTTCTGTGCCACAGTGCAGCTTCCATCTTGCGTGCGGTCCCCTCATAGTCCTGAGGGAGCACTCTGCTTGGCACCCCTCTCGGAGCCAGTCAGCCCTGGGATCCTTTTAGTGTTCAAGATGGCTCACCCTCAGACCTGTTCGGAAAGAGGCTCTGAGACTTACGCACACAAAGCTCATGCCTAATTGCTCTTTTTGGTTTTCAGACAGCCAGCAAGCCAGCATTTACTTAGGACCTCCTTCATAAGAAACCACATTAGGTACTTGAGTAACAAGGATTTGTAAAATGTCTCTTCGGTCTAGGAGACAAACATGTAAACCAATAATTCCCAATACAATACCGTAGTGCATATTAGAAGAATATTTGGATACTTTGATACCCAAAGAAAAGAGTCAGGAGGATATGGAGCTTCACTGCAGTGGGCTTTTTTTTTTTTTAAATCATAGATTTTTATTAAATTTTACACAAATACATTTTGCACCTATTGATGTGATATTTTTTTCCTTTTAACCTATAAATGTGATAGATTATAATTATTAATTGTTTAAATAAGTGAGATAACATCTTTTACTTAAAATTATTTTTATAATTATTAATTTTTAAAATTGTGGTAAAATACATATAACAAAATTTACCATCTTAACCATTTCAGTGCTGGTAAGTACATTTACATTGTTGTACAACCATCACCACCATCATCTTCAGAATACTTTTCATGCAAAACTGAAACTTTGTACTCTGTATCCATTAAACAATAACTCCCCAATCCCCTCCCCTTCTCCCAACCACTGACAACCACCACTCTACTTTCTACCTCTATGAATTTGACTATTCTAGGTACTTCACGTAACTGGAATCATATAGTATTTGTTCTTTTGTGATCAGTTTATTTCATTTAGCATAATGTTCTCAAGGTTCATCCATGCTGTAGTATGTGTCAGAAATTCCTTTTTAAGGCTGTGAGTAATAATGCATTGAATGTACATACCACATTTTTTTATTCATTCCTGTGGATGGACACTTTGATTGATTCTACCTTTAGGCTACTAGGAATAATGCTCCATAATAACAATTGGTATACAAATAGTTGTTCGACTTCCTGTTTTCAATTCTTTTGGATAGATACCCTAAAGTGTGGGTATAGAGTTGGGTAGGAGATTGATTACGTAGGGGTCAGATATTATACAAGTGCATGTGTGTTGTATTAAGAACTTTAATAGGGATTATTTGAAGGATTGGGCTGTGGAGTAAAGTGATCAGATTTATACTTTATAAAGATGACTTTGTTGGTGAAAGTGGGTGCTAAATTAAACAGGAATAGGTGTTGGCAGGACCAGGTAGGAGACTGTTGCAAAATTCCCAGAAATGAAATGATATTTGCTTCATGGTAGAATGGTGGGGATAGATAGGAAGGAATGGATCTGAAATAGCATTGTCCCTCTACATACTCAGAAATTTTCCAGTGGCTTCACTCTCTTCTTGGGTCCTACAGTCCTCAGACCTGAATTAAAGTTTCTGGACTCAGGGTGGTGGTTTCACCTATTCACCTGTATAATCCAATTGTCACCTTTTAGGAACTCAAATGGTTGTTGAAGGGAGCCCTGTGTTCTTGCTCAGAGTAGCCAGGTGTAGTAGCCAACCCCTTCTCAGAGCCCCCAAGCTCCCATTCCTCATCCTATCACTCTCAAGGCCTCTGGCTGCTCTAAAGACCTTGTGGTCATTTCTCTCTTACCTCCAGGTTGGCCTGTCTTTCCTTGTTTTGGTCTTCCCTGAGCCCATGTGAGTCCACCAGAGTGAGAGATGTCTTTTCTGTTGTGACCCATGCCATCCACCTGTGCAGTCGCAGCTCTCCAGGCCCTCTAAATGTGGCCCTTGTTACTTATGTCTGTGATACGCCTGAGAACCCATTTCTTCTACAGAGACTGGAGCCTTCTGCTTCTCTAGCTTCTTCCTTCCCGACGTCCCTCCACACCCTGTGACTCAGTTCCCTACCCTCAGCCCAGAACAGCATTGGATAGGCGTCATCAAAATCTTTGCCACTTCTCCCCCCTTCCATCCTCAGGAGCTCTCTGTGAGGGCTTCGTTGAGCGAACTGAGTAATTATAATGCCACAACTGGGGAGCGAATGTATTCCCCCAACCAGAGGCTGAGCTCCCTGGACACTGAGATCCCAAGTCTGTAGTCTGTACCCTGGTGGGCAATCTGTGGCAATGTGTGTGTGTTAGGTTAGCCCATCACATCACAGGCAGAGTCGTGAGCTGCGGGCCAGGAGCGGGCTCGAGTTTCCATGTTCTTGTGGGCATTTGAGAATAGGAGACACTTTGGCAGGTCTGGAGTACCCAGCTCAGATCCATTGCCAAAGACACACATTGGGTGACCTGTGGGATGAGGCAAGCTGATCAAAGTACACAGGTGCTGTCAGTGCAGAGGAAGCCGAGCCAGGCGAGGAGCAGGCTGGGCTTGGGGTTACAGTGCAGTGATTAAAGTGATGATGGGCTGTGCTTGAAGGGCAAATGAGGAGAATACAATAAAAAGTACCAGGAAAGGTGAGAGAGAAGTGCTAACATGCAAAGTTGGGAGGCTATGGGGCAGAGAGAGAAGAAAGGCCAGGAAAATCAGAGATATAAGCAGGTGCCGCTTCCTTGAAAGCCAAAAAGCTTGCTAGAGCAACAAAGACAAGACCCGAGATCCCTGGCTGGGAAGGCTGGCTGGTACTTGGGAGATTGGCTCTTTGTTTTAAGCCTAGGCTACCTGGAACGCAGCCTCAGGAAAGCAGAATGTGTTCTCATCACTCACTTTGTGTTCCCAAACAGAAGAGAAGAGAGGGAGGGGCCACATCGATCCAGCTGAAGCATCTCCAGAAGGCTCCTGTGGATGCCACGTGGAAGCCACCCTTCTGCCGCAGCTCAGAGCCGGTGATCACAGCGCGTGGACATGGCTTTACTCAGCAACATCCTAGCGGCCTATTCCTTTGTCTCAGGTAGTTGTCCGGTCTGGGCTGGGCCAGGGCTGAAGCCTGGGGCTGAGGCCAGGGCACATGCAGAAGAGAAATGCTATGCAATCATAGCAGAGCGGCTCTGCCATGCTGAGTTTTGAGATGAAAGGTCCTCTGGTTTGATAGTTAAGCGTGGCATTCTCTAATTTGGCAAGTGGGTTTGGGGGTTTCAAGAGCTTTATCTTGCTGAATATGTTTTGTTTCCTTTTGGGCTTAAGTCAGTGAATGAAGTAGCCTGGGACTATTGTCTGCTTCTGTCGTTATGCATTTAACTCTGATGTGAAAGGCCAGAGTGGAGTATCCTCAGCCTGGCTATTTCTATGCAGTGGTTCTTGTGTGGGCGGGGGGG
>NW_006430723.1:1921108-1935881 GCF_000325575.1 Pteropus alecto | reverse complement strand
TATGCAGTTTTTCTTGTGTGTGGAGGGCGGGGGGGTGGGGAGGGAAGGCTGTGTTTGGGGGGCTGTGTGAGGTGTTTGAAAACCTGGAAGGCATGGAGAAAGAGGGTATGTCAGTCTGGGAGAGTCTGATATTTGCCCCATCCTTGGTTCAAAGTGGTACTCGTTTAAGAAAATGGCTGACTTTTCCCTTAAGATGATTTATTGCGATGCTCTTCATATAAGAGGAGCCATTTAAAAATACATGAAAATACACCTCAATCAAGCTGATTTTTTAAAAAATACATGAAAATGCTCACTGGTTTGAATGACCAAAGCGATTTTCTGCTGCTTGAGTGTTTTTAATTTTTTGATAGTTTGTTTTTACTTCTCTTTGTTTCACCCGATGCGTCTGGATGTTATATAAAAAGGAAGGGATTAAAGTTTTGATTAGGTTTCCTCTCACAAAGACTGGTTTTGCTTTCTAGTTCTTGAGCCAGGGTTGATATGTGCTGACCTAAGAGTTCAAATGCAAAACCTGACATTTCTATTTATAATGGAAAATCTGAGCCAGAGTTGAAAATAAAGGAAGCTCATGGCTTCTATTTGTGAGACAATCTTGGATGACACGCAACCTGATTTTAGAAAGGAGGACTTCTCAGGGCATACCTGGCTGGCTCCTTTGTGTTTGGCAAGATGCAACATGTAGTCTGCACATGCCCCAAATCCAGGCTTCTCCCTCCTCAGATCAACAAAGCCCAGGTCGTCAGTCAGCTCTTCACCTTCCTAAAAAGCCCAGTGCCTGGGGCCTCCTTCACTGGACACCCATACATCTCAGTTTTACTCTTTCTTTGAGTCTGTTCTTGGAAGAAAGGGCATTGGAGCTAGAAAAGAAATGTTTGAAACTCTGGTTCATGTTTTCACAAGCAATTGAATGATGATCCCCTCAACTCTATAGGGAAGTCACCCCCAAAATGAATTGGGAGAGCCAGGGAGGGCCTGAAGTTTCCAGAGCCTCAGGGGACACTTGTAAATCAGTTGTTGCAAGAAAATATCTCGGATGAGCGCAAACAGGGTACTGGACTTTGGAACTCCACTCAGCATGGAAGGTGCTTGGCAGTTTTCCATTTTGGCCAGCATGACCCTGGGTTGTGACCACTGAGCGTGGTAACTCATCGAATGGTCTGGTGTTTACTCGTGTTTTGTGATGTCAGTAAGGCCGAAAGGGTGCATGGCCTTGTGTTTCTCTCTCTTCCAACCTTTCTCCTTCCCACCCCACACTCTGGAATTAAATATTGCTTAGGACGCAGGAAGACAATGCTTCTCTTAAGTAAGTACGGGCTAAGATAAAAAGATTATGCAAGGAAATGGAAAGTAGAGTGGCTAAAATAAAATGTGTTCAATCCAATCAATAGACTTGACGGTTGAAAATTGATTCTGAGTGTGATGGGGGAACACTGCCTGCCTGTAAAGGAAATGAACAAAGAAATTATGAAATATGAAAGCGAATATAACAGATACAAATAATCATTGTTTTAAAAGAAGAAAATAGAATAAATGGATCAAAAGCAATAATGACAAGTAGGATAGAAGAAAATTGTAGAAAATCTCCTAATCTTATAGCTCTGTCATGTTCTCATTTCGCTATCTTATCTTCAGCTATATGGGGCCCCGACCCCTCTTATTTTCTCCCAGTACATCAGTTACTTCTTATCTTGTCCCATGTGACCCATCATTTCAGCAACACACTTGCTAGTACATTTAACTCTCTTATTCCTTTATCCAGGTTCTGGTTAAACCAACAAGCAAATCCTAACTCTAAGTGAATCCTACTTTCTCCCTCTGCACTCCAGTAACCAAATGCAGCTACGACTTTGCAGATTCAAGTTATTAGAAATTCATAATATCTGACCTCAGCTGAGCCTTTCAGATTGTACTTCAGTCTCTATATTTGCTTGAAGATACATCATATTCCCATTCTTTATAATAACCAATTCAAACCATGATCATTTCTATAGTTTTAAATATCTGTTTATCAAAATGTACCCTAAAATTAAATGGCAAATGCAAGCTAAGAAAAAAATATAGCATTGATGAAGAAGAGTTAAAGTTCATAATATATAAAGAGCTCTTACAAATCAATAAAAGATACGTGTAGCAAAAGATAAATGGACAAAGGACAGGAATCAGCAGTTTGCCACAGAAAAAATACAGATTGCTGGTAAAACATCATAAAACAGCTCAAAATCTAGCAATTAAACAAATGCCAAATGAAAACAACAGTGAAATTAACATTTTATTTTACCAAATTCTCAAAGGTTTGCGTAATTAAGTATACAACTTCAGTTTTGGAGAAAGTGTGGGGAGGTCAGTACTCACACATAATGCTGATGGGATCGTCAACTGCTACAATCTCTCCAGAGGATGATTTAGGAACATCTGTCAAAAACCTTAAAAACGCATATGCCATTTAGCCAGCAAGTCTACATCTGGGAATTTATCCTAAGGAAATAATTATGGATATGGGCAAAAATTTTACTATGAGGACAGTTGATCTCAGAACTATTTATAATAGTCAAAAATCAGAAAAATGGGTGAATGTTAATTGAAATAGAAAGATATTTATGATATGCTCTTAAGTGAATAAAGCCTGTTACCACAGAGCATAGGCAGTATAATGCCATTTATGTGTATGTATTCACATGTATACGTAACCACATTTTACTGCAACTTATACTTAGATGCTGGAGTTGTATAAGTGTGTGTCTGTGTATTTTTAATTTGCTTTTGTGTAGCTATATTTTTAAGTATTCTATACTTTATCTATGTTACTTCAGTAATAAGTAATGTTATTTTATTGGAACTTAAAACTTTAAATTCTATCATACATATATTTTTAAAAATTACTGCTATTGTACTCTTTTCTGACTTTCAGAGCTGTGTATATCTATGCCTTGAACATTACCACTTGGATGTGCCATAAGCATTTCAAATTCAACCTGGCCTAGAATGGAATATTGTCTTTCTTTTTAAATATGCTTCTTCTTTTGTGTACGATCTAGGGGATCACCTATACCAGAAATATAATTTTTAATTTTTGATACATCTTCACTCTCCATATCCAATTGCTTAGGGTTGGTCCACTTTGCCTCTTAATGTCCCTTGGATGTGTCCCATCTCCTTTATTCCTACCACTACGGAGTTGGTTCAAACTTCATCTTATTTTTGCCTACCTTGCCATAATGGCATTTTCCGTGGCTACTTGCCTCCAGTCTTGCTTCATAGTCTATGTTTTGTAGCAAAATAATCTTTCCAAAATTTAGTTGTGATGATCCAATTCTTTTTACTTTTTAGAATCCTTTAGTGGATCCCCATTATCTCTCTGATAAAATCCAAACTTTTGTATGGTTTCACAGTTAGAATGATTTTTAGCTGCAAATAATAGAAAACCTCAGCTTAGTGACCTAAACACACAGGAGTTACCTTACTCGCAGCTACAAAGGGGGCTGGAAAAATGAGAATTTTAGTTTTTTGAACCTCCAAACCAGTGGTTCACAATCAGGAGTGATTTTGCCCTACAGTGGGATTTCAGGCAATGTCTGGATACGTTGTTGGTTCTTGCAACTGGGGCGGGAGGAGTGGTTGCTACTGGCATCTGGTGGGAAAAATATCCTGCAATGCACAAGACAACTCCTGATAACAAAGAACTGGTTTGAGATATCAATAGTGCCAAAGTTGGAAAGACATGCTCTAGAGTAGAGGCAAGCAAGAGAGAAGGGACTTGGGGACGGCTTGAGATACTCCAAACTAGTTTCTTATGTGCCTTCCCAAGGCTCTTAGTGTCTGACCTTGACATCTTGCCCGTATTCAGTTATAGCCCTCCCTGACCAAGACCTCACTCCAGCCTTTTTAAACCACTTGCCAGGCCTTTTCTCCTGTCTTCAATTTTGTAGTCATTTCCTCTTCCAAGAATTCTTCCCTCCAGTCCTGGATGGGACAACTCCCTCCCAATCTTCAGAGCACTCTCAGCATCATCTTCTCCCCTTATTCTACACGCTGGCTGAGGTGCCCATCTATTTTCTCCCCACATGTTTTGTTTCCTTCTATCTCAGCACTTGGATTGGAGGAGTTAACATTTCTTGTTTCAACTACTTGCAAGCAACCCCTTGGGATCATAATGTAATAATTTATAATGAGGCTAATAATCTCATTAATATTAATAACTTCTAATAGAGTTGTTACGAAGATTAAATGGAATGATTGTTCTTTTTAATTTAATGGTTTGAATTGATAACACATTCTCCAGGTTCATTTTTCCATTTCCTTTAGATTTTTCCCTAAAAGTCACCTTTTCAGCAAGGTTCGCTCTAGTCACTGTCTACCTCCTCCCCTCCAGCATTGTCAGCACTTCACATCCTTCTACTTATTTTTCCTGTTTTCTCCTTATCACCATCTAACGTACTACCTATTTTATTCACATATCTTGTTTATTATCTATCCCCTACTAGAATGTAAGCTCCCAAGAGCACAGAGATTTCTTGTTTCTTTTGTTAACTGCTATATTGTCAGCATCTCATCTAGTGCCTGGCACCCATTAGATACTCAGCACATCAGTGCCTGAACATGACTCAATGATCAAATAATATAAAAAGATACATACTGAGAACTCTTGCCTCAAAGCTGCCCGCTCCATCCAGTCCCCAGATTTGACCCATCACCAGGTTTCTCTGTATCCTTCTAGAGCTCTTTGTGCAGATGTAAGAAAATATAAACATATAATCTTACCTCCCAACTTTGAACTTAGGTAGCATTGCATACATACTATTTTGTACTTTACTTTTTTCACTGAACAATACATTGTTAAGATATGTCATATCGGTGTATAGAGAGCTTCCTCATTCAGACGGCTACATACTATTCCATTGTATAGACAAACCGTAGTTTAATCAGTTTGCTATTGATGGCTGGTGAGAATGGTTCAGATCTTTTCAAACAGGGCAACAGAGTTGTTGCAATAAATAACTATCGCCTACATACATGTTCAAGTATATTTGTAGAATAAATTCCCAAAAGTGGACTTGCTAGATCAAAGTGTATATAAATTATTAATTAAGATAAATGTTACCAAATTGCCATTTAAAGAGTTTTATCAATTTACTCTTTATAAGAAGTGTGAGAAGGTCCTGCAACAGTATTTTCAGACTGTCAGATTTTTGACAGTCTGGTAAATGAAAAATAATATCTAAATGTCATTTAATTCTGTTTCTCTAAGTTATGGGTCAGCAAACTTTTTTTGCAAAGAATCAGATAGTAAATATTTTCAGCTTTAGGAGCCATTCAGTCTCTGTTCTAACTATTCAACTCTGCAATGTAGCATGAGGCAGACATGGATGAAACATAAATGAATGTGCATGGTTCTGTGCCAATAATAAATAGTAGCTGGCCAGGTTTGGCTTGTGAACCATAGTGTGCCAATCTGCTTTAGGGGAGCATCTTTTCATATTTTTAATGCCATTTGTATTTATTTTTCTGTGGACTGTTCATCTCTTTTATCCATTTTCTTTATTGGTTGTTGGTCTTTTTCTTAATGCTCTTTTTAGTGCTCTTTGTGTATTAGTCTTTTGTCTGTGTTAAATATTTTAAATATTTTTTCTCAATTTGGCATTTTGACCTTTGATTTTCCTTACAGCAATTTTTTCCAATATAGAAGTTTTTAGAGATTTTTTTTTCATTTAACTAATATCCTTACAAGGACAACAATATGGACCATGTAGTAATTGGCCAGAAAACGCATCACATTTCCTATGAGATTGTCATAAGTGAGATGGCTTCCTAGTAGTAAGGGAACCTAGCCCACCATAACTCAATCAATAGTCACAAACTGGGGGATTTTTGAAAATACCTTAGTTTCTATTTTATATTATTCCCCTTTTTTTACTGGGAATTCTGTGAGGGCTAAGAACTTCTATGTCTCCAGCCCTGAAGGCATTGTAGACTCACAGTAAATTTTGTGAAATAAATAAAGTAACCATTTATTGACCTAAAATATTTTTAAAAGTTTGACAATTGGAATATCCCTCCAGGATGAAAGTGGTACTTTCATACACAGCTAATGGCAAGGTAAATGTACCACTTTTGAAAAACCGCTTGGCAATGTGTATCAAAAGGTATAAAAATATGTATCCTCTTTGACTCAGAGATTTCTGTATATATACTCTATAACCACGTAAATACAAATAAATATCTACATATTTATGTGAGAGAAAAAAGAACAGAAGAAAACTCATTTCACTATACTGCATATTCAAGTTGTGAGATTATGGAGATTTCAGAATTTTTTCCATCTCATACTCTTTTAATGTTGTACTAATATATACACATTTATGTGCACATATACATACATATATACATCAATATACATATTTATCTACATATAATAATTTTATTAGTTGGACTTTTAGAAATTGCATATTCATGTATTCATGATTTAATTCAATAAATATTTGTAAGATATGTGCCATGAGCAAGGCACTATGTTGTATGTTCTGGAAATCCAAAATGATTCATATGGATTCTACCCTCAAATTTATCACTGTCATGTGGGAAAAGTAATGGTTACATAACTAATTATAATACAACTACATAAAATGCTGCCTAAATCTGAGGGGCTAATTAGTCACATTCTTCTTCCCTTCCAGACTCAAAAGCTGGAAAAGCATCAGAATACAGTATTAACTTATGTGATGGTTAAGCCAGAGAGAGAGGATGGGTCAGAGCTTCTGCCTAGCTCCCTTTGAGTGCTAGGGCTGTAGGACTGCAGGTTTGTCCCATTGCAGGAGAAGAAAAGTGAAGAGGGTGGATGAGGATGATGGTAGAGTAATGGAAGGCCTCTTCTGGGGTGTTTATTCCTGGGGCATGAGGGGTAGGGGGAGGGAAGAGAAGGGAAGATGAAAGAAGTAAAAGCAAAATAACACACACCAGAAGCAGCCTAGTGGGAACAGTGATTCTCCAATACTTCTTATTCCAGAGGAAGAGCAAGTCAGGGATGGGAGGAGAAGGAAAGAAGCTTCCTCCAGCATTTCAGAGAGGGCAGAAGTGTTAGCAGAAACTTTGTTTTTCCATGGGGAAGGGCAGAATCCCATAAAGAGACAAGTGCCTTAAGAGTTCAGAGAAGAGATTATGTTGAATAATCCCTGATGCCACACAAGCCCCATTATTATCTCTAAGGCCTATTTTTAAAATTTCTTTCTTTCTACTAAAGGAGCTGCAAGCTTTGGGGCCAACAAGGTAGTCCAGGCAAGGAAAAGGTTCCACTTGCATGAAAACCAGCTGACCTGGCCTGGGCTGGTGTTGCTCTTCTGTCTTGCAGCGTCTGCTGGTGGACATAATCTGACCTTTGAGGGTGCAAATGAAATTAGCCCCAGGACCTCCACATAGGGCCTCTTCCTGCCCAGGAAAACAATGACCCTGCAGGAAGCAAGATACAGCAATACATTTATTTTTATTTATTAAGGGAAAACAACTGACAATAGCCTTCTCCACTTTGCTTCCTGGGCAATTAACAGCTGTCTGGATCTGCTCAAGATCAGGTTGGATCATTGGCCAAGAGGAAGTGACCTGGAGTAGAAAAGAGAAAAAACAACCACAATAGAGCTACAGTTTTGACTTTTGCAGAGGAATGATGAAGAGAAACAACACAAATTATATCAGCTCTGAAAATCAGCCCCAAATCACCTGCTCAGGACCCAGTGAGGCCCAGTAAACTCCCTTGCCCTCTCTGGTTGCTTTTACTGGGCTTCTCTGGGAATCCATTTCTGAGACTGCTACAGGCAAAAAAAAAAAAAAAAAGGATAGTTTCTGATCAGGTAGCAGGGTAGGAATGACTAGTTAAGCTAGAGAGAGAACAGCAATTTCCAAAATTCACTTCAGTAACCATCTTCAAAGTTAAACTGTGTAATAGATGGAATGAGGGCAGGGCGTGAAAGAGACAGAGACGTACACTCACAGGGACGGGTGGGTGGGATGAGAAAAGGAAGGAAGGAAAGAAGGAAGAGAAAGAAAGAGGGAGGGAAATAGGTATACCAGATAGATGGATGAGTGGGAGACAGAGAAGGGAGAGGGAGCAGGGCAGAGAGGGAGAGAGAGAGGGATAGAGGGAGGGAAGGAGGAAGGAGGGGAGGGAGGAAGGAAAGGGGGGAGGGGGAGGAAGTATTAAAAAATTTTATGTTGCAAGTTGCATGTAGGGAGGAAGGAAGGAAGGAAGGAAGGAAGGAAGGAAGGAAGGAAGGAAGGCAGGCAGGCAGGCAGGCAGGCAAGCGGGCAGGTGGGCAGGAAATAGAGTGAGCTATCACTTATTGAATGCCTCTCTTTAGAAGCTGATCTGCCTGATGGTTTTCCACCCTGTTAAAAACATGGATTTGGATACCTTTTTCTAGAAAGCCTCCTCATATCCCCATATCCGAACTTAGCTTTTCCATACACCTTTGCGTTTCTAAAGATTGCTCTTCATACTTCTATAGCAGCACTTCCTTTTGGTAATAAAACGGGTGGGTCAGCTTCCCTGCTGGATTGTTAAGCTCCTCAAGGCAAGAGCTCCCTCAATCCTCTCTGTTTGCTGAATATCAACCGAACAGAGTTCAGTTACAGCCTCTTTTACTTCATTCATTCATACATTTTATTGAGGTATAATTGACATATAATATTATTAAAGGTGACAATGTGTTGATTTGATACATTTACATATTGCAATATAATTACTATCGTAGCATTAGGTAACACCTCATTTATGTTTACATAATTATTATCTCTTTTTTTGTGGTGACAATAATTAAGATCTAGTCTCTTAGGCTCTGCTAAGACTACGAGTCTTAAGATAACTAAGAACAGAATTGCCGAGTCATATGGTAAATCTGTGTTTAACTTAAGAAACTTCCAAACTGTTTTTGCAAAGTGGCTGCATCATTTTACATTTCCACAAGCAATGTATGAGAGTTCCAATTTCACCACATTCTTGCCAACACTTGTTACTGTCCATCTTTTTTATTGTAGCCATTCTAATGGGTGAAAAATTAATCTCATTGTGGTTTCGATTTGTGTTTCCTTAATGACTAATGATGATGACAATCTTTCCATGTGCTTATTTATTGTTTATATATATATTTTTGAGAAATGTCTATTCAAATCTTTTGCCCATTTTTAAATTTGGCTTTCTTATTATTGACTTGTAAGAGTTCTTTATATATTCTGGATACAAGTCCTTTATTGGATATATGATTTGCAAATATTTTCTCCCAGTCTATGGGTTGACTTTTCACTTTCTTCATATGTCTTTGAACCATAAAAGTTTTTTATTTTGAGCAAATCTCTTTTGAGATTTTATATATATGTGTGTGTGTGTGTGTGTGTGTATGTATATGTGTGTGTGTGTGTGTGTGTGTGTGTGTGTGTGTGTATACATTATATATATAAGATGCCATTTGGTTGCCTCTTGCTTCTTTCCCAACTTCATGCCATTATGAATTTAGCTACTGATACCCAAAAAAGTACATATGATCACACAAAATATTGAGAAGTACTCTTATTTGACTTTATAGTCAACTCGTGTGTGTGTGTGTGCATGTGTGTGTGTGTGTGTGTGTTTTAAGCGAGGCAACCATTGGTCGACCTCACAGATTGCAAGGACCTTGTCAGCTCACAGTCCCTTATTTTTTATTTTCTACGCCTACAGCACTTGGTCTTCCTAGGTGGTCTCCCATCCCAGTACTAACCAGGCCCAACCCTGCTTAGCTTCCGAGATCAGACAGGATTGGGCTTGTTCAGAGTGGCATGATCGTAGACTGTGCTTTTTTTTTTTTTAATGAAATCTCTGGATTTAACTAAGAATTCAGTAACTACCATTGTTACATTTTATTTTATAGATACAAATGTAAAAAAAAAAAAGATCTAGTTGCTTAGGAACTCTGAAGGCTATAATACAATATTGTTGTCTATAATCACCATGCTATGCTTTAGCTCTCCAGGACTTATTTATCTACTAATTGCAAATTTGTATCCTTAAACAACATGTCACCAGTTCCTCACTCCCCATCCCCTGGTAACCAGCATTCTACTGTTTTTATGAATTCAGCCTTTTTTAGGTTCCACATATTAGTGATATAATACAGTATTTAGATTTATTAATTTATTTCAGAATTTTCTTCTTTTTTATGGCTGAGTTTTTTATTTTATACATACACACTACGTTTTCTTTAAGAATTCATCTCTTGATGGACACAGGTTGTTTCCATGTCTTGGTTATTGTGAATAATGCTGCCATGAATATGGGAATGCAGATATCTCTTAGAGATAGTAATTTCATCTCCTTTCTTGTTCTTTATCATCTCAATAGATGCAGGAAAAGCATTTGACAAAATACAACATTCTTTCCTGAAAAAACCTTCAACAAATTGGATACAAAAGGAACATAAATGACAAACCACAGCTACCATTATACTGGTAAAAGATTGACAGCTTTTCAGTCACATACGAAAGCTCCATCCTTTTATTACCCTCTTTATATTTTTGATGTTACAATTTACCTCTTTTTTTATATTGTGTATTTATTAACAGATTATAGTAGCTACAGTTATTTTAATTATAACTCTTCCTTTAACCTTTATCCTATAGCCAAATGATTATATATTTATCTTTACCAGTGGGTTGTATACTTTCATATGTTTTCATGTCACTATTTAGTATCCTTTCCTTTTGTCTTGAAGGAAATTCTTGTGAGCAGGTAATGAACTCCCTCATATTTTGTTTTTCTGGAAGAGTCTTTATTTCTCCTTCATATCTGAAGGATAACTTTGCCATATAGAGTATTCTTGGCTGGCAATTTTTTTCCTTTCAACACTTTGAACATGTCTTCCATTCTCTCCTGGCTTGTAGGGTTTCTGCCGAAAAATCTGCTGATAGCCTAAAGGGAGTTCCTTTGAAGGTTATAATATTTTCTCTGGATGCTTTTAAGATTCTTTCCTTTTCTTTGATTTTTGACAGTTTCATTATAATGTGTCTTGGAGAAGGTCTTTTTGCATTGAGATGAAAGGGTGATATCTTAACTTTGTGAACTTGGATGTTTAAGTCTCTCCCAGGTTTATTTCTTTAAATAAACTTTCTGACCCCTTACTCCTTTTTCTCCTTCTGGGACCCTGATTATACTAATATTTGTACATTTGATTGAATCCCATAGATCATGTATGCTTTCTTCACTTTTTTTTAAATTCTTTTTTTCTCTGTTTGCCTCTAATTGAATTATTTCAAAATTCCCATCATCTGGGTCACTTATTTTGTTTTCTATTTGATCTACCCCAATGCAGATTCCCTCAACTTTTTATTTAATTCATTGAATTTTCAGCTCCAGAATGTTTGTTTCATTCTTTTTCATAGTTTTTATCTCTTTGCTAAATTTCTCATTTTGTTCATGTATATTTTTCCTGATTTTGTTGACTTTTCTTCTGTGTTTTCTTAGAGCTCATTGTTTTCTCAGAACAGCTCTTTTGAATTCTTTATCCAGTAGATTGCAAGATTTTGTGTTTTTGAGCTCAGTTATTTGAAGAATTATTACCTTTTTGTGATGACTTTTTTTTCTGATTATTTATGTTCCTTGTAGTTTTTGCATTGCTGATTTTGCCTTTGATGGAGCAGACACCTCCTCAACTCTTTACTAGTTGCCTTCAAGTGGGGAACTGTTTGTTGAACCTGTTATATCTGGGGTTCTCTCTGACCCTGTATTTACATACCTGCTCTGCATATTTTGCTCCACTTTGTGGCAGATTTCTTAAGCTTTTGTATCTTCTCTGGTTCTTACAGTTCACCTGTCTGGCTGCTGAAAACCTCTCTTTCGTTTTCCAGAAGGTGGCGCTTTAACTCAAGTTTCTGGTTTTCCATTGCCCAGTATTCTGGGTTGAGTTGCTGAAGAGAAATGGGTTTATCCTGCAGCATCTGGCACAGCTCTGGTAGCCGGGCACTATGCACTACTCTCCTTTTCCAGCTATGGAGAGGTCGTCATGAGATAGTTCAGTCTTGTGCTGTGTCACCTTGGTGGGGGGAGGGGGGACAGTGCTCAAAAGTTTCTCTTCCTCTCTCTGCTGAATCCCAATTCATCTTATTTGTTTATTTGTTTGCTCCAATGGTTTGCTGGAATCTCCCCTCTAGAGGGATGGATTTACAAATTTTCTCTCTTCTGTGAGTATTTTCCCAAGGCAGCACTCTTCAGGTTTTCCTCAGCCTCTCTGGGAAGGTTTGAGGCGGGTTCTCTGCCTATTACCAGATGAACAGGTGGGCGAGACTCCTCCCAAGCCCCTCAGTACATGTTGTTGGATCACACAATTCTCACAGAAACACTTCTCTTTGTGGATAGATGCCTAATTAGTTGTAAAAGAGTGGGAGACAAAAAGTAGGGATGTCTTACATGCCACGATGCTGGTGTCACTCCCTTTTCACTGCATTTACATCATTTGTTGATTACTCTTGTATTGACTGTTCGTATTTTCTATTTTCTTCTCTACTCTTCTCTTTGTACTTATAATTTATATTTATTTTATCTACATCCCTGTCATTTTTGTGGAGGTTTCAGAGAGAAGGGAGGATCATAAACACATGTGCTCAATATGCTGTGTTTAGACTGATGGAGCCTTTTGGGGTACACTTTAGAATACATAAAACTTCAAAATGCCTATGTCTTTGATACAGTTGTTCTATTTCTCGATAACTAACCCGTAGAAATAATTTTGCTTGCATGTAAAGAAAGAGATGTGTACAAGGACACAAGGATATTGACTATCACATTGATCATAATAGTGAAAAATTGGAAACAATTTATATGCTATCAATAAAAAATGGTTAAATAAACTTTGATAGATCTATACTACAGAACACTATGCATCAGGCAAAAAGAATGCTATTGACATATCTGGAAATCTCTCTAAGAAATGCTCTTAAATTTAAAATGCAAATGTATGTCATATATGAACCTACTTATATTCTTTAAAAACTCATAAAACAATGTATATTTTAATTGATACTCACCAGTGAATGTAGATTATGGAAAACTAAATTGCAGGTGTCAATCATGGGTCCTGTCAGAATAACCATGTCCTGTGACTCCAGACCAGGCATGTCCTCATGTTCTCACACTTAGCTAGAAAGAAAAAGCTGTTCACCCAAAGGCTCTAATTCTACTGAGCTCGTCACATGGGGATCATGCTGGGCCCACTAAGCATATTTGTCATCACAGAATGACTTTTTCCTCTCTCAACAAGGGAGAGCTCAAATTTCTCCCCAACAAATTAACCTGATAAAGTCATTCCAAAATGCCTGTATTGGCTTTCAGTCTGTGATTGTATAAATTATCTATTGCTGCAAATTATCTCAAAATGTAGTGACCTAAAACAACATACATTTATTATCTCTCGGTTTCCACGGGTTAGGAATCTGGGTTTGGTTTGGCTAGGTTCTCTGATCCAAGGTCTCCCACAAGGTTGCTGCAAGACCAGGGCTGTGATTACCTCAAGGCTTTGCCAGAGGGTGATTCACTTCCAAGCTCACTGACATGGCTGTTGGCATGATTCAGATCTTTGCAGGCTGTTAGCCGGAGACCACGCTTGGTTCCTCGCTGTGCGGACCTCTCTGTAGGGCAACTCACTACACGGCAGCTGGCTTCAGCAGAGCAAGAGAGTGAGAAAAGCCAGAGAGAGAGTGTGAGCAAGTTGGAAGTCAGTCTTATGTCACCTAATCTTAGACTCATCTATCCCTTTTGCCATATTCTATTTGTCAGAAGTAAGTCACTGGGTCCAGCCCACTAGGTCCAGCCCTCAAAGGACAGGGCTTGCATAAGGATGTGAATACCAGGAGTTGGGGGGCACCTTAGAAGCTACCTACATTTGTTGACAGGCCTGTAATGGTATACTGAGAATAAAAGAGATTGTTTGTCCTTGATTTTATTTATAAATTTGCCATCGAAAAGAAGAAAGAGGAAGAGAGGGAAGGGGAGAGGGAGGAGGGAGAGGAGAAGCAGAAGCACAAACAGCTGCCTGCAATTGTGGTTAAAAGGTTATTCAAGGGATTGTGGGAGCAAATTCAGATGCAAAGATTTTTCTAGTATAGGCGAAAATAGGCTTTGGATAGACATCTCATATTCAAATGACATTTAAACATAGTCGCTTGCATACAGTAGGTGCTAAGTATTCTTTAACGTTTCATTTCGAAATAATTTCAAATTTAAAGTTGCATAAATAACAAAGAATTTCATATACCCTTTACCCAGATTCACCATTTGTAGATAATTATATTTTTGAATACATTATGCAGTTTGTCACATGAGAGGCACTATTTGTAACCATCAGAGGGTCTGTTGAGAGGTATGCAAGGTACTCTGGAGTCATATTTGCTCTCTGCATATGGAGTGGTCATCTCTTGAATGCTCTCTTCTTCCTCCTCCAGAGAACCCTGAGCGAGCAGCTCTGTACTTCGTCTCCGGTGTGTGCATTGGGCTGGTCCTCACCCTGGCTGCCCTGGTGATGAGGATCTCTTGCCACACAGACTGCCGCCGGCATCCCAGGAAGAAATTCCTGCAGGACCAAGAGAGCAGCAGCGACAGCAGCGACAGTGAGGATGGCAGCTCGGACACAGCATCTGACATCTCGGTCAGGAGACACCGCCGCTTCGAGAGGACTTTGAATAAGAACGTCTTCACGTCGGCGGAGGAGCTGGAGCGCGCGCAGCGGCTTGAGGAGCGGGAGCGCATTATCAGGGAGATCTG
>NW_006430723.1:1918652-1921075 GCF_000325575.1 Pteropus alecto | reverse complement strand
ACTAGGGGAAGGAGCATGAACCTGCACACCGCTGGAAGCCGCTGGGAAGGGAGAGGGGCTGCCAGGAGGGTGGGCGCAGAGCCGAATGCAGTTCTGCTGCGGTTACTGCTGGCAGCAGAGATGAGCAGAAAACACCCCCGTTTTCCAGCCAGGTGGACTGATTTCTCCTTTGTGGCTAAATTTATGGAGAAGAAAAACCAAGTCGGTTCATCACCCTTTCCAGGTCTTGGAATGGTGCTGAAAAACCCTCTCCAACCATGTGGATGGAGATTAGAGAAACAGGACTGTGGTTTCTCTTAATTTCTGAGGATCTCAGAAGTTCCTGCAGACTTCATTGCTATGTGTTATTCCTTTACAAAAGGAACAATGATCATAGCGTGAGGGCTAGGAACAGCAGGGTGAACTTAACCCAGTAAAAACAATTTTCTAAATGACTCCATGCTATGGAGGTGATTCTGATCCAAATAGCATGAGCCATGCTTGTTATTTAAGGCTGATTTTTTTAAATCTTGTGTTGCAATGGCAACCTCGTCCATTTTAACTGGCACCTCAGGGATTAAAATCCTATTTTTTAGTATAGTTCCCACCTCATTCATGAAAATGAATAGAATTAATGTCTTATGGGAGATGTGTCAGTGAACTAGACAATAACCTCAAAGGATGAAGGGTTTTATTTTAAATAGTTTATAAAATATATATTAACATGCGTATTTGAAAATGCTGCATAAGAATAATAGTTGTGTTTTTCCCTTTTGGAGAGAAGAAAATTTTATGATTCCAGATAATCATAATTTCAAACATTTTTAAAAAAAAATCCAACGTTGGATTTCCAAGAAAAGAATAGGAATGGGAGGTGAGGAATAAAGTCAAAATAAGGATGGGATAAAAAATAAATGTTATGTAAAATCTTTTTTGTTTCACGTCTATCTCTGTGATTACCTTAAATGGCAGCCCTTTTAGATAGATGGGTTTGGTCTTTTGCCAGACCTTTCAAATAATTGGAGAAGTGGGAGAAATGAAGAAACTGGGGAATGCAGAAATGGCCCCGTATGACTAGGGGCTTTTCATTTTCTATATGTTGTACGTTATGGTTACAGTATAGTTAAGTGATTGTTAAGCAAATAGAGAAATAGAAGACTTACCTAAGGCTGGAAATAAGATGGTGGCCCCATATGGAGAAGGGCAGTTGGTAGGGAAGAGAGGCAGGGCTGCACCACACTCAGAAATGGGTTACAAAGGAGGAAGCAACCTCCTCCAGCCTGATACGATAGGTGTAGTGAGTTCTATCTGTCGACTCCCTTCTCTTGACATGCGTGGGCCCCTTAGAGTGTCTGGATGCTCCAGAGCCTTCCCGCTAGGAGGAGCTCCCCTGTCCTCATACATACCTGAGCGAATGGTTGGGACACTTCCTCTACCGGGATCTCTACTGCTTTAGCAGCCTACTCTCTGAGCTAGGGGCTTGGAGGACTGTCTTAAGACATGAACAAGCACAAATCTTTACTTGCCAAGAGGGGAATAGAGTTTACTTGAAATCCTCAGCGGCTGGCCTGATCACATCATTTTTGGTGGCCTCATTTGTTAGTAACAACTCCCCAAAAATCTTTTATCATTAAATCAGCACCTCTGAATCTGGGTTCTCACTCTTGTAGATTCAGTCCTTTTACAGCAATGCAGGAATCATCCCATTCTTCTGGGCATTAGATGAATATCATCTATCTTGGTCTCTGCCTCTTAGAAAAATGAAACAGTAGGGACCTTCCTTCCTCCCCAGGATGCACACAAAGCTGGCAACAAGGAGGGATGTGACCCTTGTAAAGGCAGGAGCTACAGGGACTGCAGTGGCGAAGGTATTGGCAAGGCTCTGGAACATCCGGCTTTCTCAGTTCTCACTCCAATATCCCTATGCCTTTATACCAAGTTCGAGTACATAAAGTTGCCATTTTTAGGGTAGCAGGGGCCTTGCCTGAGTCACAAAATAGGTAACAATTTAACCCACTGCTTCACTTCCATATACCAACAATTCCAGCTTTTCAACCCAAAATAGAGAAACCTCCACTGTTACCTTCTTCCCTGTCTTGACTCAAGCAGTTTCACATTTTAGGTCTGTCACTCACTCCGAGTTTCAGTTTATATATTAGGACACTAATTTGCAACGGAAAGATACCTAACTTCAGAGCATTTGTCGAGTTATATAATTGTGTGGGCCCTGTTGGATCTGGCTTCAGGGATGTTTGGGTCCTAAGGCTCAAATGCTATCAAAGGTTAGTCTTTCTCAGCTCTTATCTCTGCTTCCCTCTGTTGCTGGTCTCATTTTCTTCTACTTCACCTGAAACTGTAGTACACGTGTACCAGTATACTGTGTGTACTGTGTTGCATTACCTGCTACTGATCAAGCACCCACACAGCTCACAGATGTGTCAGGT
>NW_006430723.1:1900028-1918504 GCF_000325575.1 Pteropus alecto | reverse complement strand
AAGCTAGCTCAGAAGACAGCATGAAAGGGATGCTTTTGGTGCAGCTTCCCTGGTCGTCTATGGTTCCACAGAAAAGCACTAACTGACAGTTAAATAGCCGAGAAGACTTTAGGATTATAGATGCCTTAGGAAGCTTCCACTAACTCCCCTTAAGAGCGTCTTCCTGCGTTGCAAGGCACAGGTGGTCGTTATCAACTCATGGCACATCTAAACCTACTCAGCTAAAGCTTTGCCATGAGCAGGGAGCATGCCATAGGCAATTCTGGGCTTACAACATTCCAATATAAGGACACAAAAGAGAAGAAGCATTTTGCTTCGAGGTTCAAGATTAAAATCACAGGGAAAGACTACTTGGCATATCTTTGTGTAGTGTGCCCATCCACGGACCAGTCATTGTGGCCCAGAAGATGGGCCTAAGAGAAAGGAGATAAGGTGTTGGGCAGACGTCAGCAATAGCCACTGCACCACTTTTTCTTTTCTCTCTTGGCTTTTCTACTATCTCTTGATTTTTTTCAGCTTTCTTAATGTTCTCTCTTCTCCTTACCCCCCTTCAACATGGGTCTGTGCTTCCAACCTTGACGCACTTATCTCATTCCAAATATCCAAAGATGTCTTATAGATCGCAGTGGCTCTAATGACCTACAGGCTGATGATTTGCAATGTCATTCTCCAGTCCTGGCTAAGTTTCAGACTCAAGGTACACTGTCCCTCAACTGTCTCCAACAGGAGATGCTTGTCCTACAGGTAATATCAGCAAAGTCAAGCATTTTGGTTGCCACGAGTGGGTAGGTGGGTTGCATTTGTTATCTTGTAGGTAGAGGGCAGGGTCACTGCTAAACATTCTACAGTGTCGAACTCAGGCTTCCAACCATTCCCATCAAAGCCCTAGCATGTGAGTGAAGAAATCTCCTTATGACTCCACCATATGTCTCTTTCAAACCAAAGCCCCTGATGTGGTAGAATAGACACAAAGCATTTCTACTCAAAGGCAGAGTCTGTCTTTTTCATCTCAGGTCCTAGCAAGGTGCACAGAGCATGTGAAGTCATATGCTTTTAGCGACTATTTATTGAGCTCTAGTAAAGGCTGTGTTGCATTCACCAAACATGATTTCCTCTGCCTCCCCGGCACAGAGATGGACTGCATTTCCCAGTCTCCCTCGTAGTTAGATGTGGCCATGTGACCAAGTTCTGCCCTATGGACTATAGCAGAACTAAATGACATTTGTTCTAAATGACATTTTCATTTCAATGTTGCCTGGCTCGTAAGCTTCCACATCAGCGGTCCCCATTCTTTTTGGCACCTGGGACCGGTGCTCCCATGAGAATCTAATGCCTGATGATCTGAGGTGGAACTGAGGCAGTGATGCTAGTGCTGGGGAGTGGCTGCAAATACAGATGAAGCTTCACTCGCTCACCTGCCGCTCACCTCCTGTTATGTGGCCCAGGCACGGACCAGTATTGGTCCACAACCCTGGGGTTGGGGACTTCTGTTCCACATGATCCTCTGTACTCCCTTTCTCCCTATGTGCTCACTGGATGCACTAGATCCAGCAAAGAATTCTGAGGCTCTAAGAGGTGGTACAGTCGCAAAATAGAAGGGGCCTGGGTTTCATATGACCACACAGAAGGCTACCCACTAGCCAGGAATATGCACATTGTACTTTGTGTGAGCAGAGAGATGTTAATGAAATAAATTTCTGAAGGCTGGAGGACGCTTGAAGTCTGGTTCCAACTCTCCATTTCTAGATAGACTTATTCCTACCTCCTTCTTCATGAGTAAAATTGATCCTAAAACTTTAGAGGGGATTCTATAGGTCAGAGTACCACTTATTTTGGGGAATATCCCTTTACTACTTTTAAATTCCTTTTTTTTTTTTAATTTGATAGGCATTTTTTATGAAACGATTGCCACAATAAGATCAGTTAATACATTCTTCACTCACATAGTTACCTTCTTTTTCTGTGTAGTGAGAACATTTAAGATTTACTCTCTTAGCAAATTTCAAGTATACAACACGGAATTGTTAACTAGAGTCACCATGCTATACATTACATCCCCAGAGCTTATTTATCTTATAACCGAAAGTTTGTACCCTTTGACTAACATTTCCTCTGTTTTTTTCCAGTCTCCAGCCTTGGAAACCATCAATCCACTCTCTGTATCTATGAGTTCAACATTTTTAGATTCCTTGTATAAGTGAGATCATGTAGTATTTCTTTCTCTGTCTGACTTATTTCACTTAGCATAATGCCTTTGAGTTTCATCCATGTTGTCACAAATGGCAGGATTTCCTTTTCATGGCTAAATAATATTCCATAGTATATACCACATCTTCTTTATCCATTCATCCATCAGTGGACATTTATGTTGATTCTTTGCCTTTGCTATTGTTAATAATGCTTCAATGATCATGAAGATGCAAATATCTCCTCAGGATAGAGACTTCGTTTCTTTTGGTTATGTACCCAGAAGTGGGATTGCTGGATCACGTAGTAGTTCCATTTTTAATTTTTTGAGGACCCACTATACTGTTTCCATAGTCGCTGCACCAACTGACTTTCGCAGTCACATGGTTTCCTTTTCTCCATATTCTCTCTAACACTTATCTCGTCATTTTGATAACAGCCTTTCTAACAAGTGTGAAGTTGTATCTTATTGTGCTTTTGATTTGTATTTCCTGGATGATTGGTGATATTGAACATCTTTTTATGTACCTGTTTCCATTTGTATATCTTTTTTGGGAAAAATGTCTATTTAGATCCTCTGTACATTTTCAAATCAGATTAATTAATTAGTTTGTTACTGAATTGTATGAGTTTCTTAGATATTTTAGAAATTAATCTCTTATCAGATATACAGTTTGTAAATATTTTCTCTGATTCCATAGGTTGCCTTTTCATTCCGTTGATTTTTTTTCCTATGCAGAAGCTCTTTAGTTTGATGTGGTCCCACTTGTTTCTTTTTGCTCTCGTTGCTTGTGCTTTTGGTGTCACATCCAAAAAGTCATTGCCAAGACTAATGTCATGGAGATTTCCCCCTATGTTTTCTTCTAAAAGTTTTACCATTTCAGGATTAAGTCTTTAGTCCATTTTGAGTTGATTTTTGTGAGTAGTGAAAGATAAGGGTCCAATTTTATTCTTTCGTATGTGAATATTTAATTTTACCAACACCATTAATTAAAGAGACTATCCTTTCCCAAATGAGTATTCTTGACTCCCTTGTCAAATATTGCTTATATATGCATAGGTTTATTTCTAGGTTCTTGATTCCATTCCATTGGTAAGTCTTTATGCCAGTGTCATGTAGTTTTCATTACTATAGCTTTGTAATATAATTTGAAACCAAGACATGTGATGCCTCCAGCTTTGATCTTCTTGCTCAAACTTGATTTGGCTATTTGGGATCTTTCGTGGTTTCATATGAATTTTAGATTTTTTTTTTCTATTTCTGTGAAAAATGCCATTGGAATTTTTATAGGAATTGCATTGAATTTGTAGATGGCTTTGGATAGTATGGGCATTTTAACAATATTAACTTTTCCAATTCATAAACACAGTCTATTTTTTTCATTTATTTGTGTCTTCTTTGGTTTCTTCCATCAAAGTTTTGTAGTTTTTCACATACAGATTTATCAACTTCTTGGGTAAAGTCGCTCCTGAACTTTTTAGCACTTTTGATAAAAATACTAACGTAAATGGTATCATTTTCTTGCTTTCTTTTTCAGATAGTTAGTTTTTAATGTAGAAATATACAATGCATTTTTATATTTTGATTTTATATCCTGCAACTTTACTGAATATATTAGTTCTAAGAGGGTTTTTTTGTGTGTGTGTGTGAAGTTTTTAAAATTTTCTATATGGAAGATCATGTCACCTACAGAGATAATTTTACTTCTTCCATTTCTATTTGGTTGCCTTTTATTTCTTTTTCTTGTTAAATTTCTCTGGCTAGAATTTCTAGTACTATGTTGAATAGGAGTGGTGAAAGTGGGCATTCTTGTTCCTGATCTTAGAGAAAAAGTTTTCAACCTTTCAACATTGAGTATAATATCAGCTGTGGGCTTGTCATATATGGCCTTTGTTATGTATTTGTTGAGCGTTTTTATCGTGAAATGATACTTTTAAATCTTTATGCTTCTTGTAGTTACTTTATGTTCATCAAGGATATTCATCCATTAAAGGCGACATGTTCTTTGCCTTTTCTCTCTTCATGCTAAATATTTTCAGATTTATTTGTATGTTTCTCATGGTATTTCTCTTTTATCTTAATATTTTGTTTACATATAAACATTTCTTGCATCCACTTTGTTGAAGTAAAATGGGTCGGGTAATACTTCCTGCATTTTGTCATAGCTTTCACAAAAGCTGAAGCATCATTCTTATCAGAGTGGCAGTTCTGATAAAGGCAGTTATACTTACTCTTCTAATCAGTTTTGGGCAGAGCAAAATTAGCCTCATTTTTTTATGCCTTTCTTCATCTTCTCAACCTATTTTTAGATTACACAAATTATAAAATGGACTCCTCTTGAAAACTGGGGTCAGAAAAGGGGTATCAATTTTCTAATTGTTTGCCAGTTCAAATCAGTCTTTATAAAACAGGATACATTATTCTCTTGCCTTAAATATTGGATTTAACATTAAAAAATATAACATCAGAAGTATAAGCCTGCAAAGTGATAGTTTCCCCAACTTTTCTGGGGAATCGTTTTATGAACAATATAGATGTCTAACCAATGTACTGTATACTTGAAACCAATTTAAATAAACATATTTAAAAACGTAAAAAAGTCAATGAATCAAACTATAAAAAAAATCTGCATCCTGACTTCACTTTATCACTAATTGTTGATTTAAACATGTATGCTTTTTAAAATAATTTTGAATTAATAGAGTAACAAAGACTCAGAGAATGGGAAATAGGATCTATTGCAGCGTGCTGTTCTTCAGAGTCTCAAAGCCTTAATTGTTTGTGACAAAGATGGTTTTAATTTTATAAAGGTCTACTTTATCTGCTTTCATTTATTCTTTTCTCTACTGTTAACTATTTCCTTGTCTCTTTCAACTTTAGAGTCTCCCATCTTCTGGAATGGATGTTTATTCTTGAAATTACAATGGCTCTTCCTAACCTCACTGATTACCAATTTTTCAGTCCCTCGAGCTTGAATAAATAAAGGGAAAGTTTTAAAGCTTAACCACTAGAGTGTGCCTCTGTGCCTCCAAAATAGTCACAACATCTATCCTTTATTATTCCTTTCAAGACCATTTTAGTTTCACTTTATCTGAGGCATTTGATCATAGGATGCATTTAAAATCTCCTTTCTATAGGAAAAACTATCATTTGGTCACAGAGAGGGAACAGCCAGACGAAAGTCTCTTTTCCTAGCCATTTGTTCCTTTTTAATTTTTCATTTGTTTGTTCAGCTGTAGAAAGAGACAGTGGTCCCAACAGTGGCAACATTGAAATTAAAAATGACCTGCACTTCCAGTTCCCATTTGAAGAACACAAGGAACCTCTGAGGCTCTAAGAAGAAAGATTTCTCTGGGCCTGAGTCCAGGTGCCACATTTGGAAGTCCATTCAGACTCAGAATTGTGCAACCAACTCCGCATAGTACAATAGACAAGATGATGAGCTAAAAAATTTCTTTTTTACTTCTGAAAATTTGTATTTTTATTCATGGACTCGGGTCTTTTCATGGAAAGTATTTGATGCTTCATACCATGTTACGAGACCAAATCTTACATATGGTTTTGGTTGGGAAAACTGTTGCAATATCTGTATATTTGTATATTTGCAAGTGAATTCCTTGACTAGGAAGAATGCATATCTAAATTAGGAACTTTTAATAGATAATAGAGATGCGTGAATAGAAATATATTTTCTCTTTATGACGTTATCGTTACTTTGCAGAATTAGAGTTTTGCATATCCAGGACTCAAGAGGCCGTTCTTGCTTTTGGAGGATACTTCTCCAAGTGAGTGAAATTTCGGTGCGTATGAAACAGTCACCAGGATATCCGCAGGTGACGAAGGCAAATTAAAATAGAAGCGATTTCTTTGTCTCATCCTTAGCACTATCATCCTCCTCACCTGAGACCACATCTTTAGTCTTGGGCTTCTCATCATCTTTATCTCTCTCTTCTTTCTCACCTTTCTCTTCCTCTGCTTCATCATCACTGATTTAATAAAAGGTGATGGGATAACCTACAAACTGTAAGTGCTTCTTTATGACTTCTTTGACCTCTCCTCTAAGTACTCTGGTTGGCTGTTCCTGATGAGATGTCCCTACTCTACCCCGAGGGTGATGAGGATGCCTCTGGCATGGAAGCAGTAGACTAGGAATTTCTACCTACAGACCTTGTGCCCTCTGTATAGTGTCTCCATGGCTCCCCCAGAGACCCTGAGTGGCCCCAGGTTTTTTTCTCTCCTGTCTTTCTGCCTAAGGCAGGATACAAGGGCCTCAAGCCTTCCCTTTCTACATTTAACATCAGGTTTGTATGTTGCGTATTGTGTTTTTTTGTTTGTTTGTTTACTTTGTTCTGAAATTAAAGTATGCAAAAAAAAGTAGAAGCAATTTAATTGAATGGCATGAGCTTCTAAGGAAATATTTTATTAGAGACTGGAGAGCAGAATTTGGCTAACTACAGTGCATAGGCTAAATCCAGCCCACTATCCGTTTTATGTACCACTTGCAAGCTAAGAATGAGTTTTACATTTTAAAATCATTACATTTAAAATGATTATAAAAGTACCTACATAATAGCCTCGATTTGCCTTAGAGCTCACACAAAGCCTAAAATATTTACTATCTCACCCTTTAAGGAAAAAGTTTGCTGATACCTGTCGTCAAGTAATGGCCTAGAACTATCAACAGAGACCAGGATTAGTGCAACACCCCTCCCCAACTCTGGTAGGCTGATTAATGACCCTAAAAAAGTCCATGTTCAAATCCTTGGAACCTGTGAATATGTTGCCTTACATGGCAAAAGTGATTTTATGTGATTAAATTAAGCATCTTGAGATTATGCTGAATTATCTGGGTGAGTCCAATGTAAGCACAAGGGTCCTTGTAAGAGGGAAGCAGAAGAGTCAGAGTCAGACAGAAGCAGAGGTTTCAGTGATGCAACCACTAGCCAAAGAACACAAGCAGCCTCCAGGAGCTGGAAAAGGCAAGGAAACCGATTCTCCCCTAGAGTTTCCAGAGGGAATCAGCCCTGATGACACCTTGATTTTAGCCTTGTAAGACTCACTTTGGACTTCTAAACTCCAGAACTATAAGGTAATAAACTTGTGCTGTTTTAAGTCATTAGGTTTGTGGTAATTTCTTAGAGCAGCAATAGGAAACCTATACATTTATCAGCCCCATGCTCTTTGGGTCGTAGAAGAAGCATAGGCTTCACCATAGAGCTTTGCAAAATATAGTGAGTTTCCACAGGCAAGCTGAGGAAGAGGAAGAGGTAAAGTTGTGAGAGAATATTTAGAGTGTAGGACATGTAGCTGATCGCAGACTGATGTTAGAGAGCATTTAGAAAAAGCTCCCAAAGAAGAGCTTAATTGTAATCTGTTAGGGAAGGAAAAACTGCTGAAGGGAATGAGGCTGAAAGTCAAGAAAAAGTAAATGATTGAAGGACCTGGGAGATGAGACATAGTAGCATTAGCTAGTGTCAGCCTTCCCATGGCCTCCACCCAGGTAGCTATCTGAACTCCAATGATATCTCCACTGGCAGAAGAAGAGAAAGAAAGAAAGCCCTTAGAGTTATAAGGGTGTGTTTTTGTCAGCCATATAAACCCTGAGAATTCCCTTCCAATCAGAATATTTATCTCCACCTGCCTCTTAAGTTCAAATGTACTTTCCTCCCTCCAACTAAAAATCCATCTGTTCATTGTGTTTTCAGTAATTTGTATACAGTGGTATCCTTGGCAACCTGTCATTTGTTGTAGCTACAGCCTTTAGATCAAAATTATGTCCCTACTCCAGAAACTATTCACTAAAATGACCAGTATTTCTTAAGACAACATTTCTCAAATTACGTCCTGCAGATCACTGATTACCATTCCTTGGAACTAGGGGGCCATAGAACACAGTTTGGAAAGCACTGCCTTAAATCATAAAACTGAATGCAAAACACAGATTAAAAGGGAAATTTGGAGTAAGTTCCTGCTTATGTTCCAGACCTTGGAAGAGATACCAGAACATGGAATTCCTGAGGCTTTTTCAGAAATTTGAGTCCATACTGAAATGGATCCTACAATTCAAAATTATTTATGAACAATACGAATATAAAAGCATGAGAACACAAAGCTACTTTAGAAGATTCTCTCCAAATTTCTGCATGTGAGTGCAATGACCCACGATATCTCTTTTCCCAAGATGCCTGCAGCCCACAATCACCAGTCCCTTCTAGGTGATGAGGACCATTGTCAAGACTTCACTAGGGAACAGTAAGTCAGCAGGTGCTGCTCAAAGTCTCCTTGACATGCAGGATGCCCAACTCTACCCCTTTGCCTAACTTAGAAAATGTGAAGGATTGTAAGAATGTTGATGTTCCCTAGTTGGATCTGAAACAGAGTCCCTAGGATCAACTTTGAGATACTGCAAATAGAGGCAGGTAATTTGCCAATTGAATTTAACTGCTCAATGTACCCAGTGCTTAAGGGGTATTTTATGGCAGGTAATTTCTCGTTTAACAGTCTGTCTCCTCCAGTAGACTCTAAGTTCTATGAGGCAAACAAATTTGTCTTTTCAGTATTCTTAGCACAATGCCATGGCTTAGTATGTGCTCAGTAAACATGTATTGAATAAATGAATGTTAAGTTTTAGCATCCGAAAGCTCTTTTGAAACTCAGAAGCAGTTTTGGTGTTATTGCTATTGATATACAAAGCAGCGATACTAATCGTATTTTTATTGAGTTATTTTCTACGAGGCTACATGAGTTGCTAATAGGGAGAAAAGATCTTCTTTTGGTAAAATTGAACAAATAAATAAAATGACCTCTGGTTATATTTGAAGATTCTATTAATATGAGAAAAGTAGAATGCCTATGAAAGAGTAGAATTTTTATAAAACACGCATTTTTTTTTTTTATCCCTGAGAGTCCTTGGCATAGGTTTCAGAGCTTCTGCTGGCATCATTTTAACAAGTGTTTACTGAGTACTTACTATGTTCAAGACACCAAGAGAATTGTGTCTTCTACCTCAACCTGCTAAAGAAATAAGAAAGAAATACATAATGGTTGCTTTGTAAAATATAATATGATAATGATAAGACTGGAAGATACAAAGTGCTGGAACTTCCAAGCACAGAGAGAACATTGACAGCTGGAGAAGATAGCCATGGAGCCGTCTCCATTTCCATGAAGTGCTTAGGAAGAATGATGACCCAGTGACACAGGAAGGCCAAGCAAATATGCATCATAGTAAATACACATCCGAGCCATGTTTTCTTAAAACCATTACCTCATAGCCAGTTGAGAAATAGCATATACTCTTAGTATTTGCTTCTTTCATAAGAAGGGCAATCTTATCCATACATTCTAGTTATCAGTGATGTTCACCTCCATGTCTTTTTGGTGCTCCATGCACCAACATGCGGGATTATTTCTTGTTTACCGAAGTCCTTTATGGGTAAAAAAGGTGTCCTCAGATACGAGAGAATCTTATAAGACAGATATCTATCATCCAAGATTAGCAGAAGATACCCCTCTGATCCAGGCTTTCTGTCTATTCAAAATCATTTTCAATGACTGTAAAACAATCCCTTTCTGAAATACCCACAGAAGTCTTGGATTTGGGCCTAAAGAGTGGTAAAGGCGCTGACAGAGAAGGGGAGGGGTAGCACCTTGGTTGTAGGAAGCAGCTAGAGAAAGTTTCAGAGGCAGAATGAGGGGCAGTGAGTATTTCCAGTTGGCTAGAGGCACAGGATATATTTAGGGAAGTGATGGGAAGTAATTCTGGAAAGGTAGGTTAGGTCTAATTTATGGAGGCTTGGACTTTGAGAACTGGCTAATATTGTCCTTAGGCAATGGACAGCAAGGAAAGATTTATAAATCAGCAAGTTATATGACCATCAAGTGCTTCGAAAAAAGTTAATCTGGATTAGAAAGGATAGAGTCTTGTGGGAAGGGGTTTAGGTAGAAGACTTTTGCAATAGTTTTGTTACAGAATCAAGATGATCTGACAATTGATCAAATGTTGATGGAAGACAATGTAGAGGAAGATGAAGTCAAGAAGGATCTGAGGATTGAAGTTGGAATTATTTAAACGTGTGATATTAAAATAGTAGTAGTAAGTGTAATAAGATTTGAGGAGTACAGTTAGTTCACATAATGTTTTTACGTACATTATCTCGTTTAACAGAAACGAGAATCAGAGGGGAAAACTTGTTTTTTGGGGGGCGGATTATAGTTGACATTGGTTGTTTTGCCTATTCAACATACTTTCTCCTTTTTCTCAATTTTCTATAGAGTACTACAGTTTATGTGATTGATGCTAATCCATAACTTCCAAAAATTTAGATCAATAATTAGCATATTTCCATCCCTGTAGAGGTGGTGTTAAAGATGGTCACTCAGATTAAGAAGTTTCCTGCTGTCCCAGGTTAGCAGGCCAGTGAAATTCAATTGTAGAGAAAAAGGAGTTCTTTCTATAGGTTTGCTAAGGCAATGAAAGTAAGCTTAAGACAGCTATAATATGAACGGATAATAATAGGGAGACCCACACTTAGCAGGAAATCAACACAGACACACACAAAAAAGAGGGGGTGGTGGGGGAAGAAGGAAGAAGAGGGAAGGGAAGAGGAGGGGAAGGGAGGGGAAGGGAAAGAAGAAAAGAGACTCAATATCAGACAATACCGTTTGAGTTTCTGGATCGAACTCAGGGTTCTCATGGTTACAGAGGGAAATATATTCCTCTTCCCCCACTTAAGCTGCTTTAAGTTGGATTTGTCACTTGTAATACAAGAGATCCTGGTAGATAACAGTGATGTATTTGACTTTAAACGTATAGAACCTCAGTTTCCGGAATGATATTTTGGTGGACTGTAATTCAGAAAAGAAGTTATAACCAAGGTTAAATATTTGAAGATCATTTGCATGAAAAATGATATTAAATCTGTGGTAGTGACTGAGGTCCCAAGAGAAAGAGGGTAGAGAAAGATGGGAGGGAACAAAGAGCAGAATAATGCTTGATAATAGGAACTGAGAGAAGCAATTGGAGAGAAAAGAGAAATGGTCACATAGAAGTCAAATAGAATGAAAATTGCCACTGGGTTGGCAACTGGAAATCATTAGCTGTCATTAAGGAAGTGATTTGTAGGGTTATGGTCTTAAAAATGATTACAAAAGGATACGATTTGGATCTCTCTATATACAACACTTTACCTAAGTCTCCGTTGGCATTTGGATAAGACTTGAGTAAGATATTCTTGTCTTATCTACCTGTTAACACTCTGTGTCTGGTACATAGTAGATGCTCAATAAGTGAATGGATAAAACAAAAATTGGTAAACGTATGTACAGAATGTCTCTGGTTTATATTTTCCTCCTTCCTTTAGAAAGGAAGGCATTTCAGAATGGGATGGAAGAGGCTTGATCATACATGTTAACAGCAACCAAATAGCAGTGATGGCCTGGAGTGCTGACAAAAGGATCATATAACTCCTTGGAAAAGAATCCATGGCTCTGATTGAGCATCTCTGTCCGCCATGGACAAGAGAAGGAGGAAAGATCATTTAATTCAGACCTCTGTTCAATGACACCTCTTCAGAGGGGCCTTCCTGGATCATTCTATGTAAAATTATCTTCATATTTTTATAACATTTAGCATGATCCAATATTATATCATGTATACATGTTTTATTATCTACCTCCTTTTCCCTGGAATATAAGACCCACAGGGAGGTCACTGCTATATTCTCAGCTCTTAAAACAAAGCCTTCTCAACAAATATTTGCTGGGTAAGTGAATGGTTTTCATCCTCTATATTAGTCGAATTTGGCTAAGATAAATTTGATCTTTGAGAACAGAGAATTCAGAGAATAGTACAGCATACAGATAGTTGCACTCCTATCATAAAATATTTTTTACGGTGTTTTAGCGAGAGGTAAGGAGAGTAAAATCCTTACAACTCATGTGTACAAGTACCAACGTATACCAAAAATTAAGTTTTAGGAAAGTATGAACAAGCATAACTTTCCTTCCCTCCCCTTCTCAGGGGCTGTATATGGAACACAAGGCTGGACCACCCACAGAGCTGGAGATTTGGGCTGACACATGTGTGTGTTCTATGCTGGCTCTTCCACCTTAATGGAAGAGCTGCTTAAAAAAACAACCACGATCTAGAGAGAGAGTTAGAGCAATGAATCATAACATTGTAGTGACACTAATTTAAGATTCAAAAGGTTTGAGAGGCATAACTGTCAAACAGTGGGACAAGCGATGCTGGGCTTGAAAGCCTCAGCTGTGAATGAGTGCGCACGTATTTACCAAGCAGCGGGACAGACATACACAAAGGAAGACCTTGGCTAAGTTATTTCACTGCTTGGGGTCGGAGGCCAGGGTGTAAGAATCCAAGAACTATGTCCCAGTTAGTCTAACCCTAACTGAATGCTCGATTTCTCTGAAAAAAATCTATTATGGACAGAAAGGTGACTCTGATCCCACTCAAGAGGAATGGGTGTCACGGTGGCCAATATCTGGGAGACAGAGGAGGCATCAGAGCCCGGGGAAGAGTACTGAATGCTAAACTTAGGGGTCAAGGCAGTGTGGGGAGCCAGAAGCAAGGCCAGCAAGTGGAAATCAAGGAGAAAATAAAGGAAATGAGAGGTTCCAAGAGTATGTTGGTGCCTGCTGTGAATAGTAACAAAAGGTGATAATGGAGATTAGGGAAAGGCCAAAGGAAGAGGTGATGATTACATGGCAATGTGACTGTAGTCACAGCAAGGGTTAAGGGATGGCCGGATGGGAGAAAATAGACACATGCGTTCTATTTATTCATAATTTATGTCTGCTTAAAACTTCCAAAAAATTTAAAACAGTTTTCAAGAATAGAAACAATTGCAGTGCAGCTGTTAAAATAGAAATATATATATTTATATATATATATTTAAATAAGGAAAAGAAACAGGAAACAAATTTACAAAAGGCCTAGAAAAATCCGATTATTTAAACTGTGTGTTGACTTGGGCTCTGAATTTCCTAGTCGCCAAGGGAAAAAAGAGGACAGTTCTCATAGTTGGCAGTCAAAGACTGAAAGGTTAAAATAAAGAGAAGGGACCCGTCTGTAGGACGAGATGGAGTACCAAAGCGGAAGCGAAGGGGGAGACAGGGTTGATGTGGACAAGACAGCGCTTCACTGAAGCCCCCTTCCCCCTCTGATGCCATAAAACTTTCACCCGTGGTCTGTCTTCTTTCCACCTGTCTGACTGCGGGTTGCACTGTGGGAATGTAAACTTCTCACACCCCACTCTCTGCGGTGCTCTGAGCAAGCACACCTCCCTTTTCTACTCTGTGGCTTTTGCTGCTTGTGGCTCTGGGTGAGGCTTCAGATGCCACGGAGACCGGGAGAGTGTCCTTCCTCCTGCTGACATTGAAACGTAAATGGTCCCGGGCTTCTGTCCTGGTGTCCGCCATTCCGTGAATGAGGTAGAGCACTCCAAGCCCTGTTATATTCCGCTTCTATTCCCATGGGTGGCGCCCGGTCCACCTCTACTTCCCTGTCCTGAGTCGTCTTGGGTCTGACAGACTGTGTGAGCTTCCCTGTGTCTGTATTAGGGGGAGAAGGGGGCCATCATCACCTAATGATGAAGATCCGGGTGTCAGACCTTTCCCTTTCTTCAGTAGCCTCCAAGTTGACATCCATGAACCCTAATCTTATTCTCACCTGGTGACCTTTTTATCATAATATTCTTCACATTTGATTATAATTGCTTGTGTAGTCTGCCAAGTCTGCTGTCTCTCGACTAACCTTCCTCAAATACCAGAGGCCATGAACCAAACAGGCCTGTGCTTGTCTGGTTTACTGGATCATCCCCAGCACTTAGCCCAGTGGCTGGCACAAAGCATTTAAAAAACATTCCATTTGTTTAACAAACATTTATTCAGCAACTGCGAGGTGAGTATTCTTCTACGAATTTGGGATGCATAGTGCACAGCATAGACAAATCTGCTTTTTCTTATAGACCTGACATTCTCATGGCTTTTGGAAAGTGAATGACTAAAGGTCGAGACAGAAATAAGAAACAATCCATTAAGGAGCAAAGAGAGCAGTCAGGACATTCCGATAGTGACTCTCAAACTGGAATGTGCCCGAGAGCATATGGAGACTTGATAAACATCCCCAGCCCCGTACCAGAGACCCTGAGGCTCGAGGCTAGGATCAGGATCTCTCTCCTGTGGGTGGTCCTCAGACCGCACTTGGAGAACTCTTGCCTGGCCTCCCGGTGGGGGAGGCTTGAGAGAGGGATTTTGATGGATGGGGTTAGGCTTCACGCTCAGGTCAAAAGTGACAGTCTTGACAGAGCACTGATTTGTGAAATGGTTAAAAAATAATAATAAAAGCAAGTCAAGCTGTCTTTGGTCGCAAGTGAAAAGACTCTGGCTGACTTCTGCCCTAAATCACCACAGGAACTTGTGCCCTGAGGTATTAATCAAAGCCCAGACCCATGTGGCCACCTCTGCTGGCACGAACAACCGGGCATCAGAGAAGGCTCAGAGGGGACACAGGAAAAGGCCTGTGCCATAGTTTATTGAGAGGCCAGGGTGCACCTACTAATTTCTGGCTCAAACCTTCTGTTTTCTCCTCCCACATATATGAAGGTGGGTAGAGAGTAAATCTATTTCATGCTGTTCATATTCTTTGGAACTCGAGGCACGGGCTGGGTGGCCAAGGCACCAGTCTCTGGGCTTTCTCTACTCCGAGTGACTCCTCTGTCTCACCCTCAGTTCTTCATGTGATTCTTGGTAGGAAAACACATTGGAAATGGGGAAGAGAACCATCCTCCCCTCCCGTCCCTACTACCTCCCCCTTCTCACTTGGTCCTAGCCAGCCCATACCTCAGCATCTGACGACCAGATGCCAGCACTCGGAACCCTCAGCCTAAACTAGCCAGGAAAACCCAGGGGATCCGTAGGGCAGGTGCCTCCCCCTCTGCCACCAAATGCCTGCAATGCCTGTAATGCAAGCCCTCTAGTGGGCCATTCTGTCCTCGTCTCTCCATTCTGTATAGCCCTCGCTTTCCTTCCTCTCTCATTTCCAAGCTTTTCTACTATGCCCCATGGAAGCCCTATTATAAGGTGAAAAATAATTATCCTATATCATCAACCTCTTTCCTGAGGGTTTTCTATACATCTTCTTAGAATGGAAACCTGACTTCTCGCTGCAGCCCTCTGGGTGAAGGCTGCCAAGTCCTCCAAGTTACAGAAAGCACAGGCCCTAGCAAGGTCTGCCCTCTCCAAGTCCCTCGTTGCTTCATTAAAACCATCTTCTTTGAAGTGTATGCCATCCGGAGAAACCCAACCATTTATTTTGTTGTTGTTGTTGTTGTTCTAACATATAAACCACAGATTAAAAACAAAAATTACCCATGTGCAGATGAGTGTTTCTACAAACTCCTGCTCTCCTGTGTGCCCCACTGTCTTTTTAATCAGAGCTGGTTAGGACTCTCTCTCTCTCTCTCTCTCTCTCTCTCTCTCTCTCTCTCTCTCTCTCTCCACCGCCCCCGCCCCCAGCACCCTTACCCCAGCTCTCCAATTTAATTTCATACATTTACCAGATTGGTTAACCTGACTCACTTTATTCTCAGCAGCTGAGTTTATGCTCTGCTATGTGATAGGGCCCCGGAGGCTGGCCAGGGCAGTTTGAACTTGGGCACCCTTCCACTTCTTGGCTGTTTAGCTTTGGGCATTTTTTTTTTTTCCTTCTCTGTGCTTCAGTTTCTTTCTGTAATATGGGGATGATAACATTTATTTTTGTAGGGCTATTATGAAGATCAAATGAGTTAATGCATAGAAAAATAAGAACAGAGTCTAAAATATGATACAAACTCAACTTTGTTTATCATCTTCTTTGGTGCTTCCAGGACTCCTCTTCTCCCCAGGAATGCGGGCCTCCAGATGTAGAACCTCCAAGTGCAGGGCAGAGATGGCTCATATTTGCAGAATACCAGGAAGCTTTATCTATGTTTGCACTTATGCTCTTGTCATGAACAGGCCATGTGACATCTTAAGTCTAGGTCACAGGAAATTTGCACGAAAGTTTGTGTAGCTAATAACCTCCCTCCCATTGCATAATCCCCTCCCTGTTTAATCCTTTTCCATCAGTCTAACAACTCATATCCCTTAATAAGCATAAGAGGAATTTTTAGGAAAAATGCAGTCTTTGCCCTGATTAAGAATTATTCGCCCTCAGGGGTGTAATTTCTGCATTTCGTGGCATACAGAACCTGTTTACGAGCTCTGAACAATCCACCAGGTAGATCTAGGAGAGTCTAATATCTCTGTACCAGTGCCCAGTATTTCCCAATGCATCTAAGTCACAAGAGGAGTTCATGGTGCATGGCAAACAAATTGTTACAAAGTCTCTATTCTAAAGGGCCGGAGGATGCACTCCTAGGCAGGAGCTGGGACTCTGAGTTTGAGTACCTAACCCGGCTCACCTTCATCTCAAGTGCACTGATATCTTCTGTAAATATTTCTGACATTGGTACACTTTGTCTTCATATGAAAGTTTTTATATTGCAAATTGAAGTGCAATAAATTCCAAATAGTTCAGCCTGGCATCAGGGAGGGCCACGGCGATCGCAGTGAGGCACAAATATCGGAGCCCAGAGGTGAACACAGTGCTGGCTCCACCACAAGCGCAGGCCGATCCCACTGGCTGCCTCATACAGAACACCTGGAAGAAAACAGACCTGACTCTGCTAAGAGAAGGGACACCAAGCGGAATCAAAGTATCTGATCGGCAAGAGAGTCCCCAATCTCTTATGAAAAAGCAGTAAGAAAAAATAAGAACGTCTTAAGAATGCCTACATCTTAAGAATCTCTCCTTATCACTGTTCTTTCCACGTAATCTCAAATATTTTGTCACTGCTCTCCTGTTATAGACAGTGGAGATGCACTTTCTTTTTTCCAATGCCTTAGGCCAAATTTTGCCCGCCTCTCTTTGTATGGCTAATGAACTGAAAATGGCTTTTAAATGAACTTTAAATGGTTGAAACAAATCAAACGAAGCATAATATTTTGTAACACATGAAAATTATGTGAAATTCAAATTTCGGTGTCCATAAATAAGATTTTATTGGAATCCAGCCATGCCCATTTATTTATGTATTATTCGTGGTTGCTTTTGCACTACAAATGCAGAGTTGAATATAGTAGTTCCTCCTTTTCCATGGTTTTCCTTTCTAAGATTTCAGTTACCTGTGGTCAAATATTAAATGGAAGATTCCAGAAACAAACAATGAATAAGTTTTAAGTCTCTCACTGTTCTGAGTAGCATGATCAAATTTCATGCTGGCAATCCTCCTGGGACATGGATCATCCATTTGTCCAGGGTGTCCACGGTGCATATGCTACTCACCTACTAGTCACTTAGTAGCTGTCTAGGTTATGAGATCAATTGTCTCAGTAACCCTTCCTTTACTTACTAATGGCCCCAAAACACAAGAGTCATGATGTTGGCAATTCAGATATGCCAAAGAGAAGCTATAAAGTACTTCCTTTAAGTGAAAAGGTGAAAGCTCTCAACTTAATAAGGGAAGAAAAAAATTATATGCTGAGGTTGCTAAGGTCTATGGTAAATACAAATCTAAACATGGAATTGCCTAATGTATGAATTAAACTTCCTCAAAGGTATGTATGTACAGGAAAAAGCGTAGTTCAGCACTATCTGTGGTTTCAGGCATTCACTAGTGGTCTTGGAATGTGTACTTGCAACAAAACCTATACAGCCTGCAAAGCCTAAAATATTTACTATCTGGCCCTTTGCAGAAATAGTTTGCCAACCTTTAGTCTAGGGTGATTGGCAGAGGTTGTTATTGGGTCATAGAGCAAGGGACAGTGCCTTCAAAGAGGCCCGAATCTGAGCAGTGGTTCTCTCTTGTGACTCTCTCTCCGCTAGTTTCTTCTCAAGATCTCTAGTGAGACTCTTGGGGGCTCTCAGGGCCTCCAGAAAGAGACACTTGAAGACCTTTGCAGGCCCTAGCCCCTCCTACTTTACCACATCAAACTTTATTAAATGTATTATAACCCTCAATTAATGTAATATCTATGCAACTTGAGTTGTGTTGGACTGCAGTTCCTGGGTGATGAAACCTTCCATTTTGTAGATATTTAAATTAAAGATGCTCTATTTAGAGGAATGTCCTGGCCTAGAGATTCAGGATTAAGGACTCAGAAACTAGATGCTTAGGTTCAAATCCTGGTCCTACCACTTACTAGCAGAGGGACTGACTACTTCGTGCCTCATTTTGCTCAACTGTAG